>NC_041403.2:135365116-135689283 GCF_900747795.2 Erpetoichthys calabaricus
GGCGCTCTGCTGTTTTTTTGTGAAGCAGCCTCTACACAGGTTCTCCGCTGTTTTATAAACGAATGCCATATAAGGTCATCCTTTTTTCTTGCTTCGCCAAGGAAGCAGCCTTTTTATTTAATCCACGGGTTCTCTGCTGTTTTATTGTTCGTTTATTACGATTGTTATAGTTCTCTTTGTATACCACGTTGTCAGTTCAGCACTCCGGTTGTAATATGACCAAGCCGTGCGAGCTTACTGTTGAGAATGCAACGTATAGTTGTACAGGAGAAAAGCAATCTTGCCTCAAATCAATGGCAACCTTTTGTAGGTCTATGAACTTAATTTAAACTTTAGGTGTACACGGTGCTTTGTTTCCGAAGTACCTGCACTCATGAAAATGTCTGTATGCGTCAGTCGCTTCATATTCTTTTCCTACATTATCAATTGTGTAATGTGTTTTTTGAACAGGTTTGATTCATCGAAGTGATCACTCATTCTGCGTATAGTCAGTTCACGTGAGCCGCTCTCTTGTGTGATGTTGCGATGTCCACGGCTTTATTTAATGTTAGCTAAGACCCGGCACTTAAAAGTTTCTCGCTACAGCAATTTTAACTCCGTTACAAAGTGATCCAAAGTCTCGTTTATACCTCGTGTCTTCTCATTAGACTTGTATGTCGCGAATATGGTATTGCAAATGGCAGCGGGAGCGTTTCTATAAATTGTGTAATGTGTTTTTTGAACAGGTTTGATTCATCGAAGTGATCACTCATTCTGCGTATAGTCAGTTCACGTGAGCCGCTCTCTTGTGTGATGTTGCGATGTCCACGGCTTTATTTAATGTTAGCTAAGACCCGGCACTTAAAAGTTTCTCGCTACAGCAATTTTAACTCCGTTACAAAGTGATCCAAAGTCTCGTTTATACCTCGTGTCTTCTCATTAGACTTGTATGTCGCGAATATGGTATTGCAAACGGCAACGGGAGCGTTTCTATAAACTTAATTTAAACTTACGGTTTACACCGTGCTTTGTTTCCGCAGTAGCTACACTTATGAATATGCTTGTATGTGTCACTCGCTCGCTTCTTATTCTTTCGCTGCCTTCTCAATTGTGTAATGAATGTTTGCTTCAGCGCTCTTTGGGGCTCTTCCTTGTTTTCTACGTATTGCGTTCACAGTCAGTTCACGTGATTACGTGGGAGGCGTGATGACGCGATACGCAACTCTGCCTTCCACGGCCATCGAGCTGCAGTCTATTACAGTATATGGACAAAAAAGAGGTTCCAGTTATGACCGTTACGCGTAGAATTTCGAAATGAAACCTGCTTAACTTTTGTAAGTAAGCTGTAAGGAATGAGCCTGCCAAATTTCAGCCTTCCACCTACACGGGAAGTTGAGTGAGTGAGTGAGTGAGTGAGTGAGCGAGTGAGTGAGTCAATGAGGGCTTTGCCTTTTATTAGTATAGATTGCTGATACTTCTATTGATACTAAGCATTACTAGGAATTTTGCAGTCAAGATGTGTGGAAGGGAGTCACAGATTACGTATAATCAATCCAAGCCTTTGTGAGGGATGGCCGGCCATATATTCTGGCCAACACCTCCAAGCTGCCAGATGGAGCCCTCCCGGCAGCATGGAAGTTCCCCGAATTCCAGCAGGGCCTCATGAACCTTGTAGTTTTTACAACCAGCCCTGCTGGATACCATGGGGCCCACCAAGAGACGCTGTAGGGAGGCTCAGGGAATACTAGGTGACCTATAACCAGGAAGTGCATCCTCGTCACATGGACAAAAGGAACGACGTGCTTTCGGGATGAAGAAAGAGTGGTTTTTATCCGACCCGGAAGTGCTAAGAAATCACATGGACAGGGGTTCGGGAGCACTTCCGGGTCATGGACTATAAAAGGACCATGGGACATCCCAGACGGCGAGCTGAGTTGGGAGGCAGGGTGGCTAAGCGGCTGGGGGTGTAGGATTGAGTATTGTTTATTGGTTATTGTGGATTTATTGAGTATTGTGGAGAGGAGGGTGCTTTGTGCACTTATTTATAATAATAAATATTATTATTGGACTTTTATCTGGTGTCTGACGTCTGGTCTGAGGGTTCAAGGCAGCGAGAGCGGCCTAAACAGCCACACCTTGTACATACTGATTTTTCACCTCTTGAGATTTTGCAGCATCAACTTGTCAATTAGGAGCTGATCCTTTTTACCCAGTAACTTTCTGTGGATCCAGTTCTACTCCAATGGGATTAATATAATTTCCTTCAAACTTTCTGCAACCTTATGAAATATGAAGGTTGTCTTCTTCTTGAAGAATGTCACCAGACAAGGTACTGGGCAATACAGTAGTTTGTTGGCATGGTGCCTTTCTCCTAATTCTTTATGAGCAGAGTATTCTTGCCTGTGGTAATTCAATCATCAGTTATTCCACTCTGTAGAAGAGGTTCATTTGTTGTTTTCATTCTGTAATTGAGCTGCTAATTTGTTTTAACCAATATCCACGCACTTCATCAATCCCTGGTGCTGTTCATTTTTTTAACTGCTTCACTTATATCTTGACCATATCAGGCATACTTGTGATGTTCACCCTATGATGTCCTCTGAAATCATATTCTGCATTTTTATCTGTATTACTGTATCTTATATATCACTCCAGAAACTTAAAAGTGTCATCCTTATCAGGCCTCTCAGCATTAGTATTGTCACCTCCCTCAAGGTCCTGGTAAAACTGCCATTGCTTGTCTTTAATTTACAATTTCGCTCAAATTGTTGGCTGCAAGCTTTATACAATTCAGTCTTCTTCTTATTATTATTAATATTATTTTTACTACTATTATTTTTTATGAGCTCAAGTATGCCTCTGCCACTGTTTTAGTACATAGTAAATAGCGTAGATATGATAAAACTGCTTCATCCTACTTCACTCCTTTAGATGTTAAAAGAAGAATCTTATGCCATAATTATTTGTGTAACTTCAGTTTCACATCAGACAAATGACTTATGTTAAACATCTTATCCTACGTAACCACTGTGGATTTGTATCATATTTAAATTGCATCTCTTACAATTAATGGCAGGATGTGCCAGAAAGTTGTAGTGTTGCCACATAGGGGGTTTTATTTTTGTAGGTATGTCCTGTTTGATGATTGTTAAATGTTAATAACATCACTGGTCACTCAGATTCCTGGTTGTAAATGTGGGGTGTGTTACTTTAAACGGGTTTGCATGGGTGTGAAGTGGCTTGTGGGATTTGTAGTTTGTCGTTGTGTAGTCACTGTACACATAAAACTGGAAGAAGAGGATCTGGCAGGACTTTTTGACGCTTTCATTATTTAACCGACTTCATCATCAGCAGCCCCTAAAATCCTTTATTAACTAGACGATTACAGCTGAGAAGGACTGTGCATGGCCGCCAGATATAGGGATGGTGGTGGGTTCTTTTTTCCAAATCAAGTCGACAGATGCTTTTTGTGAAGAAATGCACCACAGAAGACCGTTCAGCTTCTGGACTCTGGTGGTAGGACTCTGTTCTCCATCCATATGCCCTGAAGCAGTTTACTAAAGGGGAATAATTCCGCCACATCTTTCCGTCCGTTAACCATTGTTTCCACTTTAGGATCCACGTTCACCACGTACTTTAAAGACATTTCCATGACTGTAAATATTGTTGAGGGGTTTGTTCGTGGTTTTTGCTTTGTACTTTTGTCATCACTTTTCTTTGCTGTGTTTGTAATTAGTTATGATAGTAAATATATAGATATATTTATATAGACAAAAAACGAGCAGGGAGCAAAGCCCCCTAGCGTGTATATATATATATTATAATTTTTTTTTTACATTGCTGTATATATTTAATCTATTTTGACATTTTATTCTGGTGTGTTTTTAATAATCTGGTGTCAGGATAGAAATATTGTAAGGCTTAGGTGTTGGCCTGATTCTAGCCGTCCTCCATTTTAAAACTGTAGTGGCTTCATCGCTATGCAAATCTGGTGGGCAAACTTCAACCCTCTCCTAGAAGTTGGGTTTTCAACATAAGTTAGGAAAAACATTACATTACACTACAAACAGACAGGTCACTTGAAAAAGATAAGGCAATCAAAGATAAAGAAAACAAACCAGGAGTGATCTTTCAAGACTAGAGACATACAGTAAATCCAGGTTTGGTCTTTCCCAAAGTTGAACAATAAAATCCTGACATTTTGTAGAGACTGCTATCAGCCCCCTATCTTGCTACCCTTTCCAGATTCATATCTATATTTTCCTAAACAAAGGGAAAACTGAATTTGAGCAGGAAAGAAAGAGAGAGAGAAAAAAACAGAATAAGAACTAGCAGGCATATCTAGGGGTAAAAAAAATATGGATTCTGCTTTTCATGTTGCCTTAATTTAAAAGAACAGTTCATATAATGTAGTGAGAAAAATGCAACTTTTATAGCAAATAATGATCTGTTTGAGCTGGGTCATACTGCAAATGTCTAGTCTTGTTTTACAAATAACTTCTGGTATCAAAGATGTAAATGTGAAGATTAATATATTATGCACTGGGAAGCAAATATTAATCTTGCTGGGGGAAATGCAACCAAAGCATTATAATAATAAAGCATCAAAAACTCTCCATTATATCTGAAGTGCTCAGCTAGTAGCTTAATGTATGCTGTGTTGACTGGTAACCGCAGGACAAAACAAATGCCTTTACTCAGTGGTGTCCTCTCAGTTTGGTTTCCTACCAATACAACATGTGTGGATATACATTATGGCCCTATGCCCCTGCCCTGTGCCTTACAGGCATACACTGTGTAATGGTATTATGACACTTTTTCTGTTTATTTTAATGAAATTCACCCACTTTCACTTAGGGGAGATAGAGAAATAAAAATAAAACAACAAGGCCAATGCAAATCATCAGTCAACAAACAGGGTCTCTTTTGTTTTTCAGTTTGTCTGGCTGTCTCCCATGTTTGATAGCATAACTGCCTTATAATGCTCTGATTCCTGGTAAAAATATGAGCAAAAGAATGTAAAGATGGTGATCCAGACCACCACACATATAGCATAGCTTACATCTGTGTTGGAGCCGTAAATGTAGCTAGCTAGCTAGCTAGCTAGCTAGATAGATAGATAGATAGATAGATAGATAGATAGATAGATAGATAGATAGATAGATAGATAGATAGATAGATAGATAGATAGATAGATAGATACGCTGTCTCATCTCCCTTATGGATACACCACAGTGCAGAATCATCTGAGAATTTCTGCAAATAACATACCCTAGCATTATATTTATAGTTGGGGGATTCTGCACTGTCTACAGAGAAAAAATAAAATATTGCTGACATCTACGTATATCAGAAACAAAGTCCTTGAGTATCACAAACTGCGGTCTGCCTGACAGATGGTCCATTATCCAGGACACCACAGACTCATGGAATGGCTGGATGTTATTGAAGGCACTGGAAAAAATTAAAAAAACGTAATCCCCATATTGCTGCCAGCTTTCTCCAGGTAAGAATAAGACTTGTAGAGCAGCTAGATAATTGCATCCCCCACTCCAACTTTTGTCTGATAGGCAAACTGCAGTAGGTCCAGGTGATCTACCACAAGATATCATCCATGACCAGTTTCTCAAAGGTCTTCATGATATGAGACATAAGTGCCACTTGTCTGTAGTCATTAGGTGAAGAATATTCTTGAATATTATTGAAGTGTCAGTCACAGGTGCAATGTCTGTTAAATGCCTCTTAAGTTTTCAATGAATGTGTTTAGTTAGAAAGGGCAGGCATGTTTAAGCTTGCAGGACACTTTTTGAAATTATGAAGGTATTTAGAAAAGCTTGCAGGGTGAGTGAAACAGCCAAATTTTGTTTTGCATTTAATGCAAAATGTGTATATATATAAATATATATATATATATATATATATATATATATATATATATAAATATATATATAAATAAATATATATATGTTGTATATAATTAATACATATATACATATATATATATATATATATATATATATATATATATATATATATATATATATATATATATATATACACACACACACACACAGGGCTTTTCAAAATGAAACAGCAGATTTCAAAAATGTATTTCAAACAAACTGTATGAGAGAAACAAATTCCATTCCAAGAGAGAAACACATGCCATTTCCTTGAGCATGTGCCGTCGGGACTCGCAGAGACTCTTGGGAGTTGGAGTTTCGAAAATTAGAGTTCAGGGGTGCTGTCACTGGCCGACTGCAATCCGCCTGTTCTAATTTAGCAGTAGATCGTTCAGTCATATCCTGGCCCTCTTTACCTTCGAACATGGCGTGCGGTGCTTTGCTTGCCTCCCCCTTCCCTTTCAGGGAGTCCAAGTCCTTCAGGGATAACGACGAACCCACGGATGGGACGACGCTGACCTTCTCCTTCCCACAATACTTTGGGGCAGGTCACACGTCCCGCTTCGCCAAACTACAGGACACCCTCCTTGTCGCTCGGTTGATTGTTGGAGAGGTGTTCCTCGTCTTCAGGTTTGTGCCAGGCTCCTCGCCAGTTTTCCGGATCATCTTCATCTGTGAGGTATGCGCACGGGACAAAGTTTATTAACTCGTAAAACTTCTCAAGTCCCTCCCCGGCACGTACCTCATCCTGGATGTTGTCCTCTGGAAGATTCTTTCCCTGAAGACGATGACCTCTTCCCGTCTTTTCACTGACGGCGATAATTCTAAACGTGGGTTTCCTAGTCGCACTGCCTCTCTGCCTCGTCTTCTTCTTCTCCATGACGGACAGATGTAAAGTGAGGCTTTCCGTGGGGCTCCGTGTCGCAGCACTGTCTGTTGGGTTGGCATTCACATTAATTTTAAAAGTTTTCTGACCAAACCGACAGCCAGAATCCTCCTGACTACGCCATATGTGGACATTAGGGGATGCTGTTGCCCCTTAAACCCAACAGACAGACACGTAGAACACAGGGTAAAAACACCAAGAAGATATTTTTTACTTTGCCTTCTTGAAAGTAGTGCCCAAAGCACCACAGCCACCATAAACAGACAAATAAACATACTGTTCCAAGATATAATACAGCACAATTCTCTCCTCCAAACTTCCCACCAAGCGTTGTCCACCTCCTCCCGACTCTGACTCGCTTGCCTGGTCTTTAGTAGTCCCTTATATAGTCCTTGACCCAGAAGTGCATCTGTTCTTCCATCCCTGTGACTTGCCAGCACTTTGTCCTCACAGGTGGTGCAGTGGTAGTGCTGCTGCTTTGCATTAAGGAGACTGTGGAAGATTGTGGGTTTGCTTCCCGGTTCCTCGCTGTGTGGATAGCGCTTTGAGTACTGAGAAAAGTGCTATATAAATGTAATGAATTATTATTATTCTGGGTCAGATGGAGGACTTGAGGTTTTTATTCAGCCCGGAAGTACTTCCGGGCTATATGGGAAATACAAATCCCCAGATCTTCCTGCAGCGTCTCTTGGCGGCACCCACGGTACCAAGAAGGGCTGTGATGCTGAACTACAGATTTCATGATGCCCTGTGGGAGTCCGGGGCACTGCTATGCTGCAGGGAACTCGCTATGTGGCATCTTGGGGGAGGCAGTGTCCCATAGTAGCTGCCTTGCCCCATCTTTCTCTTCTTTGGGGTTGAGCACAGCTGAGCACTGTGGGGCGAAGGGTCCAGTCCTGCAAGGGTTGTTCTTCTCCAGGAGGGGCTGTCTGCAATGGCTGGACCATTGTTATGTCCTATAAAACACTATATATATATATATATATATATATATATATATATATATATATATATATATATATATATATAAATATATATAATGGGTCAAGCAGATGCAGTGGAGAATTTATATTTTTGTATTGTTAGTAATGACTGTTTTTTGTGTTTTATTTATTTTAAACTTATCATTTTTTCACATTGTTTTCCAAAAATAATATTATTGATTATTTTGCCCTTTGTTCCGACTGTATTTTGGAAGTATTGCCTTACAAACACTGTACAGAAATCCCTCGCTATATCGTGCTTCGACTTTCATGGCTTCACTCTATCGCAGATTTTATATGTAAGCATATCTAAGTATATATTGCGGATCTTTCGCTGGTTCGCGGATTTCTGCGGACAATGGGTCTTTTAATTTTTGGTACATGCTTCCTCAGTTGGTTTGCCCAGTTCATTTCATACAAGGAATGCTATTGGTGGATGGCTGAGAAGCTACCCAATTAGAGCATGTATTATGTGTAAAATAAAACTCCTCAATGATATATGAGGGGCGGCACGGTGGCACAGTGGGTAGCGCTGCTGCCTCGCAGTTGGGAGACCTGGGGACCTGGGTTCGCTTCCCGGGTCCTCCCTGCATGGAATTTGCATGTTCTCCCCGTGTCTGCGTGGGTTTCCACAGGGTGCTCCAGTTTCCTCCCACAGTACAAAGACATGGTGGATTGGTGATTCTAAATTGGCCTTAGTGTGTGCTTGGTGTGTGGGTGTGTTTGTGTGTGTCCTGCGGTGGGTTGGCACCCTGCCCGGGATTGGTTCCTGCCTTGTGCCCTGTGTTGGCTGGGATTGGCTCCAGCAGACCCCCGTGACCCTGTGTTCGGATTCAGCGGGTTGGAAAATGGATGGATGGATGATATACGACACGTAGGTTTGTACGTAGTATATAAACAGTGTGTTTACATTCATAATTTCAACAAATCTTACCTAATATCTAAGAGAATATAAAGGATTTATTCTGTATAACTGTGCTGGAAATGTTTATAAGAGTGTGGGAGAGTTTATAAGGGCTTTAAATATATTGTGAGCAGGGGGGTTGTTTGCACCCCTAGAGGATACGGACGCTCCTCTAAAAAACGCTGAAAGACTACCTTCACATTGCTCCCTTACTTGCTGGGCTTACTTGCGGCTGCTTTGTCACACAATATGCTTCCTGCACGGTGCTTTGCATACTTAAAACCCAAATAGCACCTATTGATTTTTGATCTCTCTGACATTCTCTGCTACTGAGGCACACTCCTTTGAAAAGGAAGATATGATTGCATTCTTTTAATTGTGAGATGGAACTGTCATCTCTGTCTTGTCATGGAGCACTTTTGAAAAGGAGACAAATGTTTGTTTGCAGTGTTTGAATAAAGTTCCTGTCTCTACATCCTCCTGTGTTTCTGTGCAAATCTGTGACCCAAGCATGACAATATAAAAATAACCATATAAATATAAGGTTTTTACTTCACCTTTTTGCGGGGGGTTCTGGAACGCAACCCCCGCGATCGAGGAGGGATCACTGTATAGCAATATGTATTGTATACAGTATGTTGATTGAGCACATTGTCTCATTCCTAGTATTTATGTTTATTTTGGGGATCAAATAGAAACAATGTGCCCAGGAAAAGGTGGTATTTTGTAATAAACCAGCCCTGACCATCTCAGTGACACTACTGTGCAATTGTGGTATTTACAGATTTTTAATATCTGGCATGCTCTGTTTCAGATTCACTGGCAGGATGACGCCCGACCTCAAATGGTACCATCTTTCGCCTTTACGCCTGGTGCAGCTGTGTTGTTCTTATGTGTGACTGGACTGTTCTTGCGGGGAGGGCTTCTGTTCTCTTTCTCCGATGTAGAACTGTCATCCTTTTCTGAGTTGACCTCTTTTATAGTACGTCTTTATTTGAAAACTAGCAGTGCCATATCTGTGGGAGTGTGAACGTGACTGAGAGAATAAAACTGAATAAAAAAAAAATGCTAACCTTTACAAGTACCATACATTTGCACCGGCTGTTACAGACTCAAATCAAAGGTATGCTTTTATTGTATAATAGTAACAATAAGAGCCACTTACTACTCAAAATGGTAATTCTGGGAAGCGCCCGGAATGGAACCCGCGACCTTGATTATAAATCAACAGTTCTTATCACTGCACCACCCAAGCATTCGTGTCTGCACTGTACCTTAACCAGATTTTTTTTTTCTTTGGTTATATTCTTGTATAAAAGCACACTTTTTTGTTATACCTTTTGTGAAAGTGTTTATTTGATATTTGAACTTCACACATTATACACTTCATGTCAAAATTTTGTTATTAGTACTATAACATAAATAAAGTTTCTGTTTTAGGTATGTGTTCAACATTTCCTGTCATCCTACATTTACCCAGATCATTGTTGACACGGAACACTCATGAAATGCACATGTTCCAAATAACGATATATTATTTACCCTGTACAACTCCAGGCACCGCACACCGAGATAAACAAGACTTGAGCTGGTAGAACTTTTTGACCGAGTTTAGCTCCTCCGGCAGGTGGAGGGTGGGGATGGGTGGGAAATGGAAGGGATAGTAGGTTGCTTGCTGCTTGTGCTGATCGATACATTTGCAAAAAAAAGATGCTAATGAAGAGGTGCAAGGAATTTAAGGTGGTCCTGGATTATGAGTTTTTTCGTAGGCTTCAAGGAGTCTAGTGTTAATAAAGGACTTAAATTTAACCTGGGACAGTGATTGTTGTGATTGTATCAAGGGTTAGAGGCTCTGGTGCACTCCCTAATGGCCACAGTATATACATGTTGAATGGCGTTTTTATCTTAAATATGATATCTTTGTTTAATATTGCATTATGTTTTTATGTTACATTGACTGTTCTACTTTATTTAAACTGTCTGCTCATTTTTAAACGTGTTATTTCAAAATCAGCATCCTGGGGCTGAAGTTCATTCCAGTGATGATAGGTACAATCAGTTCATCTCAGGGCACACTCACACACTCCTGACCAGTATAGAATTACCAGTTCACTTTGGGATTCCAGAGTAAACTCATTGTATCAGGAGAAAAGCCCACGTAAACATGGAAAGAATGTGCAGACTCCATACAGACAGTGATCAGGCTAGGATTCTACACCTGAACCGTGCTGTCCCCTTTTATTTTAACTTTATATTTTATAAAAATTGAACATTTTTAATAGTTTATTTTTCATATATCAATATTAAATAAAATACTGCACATATTTTAGCCACCATACTTTCATACTTGAGAAATTTAGAAAACCTTAAACTGACCTGAAAAGTCTGAGAAAATCTGCATTGTTAGTGCATCACTTAAATTGTCTACAATGTGTAAAATTTTTAAATCTCAGTCACATTTTGGATTTTTCTCTGTTAGTTCTTCCCAAGGTAGGGCTGCTTTTTAATTGAAATATATTTTATGATTCACTCTTCAAATAATGGATATACAGACTCATAGACAATAATAGAGGTAGACGCTGATGTCTTGTCAGTCTTCAGATTTGTTATATTGCAGGAGCTGACCATTATTGTGCATTGTTGCAGTCTGTATGCACACTAATTTCCTACTAATGCTTATTGATGGTTTCTGGGATCACATGGCCATTTATCAATGCATGGTGCAGCTTCAATTGCAATTTGATTCAACGTCTACATATTGGTAATAAGAGCAAATCACCATTTTCACTTATTTCTGTTCCGCTAAAAGCTTTCCTTAATCATTGCTGCAAAATAGAAATTCCACAGAAAGATCACTCCTTTCTATCTTAATTATTAGTCGGCTCCCTTATTCCAATTCAATTCTCTTCTTTTCCTCTTGATCAATTCCGAACCTGTCTTTTAAATTTCAGTCTCTCCAACACATTTCTCCTTTTAAAGGGCTAGTCTAATGGTCCCTTTAATTAAGAGGCCATCAGAGGACTCACTGGACCACAGACAGCTTATTCCAGGAAACAGAATGTATTGAAGGCATGATCATTCACTATATTAAAGATATAACTGCAGTAATTTATTATTATCTTTATTGTTATAATTGAGAGAAAGGCATTTAAAGGAGTTCAGGGATCATAAAGCAAGGAATACGATGAGTGGATAATCAATTAGAACATGGCCTATGTGAGTGAATGTGAATGTAACAGGGTTGGTTCCTACCTTGTGCCAGGATAAACATCAGTTTCCTGTGACCGGACTAGGTAAGTGGAGAAGAAATTGAATCAATGGTTAAATAATGCTTAATATGATTCTTTGAACTCAGAATGAGTCACTGGTAAATTTGTCATTAAATGAAGATGTGATGGATAAGCTGCTTTGTATAAAAGATTCACCCAAATTAGTGCATGTAAGTGTACACCACAAGTACCTACTACTGATGCCATAGACGTGTTCTCCATTACCCGTAGAATCCCCTAACTCTGAAACATCAAGATTTGTCTATCTTCAACCCTACATCTTTTCAGGTTATGACAATTGGGATCAGTAGGTAAAGTATTACTCTTGGTTTGGTGCAGCCAACTGTTGTTTGTCATAAATGCTGAAGTACTGTTACCAGTTACCAGTTTTGGAAAATGAAGCACAGTTATCCTAATACAGAGGCCATCCACATGAGGAGTTACATTGGAGACAATCAGAGGAGAGCACTGACACTCAGGCTAAAAAGCCCAGCATAGCTGCCAAAGGACTGCTGTAATCTACTTTTAAAAAAGCCTTCCAGAATAGCAGACAGTACCCAGGTAATATTAGTGCTGTAAAGTAACGTGCTGTAAGGTTGTTGTAATAGTTTAAACAGAAAATATTCAATGTCTGTTTTTAAGGTGGAACATATTACATTTATAGCTTAACTTAGTATTTTACCCAGGTGTCACTTGGGCAATGGTATAGACTCCTCTCACGTTAGACCCAAGGTTTACTTGGGCTGCAAAAGTACCAACAGCATTTGTGCTGAGCATTACTAGGGCAAAAGTGTAGACACGTCTTCACCTAGCTGTATAATGGAATCTCGTAAGAAATGCCTCTCCTCAGCAATGATGTCGAGGTGAATCTGTCTTCAGACAGAGAAACTGGAAAGGTCAGTAAAATAGAAAATGATTCTGGGAATCCGAAAGTGACACTCACCTCACATGTGCAGTGTGCTGTTCATATTATTATTATTATTTAATATTATTATACTTCTACAATTCTAACTTTGTACTTTTAGTGTTTTGCACGTTTTATAGTAGGAAGATGAGATTTAATAAAAATGTCATTTTTGAAGCCAAAAAATGTAACACTTTTGACTTGGTTTTTTTTGAGAAAATATGTAATTGTAAGGAGTGGATTGAACATACTTAGAGCACATCTTAAATATTCTGCATTCATTATGTTTGATTGTAAAAAAAAAATAAAATAAAAAATAAATTATTACTTAATATTAACTTTTCTTCCCAACATAAGAACATGTAGTATAATTTGAAATGTATAACTTAGTGTTACCTATATTTCATACAGATAATTCCCCAAGCTGCAGAGATTTCAAGAACCCTTGGAGAGATGATTGTGAAGGACACCAGCCAGCGCCACTGTAGAAGGTTTTAAAGCTTTTGTCAAGACCCTGGATCCCTGCTACAAAATTGCAAACAATTGATAACACATACAATTGCTGATATGTATAAAGAGTGTCAAGACAAAGTAAGGGCAGCTTTGCAAAGTGCACCCAGAGTGGTTCTTACAACAGACATGTGGACATCATGGTCCACAGAGGCACATTCGACTGTCTCCTGTCATTTCATTGACAACTGAAAAAATTTGTTTTAGAGACCAGTAGTTTTCATGAACAGCATACAGCTGATAACATTAGTGAAGAGCTTAAAAGAATCACAAGTGAATGGTGCATAACTCAGAAGGTTTTAGGTGTTGTCATAGACAACGGTGCAAATATTGTATCTGCAGTGCGCAAGACTTGGAAGATAGCATTATCTGTATTTTGCCAACACCTCTTAAACTTGGTGGTTAAAGATGCCATTATATCTGTTCCTGAGGTTGTGCAGTTGGTGGACAAATGCAGTGCCATCGTTTCTTTTTTCCAGCATAGCACAAAATCCACAGAAGAGCTTAAACGAATTCAAATTCAGCTGAAGCTGGCAAGCATAAATTAATTAAGTCAGTTGAAACTAGGTGGAATTCAGTTTTTTACATGTTGGTGAGACTCCATGGGCAGAGAGAAGCAATTACTACAGCCCTCTGTCTACGTGGATAAGAGAGCATTCTGCTTTAGTGAGGCAGAACATTCCATGATCCACCTGACAATTGAGGCCGAGACCCATTGAAGAGACAACACATGAAGTGTCAAGTGAAAAACGTGACAGTGTCAAAAGTGATTCCACTTGTGCCACTGCTTCACAGAACAACTGTTCCTACTAAGTAAAATGGCCCTCTCTTCGCAGAACTGGCATTGCAATGTAAAAGGAAATTTCATGGCATTGAAATGTTTCAGTCTTGCTGCTAGCACCCTCCTGGACATAAGGTTTAAAAACCTTTCTTTTCGTGACAAAGACAATGTAGAAACTACAAAAAAAGTGTCTCCTTGATAAAATGCTGGAATTTAGTCAGCCCAGTTCACACTCTGTTCCTACAGGACCATCCTGTACCTCTGTATCTGTACCAAGCTCTGCCTCTACACCTACCTCAAGTTCTACCCCTATCTTCATCAAAAGGAGGGATATGGGCAGCATTTGACTTTCATGTTCTGTCATCCCAACAGCTCCACACAACAGGCACAGAAAGGTGATTGAAATGAACCATTATTTAGAAGAAAGGCTGATACCTTGGGACCTGGCCCCATTGTGTTGGTGGCAAGAACATCAGCAAACTTTCCCAACCCTAAGCAGGCTTGCAACTAAATACATAGGAATTCCTGCTTCGTCTGCACACTTTAAAAAATTTGTTTCAAAAAGCAGGGGAATTGGTGAGCCAAAAAACAAACAAACTAAAAGGGAAGCATGTCAACAAATAAAAGTATATGCATGTGGAAATAACCAAAGCAGACTGTATGGGCAGGGAAGTTTAATACCAACACAATGTTTATTTTAGAGACACCCATTGGTGGTGAGAGGAGTTGTAAGTAAAATAAGCAGCAGTTATTACTGTATTGTTTGCTGTTTTCAAAAGTACAGTATTTTTTTAACTGGTAGTTTCATTGAAAGGTATTTTATTGGGCCACATTTTCACGAGGCATGATATAAAGAAAAGGTTCTATACAGTTCTATAAGTTGTATTAATTTAATTTTTTGTTGTTCCGAAGATCATTTGCAAGAACTGTATATGTTTAATAATTTCTATTAATAAACAAACGAAAAAATCTGATCTTTGGCACTATATGGCACTACATTGAATAATCTACTAAGCAAGTTCTTTAAAATGTGACTATTTGATGTCCACACATATTGAAAGTTTTTACAATAGATTAACCATTCTTGCAAGAGGACACCCTGGCTGCATCGGCTCGAAACGAAAATCAGCAGTATCGCCCTTCACTCGCACTCGCAGAACATATGCATAAATCTCCCAAGGGTGAATAGCGCAAATAAGTGATGGGAGGAGTTCTCAGCTAGCCCCATAGTGTGATGTTTCATGGGATTAAGATATCAAAAACGCACACATTTGAACTGAATGTGTTGATAGTGTGGGATTTTGAGGACATAAAGATATTAAAAAATCAAAGTTAAGGAGGGTGATAAGGGTAGGTGTTTGTAAAATGCCTTGCAGAGAATTCTCCATTGTGTTGCCACAGGCTTCAGCAATAAGAAAAAGAGAATTTAAGTAAAGGATGGGAGGAGAGAGAAAACAATTCTTGCCTTGAGAACAGATCTTAGCTGAAGATAGATAAAGATGAAAGAAGAGGCAATATCAAATCTAGACCTTGTAGGTCAAATAGGAATGTTCCAAATGCTCTGTTATTATAAATGTCCCAGGTGTAGCAGTTCCACTACATTGTTATCTAACTGCTCTGCAAATAAGTGCCAAGAGCAAAGGAGCTAAAAATAAATAAAATGTATTATTATTATTACAAATCTCAAAAAGAGTGCAGACCTCAAAAACAGAAGGTCTGCAATTTACATCATCTAACCAGTCTAGCCCCAAACTCTAGCTGCAGGGTTATAGCCTACACAGACACAAAAATAGGGCAAATGTTCCATTTGTGGTAAAAAAAAAATCTAGTTTATAAAAAGAAAACAAAGTTCATTTAATATTTTAAAGATAATTATAAAGGAAGAGAAAAAGCACAAAGGGAAGCAAAAAAGGGTTATGCCTAAAAAATAAACCTACAGGTAAACAAGTTCAGTCCACAATCCCAAAAATGTTTAAGGTTTAACAAGATAAAATTCATAACCAAATAAACAGAATTAAAAATAACTTGTTAAATCTAAAATGAGGACCAAAAGACAAAAGCAGATGCTACAATACTGCAGAGTAATAGTTTGCAAGATTATTGTTACAATTGAAACACAATTAAAATTATTTTTTATATCTTTATGACTTTCTGCTAAAAGTTTGTTATACTTTATAGTTTAATATTGTTTCCTTTTTTTATTAAAGTTTGTTAATGACTGTATTCGTTAATATTATTTTTTACTTACCGTCTGTCACATGACCATTTTGTTTTTGTTTAGTTTTGTAAATTGGTTTGAGTCCTACCTGATAGGTAGAAAATTCTTTGTTAGTTGTGGTAATTATACTTCAAGACACATGATATTCTACATGGTGTTCCACAAGGATCTATCCTGACTCCACTGCTCTTTTCGATCTATATGCTTCCATCCATCCATCCATCCATTTTCCAACCCACTGAATCTGAACACAGGGTCACGGGGGTCTGCTGGAGCCAATCCCAGCAAACACAGGGCACAAGGCAGGGAACCAGTCCTGGGCAGGGTGCCAACCCACCGCAGGACACACACAAACACACCCACACACCAAGCACACACTAGGGCCAATTTAGAGTCACCAGTCCACCTAACCTGCATGTCTTTGGACCATGGGAGGAAACCGGAGCGCCCGGAGGAAACCCACGCAGACACGGGGAGAACTCTATATGCTTCCATTAGGTCAAATTATCTCGGGGCATAACGTAAGCTACCATAGCTATGCTGATGACACACAACAGTATTTATCAATAGCACCTGATGATCCCGACTCTCTTGATTCACTGACACAATGTCTTACTTGTGTTTCTGAATGGATGAGTAGTAATTTTCTTAAACTAAATAAGGAAAAAACAGAGATTTTAGTGATTGGCAAAAATGGATATAGTGAGGGTATTAGAAATAAACTTGTTCCATTAGGCTTAAAAGTCAAGATGGAGGTAAAGAATTTAGGGGGTAACTATTGACTCTGACCTGAAATTTAAATCACATATTAATCAGATTCCTGGGACAGCATTTTTTCACTTAAGAAATATAGTAAAAGTTAGACCTCTTATAAAATTGCAAGATGCTGAGAAATTAGTTCACGCTTTTGTTTTTATTCGGACAGATTACTGTAACGCACTCTTTTCAGGACCACACAAAAAAGACATCAATTGATTGCAATGAGTGCAGAATGCAGCTGCTAGAATCTTAACTAGGAAAAAAAAATTTGAACACATCTCTCCAGTTTTGATGTCACTACATTGGTTACCTGTGTCATTTAGAATTGACTTTAAAATACTGCTTGTGGTTTACAAAGCCTTAACGCTAGAATTACCAGAGCCTACGAAAAAACTCGTAGATCCGGCCCACCTTAAATCGCTTCTTAAATCCGTTCACACCTCTCCGCCAGCATCCTTTGTCCTCTAAATGTGCTGATAAAAGACAAGCTGCCAGCAGCCGGCTATTCCATCCCCCCACCAACTTAGAACGTGAGCGAAGTTTTCCCAGCTCATGCCTTGATTGATTATCTGGGAGAGAAGTGGAGTTTTAGACTGGAAATAATAGATCGTTATTTGGAACACACGCATTTCATGCGTGTTCCGTTTCTACAGTAATCTGTGTAAACACATTGTTAAAACAGAAACTTTTTCATATTTTAGTAATAAATGTTACAAAATGTAGGCATAAACTATAGAATGTGTAAAGCCCGAGTTCCAAAGACCAAATAAACACTTTCACAAAAACTTCAAGGAGGATACAACAGTTTCCGTGGCGTAGTGTGCTAAGTTTTGCCTCTTAGAGCACAGCTACTTTGCCGTGCCTCACAGACCTGAGTTCGATTCCCCGCTGGGGATAAAGTGTTGCTTTTTTTTTTTCTTTTTAACCTCAAACGGACATAAAATTTATAAATTGGTATGCACTGTCAGTTAATGAGATCGTTATATTTTCATATGGGATGCTTGTTTTAAAATATTTTTTTAACAATTGAGACTGCAATTAACATGAACAACTGTCCCTAAAACTGTTATTTTTAAGATCCATAACACACAGACAGACAGAGCACTGCGTAATAGAGAGACAGACAGGCAGAGATATATAAATAAACAGGGAAGCTACATGTACTGAAAGAAAAAAAAAAGATCAACATGTGCGTTGTTCCTGCTGCACTGAATAAGTTCACGTGCTCTAACATCACCCCTCCCCCCATCTGACTCTCTAAGTAACAGCACAAGTACAGACGCAAACGAAGTGTTATCAAGAGTGTCCGGTTCCATCCCTACTCACTCCTATATTTGCCGTTTTCAGTAGTAAGCTGCTCTTTTTGTTAATATTATACAGTACACACATGCACTTCGTTTGCGTCATTATCATTCATGGTGGCTCCGAAATCCGTACTAACCCCTACTTTCTCTGCTGTTCTTTTTCTGGTTTTCTGTGGTGGCGATCTGCGCCACCACCACCTGATCAAAGCACCATGATGTCCCTACATTTTTGTTTGTTTGTTTCTTTCTTTCTTTCCCTTGCTCTGACAGCAAACTGGCAGGAAAACTGCATAAAGCAGGAAGGCACATGTAAAGACAGCAAAAAGGGGTCAAAGCCAGAAGGTTAAAAAATGTCAAACAAAACCAAACTGTTTAACAAAATTCATGGTTGAAAGGTACAATCAAATAGGTCAAAAATCGAATTGTACTCACAAACAGAATTTTAGCAGAAGTCTTTAAAGGTTTTTTTGGTATCTGTGGATCAGATAAGGAAGAGAACCCTCTGCTATTGCCCTGATTAACAACAGGTTACAACCTCTGAGGCCATGTCCCTAGAAACATGGGACACAGACCTAATAATGGGAACTTAAAGGGGCAATGATCATAGGACTTAAACTGGTGTCCAAAGTGTCACAAAAATATACACAACACTTAAACCATTAGGAAAATTGAGTAAATAATGACAGAAATCTGATCCTTAATCTTACAAACTCCTAATACAAGTACAATATTATAGTACTAAAGTATGCAAATGAGCTAAAAGAACCAAGAGCAAAACCAAATCATGCCATTCATTGTATTTTGTTATTGGTACCCTAGGAGATGGGGCCATTCTGACATCACCATACCTGAATCCTCCCACTTGCTATTTAGGTCAAAATAGAAGGAGAACTGGGACATGGCACATTGGAGTCTGTTGCAGTTGTGAGTATTGGTCTTTGTTATTGGATATACTGGCTTCTTGCTATTATATTGCTATCTTTTTGGCTTATGGGTCTCATATTGGGACTTGTTTGAACTTTTGTTTTGTATGCTAATAAATAACTTCATTTTTATACAGATCCTTTTTGTAGTCTGTCTCTACAAGTCAAGATATTATGGTTTCTCCTTCTCTTGGATGGAGCTTGGATATTTTTGAGCTATTTAAGTGTAATTTGAAGCTTTAATGTCTTTAGTCATGTGTAGGCCAAAGCAGGCCAGTGTTGTCAAAAGTTGAAACCATATGAGCTGAAACCAGAAAATCGAAATCAATACTATCTGACTGTTCGTGTTTGCTAATCAAATCTGTATCTCAACTCATAGGAATGAAAAATAAAAAAAAGATCTCAATATCTTTTTTGTTTCTTCTTTACAACAATGAGATCAGAAAGAAATAAAATGGAGACTTTTTTTTGTCTCGCACCTCTCAGAATTTTCCCCTGAATAGTTTACCCCAATATTACCACAAGAGCCTCCTCTTGCGTTTCCGATCTTCCAAGTAGTATCTTGACTTTTTTTTTTTTTGCGAGTTCAAAGTTTTCGTATTGTGTTTTCAGGAATATATGGACAAATGTATGTATGGTAGTAATAAAACACTTTAATAATGTGATTACAAAGCTCTAGTCCTTGCTTCTGAATAATACAAATATTAATGTTCATCAATTAGGTCATACTCATTGTGGAAAAAAGGCCGGAAGTGTGGTATAGTGGCTAAGACATTTGATTTCAGAACCTTCAGAGGTTTATAAATCATAAAAAATCAGGTCTAGATTCATACTTATGGATATGACAGTTTTTGTTTAGCTGTAACTGTTTTAAATCAATAAATATATATATATAGACCCAATACTAAATTCATAATACGAGAATAAAAAATACCCGGATTGATTTAAATAAGAAAAATTGGTTATTGGTGTCTAGATTCTTTTAAAAGTTACAAATAGCACTGTACACACAACATGGCATATTGAAGAAGAAAACTCTTAGAGATATAATTATATTTTAAATTGTGAAGAACACATTTATTAATTAAACGGTACTGTGGGATATTTATTCACAGACACAAATTATTTGAAAACCAAAAAATGCAACAAGAACATGTTTTAATTAAACCAGCAAATCTATTAATATGGTTAAATTGTTCACATATAAATAAAGTGAAAGAAACAAAATGCAACAGCCTGGGAAGGGAACAGAATTTAGGTTAGGAAACTCTGAAGTAAATAGTTGTTGACCTGCTTCTTCATATATTAATTTTTTTTCTTTTCTGTGCTCCTTACTGGTGTTGACATGAAGCCATCTCTCTGCTCATTAATGGAAAATTATCATAACCGCTGTTAATTTGACAATTCATAAGGCGGCAATAACCCTAACAGAGTCAAGCTGCGGACCACCAGAGCTCTTCTTTTTTGAGGAGGTTGTTGCTTTGCATTATACATCAGTGATGTTATGTGATATGCCCAGTTACACTATGATAAAGATTAGGGTCACTCAAATCAAGTAAACCAAGCAACAAAAAACATGAAATCCAATTGGCTGCGCAATGGAGCTCCTTAGTCACAGAGTTCTGCAAACCCACAATCAGGGATCCTCCAATCACAGGCCCAAATGGCAGTACGTAATCTGCGTATAGGAATGTACAACGTACATGGACAAACTATTATTTCTTGTAGAAGTAATATATGGTATATAATTTATATACTATACATTATTTCTATTTATTGGAAATAACAAATTCATTTGGTACAGACTCTTGGAAAAAAACCATTTACTTATATAGCACATTTTCATACAAATAATGTAGCTCGAAGTGCTTTACACGATGAAGAAAGAGAAAAAAGACAAAATAAATAAGAAGTAAAATTAGGGAACACTAATTAACATAGAATAAAAGTAAAGTTCAATGGTCAGGGAGGACAGAAAAAACAAACAAACAGAAACTCCAGACGGCTGGAGAAAAAAATAAAATCTGCAGGGGTTCCAGACCATGCAGCCCCCAGTGGGCATTCTACCTAACATAAATGACCTCAATCAGTCCTCATTGTATTCAGGGTTCTCATGGAAGAATTTGATAGTTAGGTGTTAGGCACAAAATTTACAATCATTTTCAAAAGTTTAATCATATGCAGCAATTTCAAAAATACTTTTTTGGCAGCTGTGGAGTCTGTTTCCAAGTGAAATAAATGACCTCAAAATAAATGGGCGGGAAAAGCCACTTTAAGCAATGAAAATGATGAATGAGCCAATGATAAGTGATTACTAACTCAGCTTCATTTATAAAACATCAGTATGTTAGGAATGTTCCTAATAATAATGAGAAAGAAAAAAGATATTGTATGGATTTAGGGATGATGGAGATTTAATAGATAAAGGTAGCCTCTCCTGAAACAGTTTTAATATGATATAATGAGAAATGATAAAAGTGTTGATTACCTTGGGGTAAAATAATAAATTATACAGATTAGTAGAATTCACATGCTTTGTAAAAGTCAAGTCTGTATGAATGCATAATTAACCATTTTGAAAGTAATAATACAATGCCGCAAATGGTCATAGATACCAAATTACAACAACACATGCACCCGATGCATTTAATTCAATGTACACTCATATAGTGGTCTGAGAGTATCCTAGGACATGAACAAACTCTGGACAGGGATTCATCAAAGGGCCTACTCAAACACACACACACACACATCTGTTACCAGTTTTGAATGTCCACTCAACCTGTCCTGCATGCCTATGGGGATGAGGGAGGGGCATCAGGGTTACCCAAGAAAATCCTTAAAGAGACTGAGATAATGTGCAAATTGCTCACGGGCATCAAATGGCTATGGAATTTGAACTCTGGACAATAGATCTGTGAGGCATCTCTGCTAAATCCTGTACCACCATACTGCCCAGAACCAGGTTAATTTCAGAAAAACACATTTCTTTACATTGGAAAAAATTGAAATTACAAATCATGAAGAAATCTTAATTCCACCAAATTTGACACTAATATTGATAGTGAAATGCAAAGTTAATAATTGCTTAATTACGGCTCTTGGACAAGTTTTCAAAATTTTAATAAAAAAAAATCAATAAACACGCTTTAACACCGTTAGCTTAAGAAAATGCTTGAATGAAGTATGCGATTGAGTCTATATACATTACAGGGATTTTTGATGTTCTGGGCAGCTGAATCATTTTCTGGCAGGAAGAGGGCAGAATATGTTGGTCCTCAGACAATGTACCACATGTGTTTGACTGGTTACAGGCTTCAGTGTCTGGAAGGTCACTGACTAATTCTGATATTAGATTCCCTAATGTGGTCATGTATTACAAAAGTCCAATTTTATGTATTGCCTGTGAAGCTGAATCATTCTGATAACATATTGTTCAATATTCATGTTGTCATCAATGATTACTACAGAGATCTCCTGTGATATGGTCCAGCTCCATACACCCTGGCACCAAAGGAAAGTGACACATACTTTTTAAAATACAGTCTGCAATGACTTTTGTGGACACAAAACTTTTTCCGATACAGGAAAGAGACTCATCACTGAATAGGGTCTGTCATCATTGCGCTACCCAATCTAAATACAGTCTTTTTCAACACCAGACAAGTGTTTGTGACTTGTGCTGAGAAACACAATGCATTGGGAACTGACAGCGATAGTTAACATCAATCAGATAGAATAATACTTAATATTAACATAGAACAAATTTGCATTGGCTCTTCAACAGCTACTCGCTTTGTATGTTGATTTTCTCTTAATTTTTTTTCACACTAAATGTTCCTGATATAAGTTTGCAAATAGTTGACCCTTCAGCCATGCAGTGGTGCTATACACACTGCACAGTGGGAGCATTCTATCTAATTTGTTCAATGATGACCTAAATTGATATACCTCCCTCATGAACTACACTAGTAAACTCCTTCTTGAGAGGATCAGAGAGTAAATTGCTGAATGGAAGGTATATATTAGTAGGTAGTAGGCTGCATATGTATCAAATCATAATATGTATGGCCTTATAAGAGTTGATCAACTTGAAAAAATTAGTTAATGATCTAAAGAGTCAACTCTTAGCCAGACTGAGTATTAGGCTGTTAAGCTGCTGAGTATTATGCCAGCTTCCTCTGTTTAAAGTACATACTATTAGATAAGAAGTGGATTATTCTGTGGTAGAGCAGTAATAAGTGAGATTTTAAATTAATCACAGGAAAAGTTACTGTTAAGTTTTGACAGAATTATGCAGCGTGCTGCAAAATATTTGGGCATCCTTCATAGAACAGAACTTAATTTCATGCCTACTTCTAATTGTGCTACACTTAAGTTGCTTCTTGCTCAAAATCCATTGTTGTGTAATGCATTTATGGTGTTTATTTACTTATGGGCGGAAGGACCCGTGGACTGGCCAATGAGTGGGCTCAAAGCTAGTTGGAAGTATAGTAGAACGCAATTATCCAAAGTAAAGTGGACTGATGCTACCTCAGATAGCTGAAAACTTGGATAAAACAAATAGCAGAGCGTATTTTGGATTAAAAATTACAGATGTAAAACATTTCCCCACTTCATAAGGCACAGTATTACTTTTAAGACTCTTTTCATACTTTTGTAAATTTAATATTCCTCGCTTCTTTGCCTCAATGTTCTGTAGTCGCCTGAGCAACAAAATGTTGGCAGGCATTGCTGTTTAATATACAAATGTTCTGTTTTGATGGTGTTTAGAGCGTTTGAGAAATCTTGTGTGGATTTTCTGTGCAGGCCTCATCATTATTTTAACACAAAAATCCTAAGTGAATGAAACAGCAGAGCATATATACATGGTTGATGTTGGTGACACACTGACAAGGGGTGCAGATGGGGAGGGGCAAGTGAGTCACACCCACAGTCACCAGCTCCTTGACCACTTACTCGGAACGGACAAGGTTAAAGGTTTAGTAATTAAGCAGTCAGTACAGTTTTCACAGCAAAGCTTTTATCAATTATAAGAAAAGTAGTTTATTATACTTTAGGTTTACCTTGAATAATGTAGTAAACAAGGTGCGGATAATCGGGATTCTACTGTTGTTTAAAGGAGTGTAAAAGATGGAGGTAATTTCAAATTTCAAAGAGAATCTTGAGAATCTTGTTGAATGAATTTAACAAGAGAATGTCTTTGTATACAGATTGAAATAGCATGCTGGGGCAGGAGACATGTACTGTTGATTCAGACAATCTGAGAAGCACATTTGTCTAGGACAGGGGTGGGGAACCTCCAGCCTCTGGGTTGTATACGGCCTGCAAGACAGTTTGATCTGGCCCACCAGGCAATTCATTAATTTTTTTTTCTGTAATGATTAATACAAAAAAGTAACGCAATAAACAATATATAGGCAGCAAGTATTTTTCCATAAAATAAAATAAAATTGTAGCCACTTTCCATCTGTATGCCAGTCCGGGTCACAGTTACAGTGAGTGCAACAGGCTTATCATCACTTATCATTGCTGACACATCATGGCATCAGTCAAGAAAAGAAAAGCAGATGCTGAATGTCAAGTTTTCAAAGAGAAATTGACAAACGATTACTTTTTTTGTTGAAGTAAAAGGCAAGCCAGTGTGCTTAGTTTGTAGGGACTTTCTTGCAGTGATGAAAAAGGCCAATCGTGAGCATCATTACAGCTTGAAACATGCTAAACTGGATGAATTGAAAAGGCAAACATGCTTGGATAAAGTTAATACTATTCAACAGAGTTTGGATGTCCAACAAACTGCTTTCACAAGACCACGTTCTAACAGGGACCCTGTCATGTAAGCAAGTTTTATGGTAAGTGGGCTAACTGCTGAGAAGCCGAAACCTCATTCAGAAGGAGAATTTGTGAAGGAGTGCCTTGTTGCTGCTGGCACCAGACAAAGTAAAATTGTTCCAAAGTGTCACTTTGTCTTGAAGAACCGCTGCAGAGCATATTACTGATATGGGACAAGATATCGAAAACTCACTGAAGGACATTGCAAGAAAATTCCTGTTTTTTTCTCTGGCCTGTGACAAAACAATGGACATAACAAATACTATCCAGTTAGCTACTTTTGTGCAATGTTGAGTTTGATATGAGGGAAGAATTGCTGTTTTTGCAAGCCATGCATGGCACTACTAAAGATGAGGATTTGTTTGAACAAGTTGTTTTAGCTATTAGCAAGTTTGAACTACCATTTGAAAAATTAAGTGGCCTTGCCACAGATGGAGACCATGCCATGGCTGGCGTACAAAAGGGATTGACGGCATTGGTTAAAACAAAAATGAGTCATCTCAGTCTTAATCTAAGTGATTTAATTGTATGCCACAGTACCATACGTGAAGAAAGCCTGCATACACATTCCATGAAGCTCAACAATGTATTGATAACTGTTGTTTCCATCATAAATTTAATCAAAAGTAGAGTTCTACACAGTTACCAGTTCAGAGAGCTACTCAGTGAGCTTCATTTGGAGTACGGAGATCTGGTCTGCCATTGTGAACTGTGATGGCTGAGTTGTGCAGATATGCTCACACGGTTTTACAAACTGAGGGAAGAGGTAAAAGAGTGCATGGAGGTGAAGAGAACACCCGTCATGGAATTCAGTGATAGAAAGTGGCTATGTGATTTGGCCTTCATGGTGGACATTACAAAGTACCTCTCAGAGCTGAATATCAAACTCCAAGGTCCCAGCCAGCTTCTCAGCTCTTTGCTTTCAAATGTGAAATTATTTGAAGCAAAATTAAAGCTGTGGCAAGTGCAACTGGAAAAAACTAAGCTTGTGCATTTTCCTGCTCTGCAAGAACAAAAGAATGCTATGACATCTGAATGTGCTCCTTCTGGTATTTTGTGAGAGGTTTCAGGAAATAAAAAGTAACTAAACATATTTGTTATGTGTAACCAGATGATGTACCTGACAACGTGCAACATGAAATCATTGAGCTGTAAAGCAATGACAAGCTCAAAGCGAAGTACAAACAACCTGCCTCTGCTGGAGTTCTGTAAACTCTATATACAGTATGTCCTGAGGATTTCCCATTCTGAGGAAACATGCTCTGAAATTAGCATCTCTGTTTGGGACAACCTACTCCTGTGAGCAGTTCCTTTCAAAACTGACTCTTGCAAAGACTCGATTCTGCTCAAGATTGACTGACCAATGCCTGGAAAACCAGCTGTAAAACAGTATCATCATCACTATTATCTGACATCAGATGTTTCACCAAAGCAGTTCCAGCCATCTCATTAGAGAGGTTAGTGCCATGTGTGTTCAGTGATTTAGTATGGCATTTGAAGGATGTTATAAAAAATGAAATGGCCCTTGATAGGAATAAGGCTCCACACCCCTGGTCTAGAGATACATCTAATAAAATAATCTAGAGAAGTGAGCTCCTGACAGGCTGAAAATCTGTCTGTTTTTCTTTTTTCTTCTGTTTTATCGTCATTCACTGTGATTTACCCATTTTTTTGGAGCTGCTCATATTTCATTAAGACAACAATAACATTATGGAATTGTAAAAATTGTGGTTGCTTTTACTTTACTTCTTGTAAGTCCAGGTATTATCTTTGACATTAGCATGTCATTTAAAGTGCTCATTACAAAATGGTACAAAACATGCTTTTTCCATCTTAAAAATGTTGGAAAATTAAGGTGTTTTCTAAATATTCAGGATACTGAAAAATAATTCATGCATTTATTTCTAGTGGGATTGACTACTGAAATGCGGTGTTCACTGGCTGTTCAAATAGTTTTTTTTATGCAGCTTTCAGTTAATGCAAAAACATGCTGCAAGAATTATTACAAGAACAAGAAAGTAAAAACACATAACTCCAGATCTGAAGTCCTTACAGTGGCTTCTGGTTGAGTTTAGGGCGCATCTCAAAATCCTCCTTTTAACATATAAAGCCTTAAATGTCCAAGGTCTGGCTTACATGTCTGAACTTGTCGTTACTTATAAGT
This sequence comes from Erpetoichthys calabaricus, assembly GCF_900747795.2. Classification (NCBI taxonomy): domain Eukaryota; kingdom Metazoa; phylum Chordata; class Cladistia; order Polypteriformes; family Polypteridae; genus Erpetoichthys; species Erpetoichthys calabaricus. The sequence continues at coordinate 135,392,436 of NC_041403.2, forward strand.
CAGAATGCACATTAAGATCTCAAGATGCTGGTCTGTTTATGATTCTAAAGATTAATAAAATAACAGTGGGAGATCAAGCTTTTAGTTACAGGACCCCAAAACTGTGGAATGGTCTGCCTGCTACTATAAGAGATGCCTCGTCAATCTCAGCTTTTAAATCCAGGCTGAAAACTCATTACTTCAGTTTAGCATACCCTGAGTAGAGCTGAAGATTAGCGGTGCATACTGCAACACTGTGGTTAGTCATTAGTACTAAAATAAATATAAGTAATATGATATTTATAAACTGTTAATGATGCTTGCCTGTTCTGTTTCTCTTCTCTATAATTACATATGGCACTTGGTACCACTGTTCTACTTTGAAGCTGTTTGAATGCCTATGAAAAAGTCATCTCTGATAAAGAAGGACTAGAATCATCGGGCAGAAGGATCCTTTGGCCAGCCTAGAAGACCAGAAATCTTTCGAAATTCTTTTGGTGCTGTTAGGACTGCAGGTACAGTATTTTGTGGATCTGAATATATAATATCATATCATCTGCATATAGTGAAATTTTATGATCAAGTCCTTCTTTGATAATCCCCTTTATCTCATAAGCATTTTCGACAGTGAACTGTCAGTGGCTCAAAGGCGATTGCCAAAAGTAGTGGTGACAAGGTAGTCTGAAATAATGTTGTTAATACAAACTGAGCTTCTGGACTGGTAAATAGTATTTTGATCCATGCACATATGTTTGGGCCAAACCCATATTTTTCCAATGTTGTGAAAAGGTAGTTCCATTCAGCCATATCAAATGCTTTTTCTGCTAGACTGTTAGACTTTGTGGTTGAATGTTATATTAAACAGGCGTTGAAGATTGGAAGCTAATTGTCTGCCTTTAATAAATCCAGTTTGGTCCTCTGATATTACCAAAGGAATACTTTCTGAATCTTTCTAGTTAGGCCTTTGGATAGTATCTTAACATCATTATTCAAAAGTGAAATTGGTCTGTATGATGCACATTGTAATAAGTCCTTATTTTGCTTAGGAAAGACGGTAATCAAGTCTGAGGTAGAATTTTATTGTCTGTAACTTCTGTAAATGTTTCTAATAAAAGGGGAGCTAACTTAATTGAGAACTTATTTATAAAATTTGGCAAGGTAGCCATCAGGGCATGCTGCTTTTCCACTCTGAAGTGAGTTAATAACATCTAGTAATTCTGATAGTGCCAGAGGTGTATCCAATTCTTCTGCACTGAGAGTATCATCCAAAAACATATTAGGTTGTGTCTTGTCTTCTTTAAACTGAGTAGAATATAAGAACTTATAGTAGTCTCTAAATGTGTGCGCTATATTTTTATGGTCAATGATTTTGTCTCCATCTGTGTTGGTATTTACTGGTATTGCATTGCGATCTTCTTGCTTGTGGATTTGTTGAGCTAATATCTTATTAGTCTTCTCTCTGTGTTCATAGTAATGATGTCTTGATTTTAAAATGAGTTGTTCTGTTTCTTTAGTTGTCAAGAAGCTGAGTTCTGTATGCAGAGCCTGTCTTTTCCTGTGAAGTGTCTCATTTGGACACCTGGCATGTTCTTGATCTATTCTGGTAATTTCACTGATTAGCTCTGATACCTTCTTGGTTTCCGATTTATTATTGTGGGAAAGATATGAAATAATCTGTCCTCTTAAGAAAGTCAGAGTTTCCCAGAGTATTATTGCAGAAACCTCTGATGATGTATTTGTCTCTAAAAAATTGATTTGCTTGGATATAAATTCTGTACAGTTCTCATCTTAAAAGTAGGTTAAGATGCCAGCTGCAAGATGAGTATGTGGGTCATAGTGATTTAAGCTCCATGATCAAAGAGGCGTGGTCGGAGATAACAATAGCGTTGTACTTACAAGATTTAATCGTAGCCAAGAAATTTTTATATATAAAGAAATAATTAAGTCTTGAGTATCAGTGATGCAGTGGTGAGTAGAAGGAATATGCTTGAGTTTGGGTTTAGAAATATTTAGGTGTCTGATAAGTTGTTATCGGTTACAAACTGTATAATTGTTTTTGCAGTGTTAGATGTCATTGCCCCTGTGGCAGGAGACCTATCTAGGTCTGGAGTTAAGACACAATTAAAGTCCCCAGCCATTATAATTTTATGAGTGTTCACATTGGGAATGGATGCAAATACGTTTTCGATGAAGTCCCTATCATCCAGATTGGGTGCATAGATATTTATCAAAATCACTTTACAGTTAAGTAAATTACCCATGACGATCACATATCACCATTCATAATCATATACTGTATCTGATACTACAAATGAAATTGTTTTATGTATAAGAATTCCCATACTGCTAGTTTTCTTTGGAACAGAATATTTGGCCAGTCCAGTCTGTGCAGCTGAATCTGAGCCTTGCTTAATATGTGGGTCTTCTCTAAAAATACTATTTTAGCATTTAGACCTGTTGGGTGAGAGACTACTTTCTTCCTCTTTAATTCATGATTGAGACCTTTAACATTCCCGCTCATAAAGTTAACTGTTTGGTCATGGAGATGCTGCTTCTGAACTTTTGTTGACATATTCTTAATTTAAGACAGTACATTATTACATATGATAGCTTTGACCTTAATTTCCAATTTTTCCAGGAGTTATTACCATAAAGCCCATCGTTACATTGGCTCTTTCAATTAAAAGGCTAGATTAGAAATAGCTTGCTCTCTTTCTCCCCCCAATTCCCTGCCCCTCATTTTGCTTCCCCACATGAGGCTAGACCACACTTCACAAAGTCCCAGTCCTCTGACATACCTAGATACAGAGCATGTCCAAAACAAAACAAGCCCCCCAGCAGCAGTGTATAAGGATTAAAATAGAGATATCTATTTACAGTACAGTCCAAACACTATAACCATAAAATATAATCTTAAACCATCCTGAGATAGTAAACCCAGGAAATGAGGTTAAACAGTAGCCTTGGATAAACAGATAATGTTTGATAGTAAGCCCTAATACAGTAATCCAAGGGTATGATGTTAAACAGTTCCCTATAAAAAAATGCACATACATATATAGATGCATATAATCATAATTAAAATGTAAACAAAAATTGGCCGAGAAGGAAATAGGATGTATAATTATGCTACCAGTATCATTGCAAGCAGATCAAACAGCAGGTAAGATCTTCTTTGCCATGCCAGAGCCCTATGCACCTCACTTCAAAAAGTGTTGGGATCAGTTTTCTTAGCTCTTTTACTGCTTTAGAAGTAAAAATGTACAACTTGCCTCGCATGTCCACTTTCCGCTTGGCGGGATACAAGAGGCTGAATCTGATCTCGGCTTTCCATAAGCACTGTTTAATGTTGTAAAATGCAGAACATTTAGCAGCTGTTGAAGGTGGGAAATCAGAGAAAATACAAATGTGGTTATTTTCAAATATAATCTCTTGTTTCGGTCTGAGAATTAACATTATATGTAATTGAAATGGTAAGTTTTCAAAGCTCACAATGACAGTCCTACATTTTGAGGCATTTCATCCACATATGCAGTTTGCTGCTGATATCTCGGTATGTGATTTGAAGTCCCCTCCAATTATTTTAGAGAATAGTTCAGCTACAAATTTCACTGGGTTTGGACTTTCGTGATTTTCAGGGAGACCTTCAATTATTCCTTCTGCATCCAATTCCAGTGCAGCTAGTCTGTCTCCAAACACTTTGCATTCGGAATTTGCAGCCACTGCTTTTCCATCAGCGGTAAATGCCAGTTGTTCAACTATCTCAATACGAGTCGTGAGTTTGCTTAACGTCTTTAAGCTGAGCGGCAAGTGCTCTAAGTTTATTCTCAAACACAATTTTCTGTATTTTTTCCTCAATTTTTTCTAGCATATCTTTAAAGGTTGCCTCAAAGTGATTACTTAAATGTTTTTCCTGATCTTTAATATCCTGAAGCAGCTTCTCGTTTGTCTTGTGTATATGTTCTTTATTTCTTTGGTTTATATCATTTATATCATTTATATCATTTATATCCTCTTGAGCTCCTTTATGTCTTGAGCAGTAGCCATTGCGGCAATCAATGCTTTCTAACTTGAACAAATTGTTTTGGCCTCCTCCATGCACTGCCAGTTGAAGTTGATGTTGTTGGCTCACGAGGGTTATTTGATACCGCGGAAGGCAAGGACGTTTTCAGTTTCAGTGAACATTCTGGAATCGACGAGTTATCCTTCCCTGACTTGCTTGCACATTCGCTCTCAGCTGGAGATGATGCAGCAGCGTCAGGTTCCGGGAAATTTTTGCTTTCACATGTCTGTTCCAGGTCAGTCTATGGCAGGCCGTACCTTGAGATTGAACTTGATGCCTGTTTAGGCTTGGATGAAGCTTTAGCTGTCTTTTCTGTTTCTTTCTGAGGATTTTTTTCTACCACTCATGCTTATATATATATATGCTTGCATATACTGAAATTGAACCCCCTCGGTTTGAATAAATACAAGATACCTCGGAATGATATAAAAAAGAGAAAAAGTAACACTACTGCTAACGGAGTTCCGCCTCAGACATCCATCTCCCGTAATGGATCCTGTAATTAATCAAAGCCTGAAAGTATCCTGGAAACACCTGGCACAACATAATAAACTGTCCTTTTCAGGGTATCAGTACATTGCAGGGCCCTCTTACACAAACACACACACACATTCACGCAAGATGCACATTCAAATAGTCATACACTTATGCATAGGCATAGGATTCAAAACCAAATGGCTGTGCTACTCAGTGCATCGCATTGCTATATAAGCTAAATTTTCCCCTTGGGACAAATAAAGTTCTATCTATCTATCTATCTATCTATCTATCTATCTATCTATCTATCTATCTATCTATCTATCTATCTATCTATCTATCTATCTATCTATCTGCCTCTCTTGCTGCCTGAGTGCTGTTCAATTGGTGCTGTCTATTGTGGGCATTTTCGAGTCATTGAGAGATGACTGGAGTGGATATGTCTTTGTAAGTTTGTTATTCTTTCTATTTAATTTTTTCAATCTTTCTTGCTTAGAGATAATATACCACATAGTTATAATTTCTGTTCTTTATCAATAAGACATGGCTTTGGCAGTTTCTGCCACTGCCATGTCCAAAGGCATGATTCTTTGCTTGTTGTCTAAGTCACTTGAAAACCTTTCCCGCCGTCATGGTGGCAAGGTCCTGGTAGACCCTCAGGTTTCTGCTCAAGCGTGTATACTAGCATAGGAAAAGTGACTGGTTATAATAATGTCCTGTCTGCACCGAGAATGAACAAGTCAGTGGTAGTTTTTGTAAATGATGAATCTCTCATGAATTAATTTGTAGAAGAAGGGGTTATTATTAATGGTGCATTAGTTTCTGTACTGCCGCTATCAGTGCCTGCAAAAAAGGTAATTTCAAATGTTCCATCCTTTTTAAAGAATCTTATTTTGCTGAAAGAACTAAGATGCTATGGGTAGATTATGTCAGATTTAGTTTTGATTTCACTCGGCTGTAAAATGCAGGAGTTAAAACATTTTGTTTCCTTTAGGAGAAAAGTATTTTTGATTTTAAATAACATGTATGAAGAAATCTACATAGCTCTCAGATTTAAGGTAGATGGCGATAACTATGTAGTATTTGTCAAATCTGATTTTATGAAGTGCTTTAACTCTGGAACTGAGTTCACTGAGAGATTGGAGGAAAAGGGTGCTGTGCATGATCTGCCCCCAAGCCATACACTTCAGAAGAGGTCATCCACTGTGAAAAACAGTATTAGTAGTGAGAAAAGAGCCTTTCTCAAACGCTCTTTGGTCTACTTTTTAGAAGATTCCCATTTCCTGGAGAATGTGGAGGTATTTCTTACGACAGTGGACACTTACCAAAGCCAGACAATAGTGGGATCTGTCAAAGGCGCAATTAAAAGTGTTTTACCAACAGTATACTGAACAGATAACCAGGAGATATACAAAATTAAGAGCTTAGAGTAGGACAATACTGATCTACACAGCATTTAGTGAAGAAAGGTTTGCTCACCACCTATGGGAGGGGCCAAGTAGGTCGGGTGCAGTGTGAGTTGGGTGGTGGCCGAAGGCGGGGACCTTGGCGGTCCGATCCTTGGCTACAGAAGCTGGCTCTTGTGACGTGGAATGTCACCTCTCTGAAGGGGAAGGAGCCTGAGCTAGTGCGCGAAGTTGAGAGGTTCCGGCTAGATATATTCGGACTCACCTCGACGCACAGCTTGGACTCTGGAACCAATCTCCTTGAGAGGGGCTGGACTCTGTACCACTCTGGAGTTGCCCCCGGTGAGAGGCGCCGAGCGGGTGTGAGTATACTTATTGCCCCCCGACTTGGAGCCTGTACATTGGGGTTCACCCCGGTGGACGAGAGGGTAACCTCCCTTCGCCTTCGGGTGGGGGGATGGGTCCTAACTGTTGTTTGTGCGTATGCACCGAACAGCAGTTCGGAGTACCCACCCTTTTTGGAGTCCCTGGAGGGGGTGCTAGAGGGCATACCTTCTGGGGATTCCCTCGTTCTGCTGGGAGACTTCAATGCTCACGTGGGCAATGACAGTGAGACCTGGAAGGGCGTGATTGGGAGGAATGGCCCCCCCGATCTGAACCCAAGCGGTGTTCTGTTATTGGACTTCTGTGCTCGTCACGGATGTCCATAACGAACACCATGTTCAAGCATAGGGGTGTTCATATGTGCACTTGGCACCAGGACACCCTAGGCCTCAGTTCGATGATCGACTTTGTGGTCGTGTCGTCGGACTTGCGGCCACATGTCTTAGACACTCGGGTGAAGAGAGGAGCGGAGCTATCAACTGATCGCCACCTGGTGGTGAGTTGGCTTCGATGGTGGGGGAGGATGCCGGTCAGGCGTGGTAGGCCCAAACGTGATGTGAGGGTCTGCTGGGAACGTCTGGCAGAGCCCCCTGTCAGAAGTAGCTTCAACTCCCACCTCCGGCAGAAATTCGACCACATCCCGAGGGAGGTGGGGGACATTGAGTCCGAATGGGCCATGTTCCGTGCCTCTATTGTTGAGGCAGCTGACCGGAGCTGTGGCCGTAAGGTGGTCGGTGCCTGTCGTGGCGGCAATCCCCGAACCCGTTGGTGGACACCGGCGGTGAAGGATGCCGTCAAGCTGAAGAAGGAGTCCTACAGGACCCTTTTGTCCTGTGGGACTCTGGAGGCAGCTGATAGGTACCGGCAGGCCAAGCGGAATGCGGCTTTGGTGGTTGCTGAGGCAAAAACTCGGGCGTGGGAGGAGTTTGTGGAGGCCATGGAGAATGACTTTCGGATGGCTTCGAGGAGATTCTGGTCCACTATCCGGCGTCTCAGGAAGGGGAAGCAGTGCAGTGTCAACACTGTATATGGTGGGGATGGTGCGCTGCTGACCTCGACTCGGGACGTTGTGGGTCGGTGGGGGGAGTACTTCGAAGACCTACTCAATCCCATTAACATGCCTTCCAATGAGGAAGCAGAGCCTGGGGACTCAGAGGTGGGCTCCCCCATCTCTGGGACTGAGGTCACCGAGGTGGTCAAAAAACTCCTTGGTGGCAGGGCCCCAGGGGTGGATGAGATACGCCCGGAGTTCCTCAAGGCTCTGGATGTTGTAGGACTGTCTTGGTTGACACGCCTCTGCAACATCGCATGGACATCAGGGACAGTGCCTCTGGATTGGCAGACCGGGGTGGTGGTCCCCCTCTTTAAGAAAGGGGATCGGAGGGTGTGTTCCAACTACAGAGTGATCACACTCCTCAGCCTCCCTGGAAAAGTCTATTCAGGGGTCCTGGAGAGGAGGGTCCGTCGGATAGTCGAGCCTCGGATTCAGGAGGAACAGTGTGGTTTTCATCCTGGTCGCGGAACAGTGGACCAGCTCTATACCTTAGCAGGGTCCTGGAGGGTGCATGGGAGTTTGCCCAACCAGTCTACATGTGTTTTGTGGACTTGGAAAAGGCATTCGACCGTGTCCCTCGGGGAATCCTGTGGGGGGTACTCCGAGAGTATGGGGTACCGGCCCCCTTGATAAGGGCTGTTCGGTCCCTGTACGATCGGTGCCAGAGCTTGGTCTGCATTGCCGGCAGTAAGTCGAACCCGTTTCCAGTGAGAGTTGGACTCCGCCAGGGCTGCCCTTTGTCACCGATTCTGTTCATAACTTTTATGGACAGAATTTCTAGGCGCAGCCAGGGCGTTGAGGGGGTCCGGTTTGGTGGGCTCAGGATTGGGTCACTGCTTTTTGCAGATGATGTTGTCCTGTTTGCTTCATCAGGCCGTGATCTTCAGCTCTCTTTGGATCGGTTCGCAGCTGAGTGTGAAGCGGCTGGGATGAGAATCAGCACCTCCAAATCCGAGACCATGGTCCTCAGCCGGAAAAGGGTGGAGTGCCCTCTCAGGGTTGGTAGCGAGATCCTGCCCCAAGTGGAGGAGTTCAAGTATCTCGGGGTCTTGTTCACGAGTGAGGGAAGAATGGAGCGTGAGATCGACAGGCGGATTGGTGCGGCATCCGCAGTAATGCGGGCTCTGCATCGGTCTGTCGTGGTGAAAAAGGAGCTGAGCCGCAAGGCGAAGCTCTCAATTTACCAGTCGATCTATGTTCCTACCCTCACCTATGGTCATGAGCTATGGGTTGTGACCGAAAGAACGAGATCGCGAATACAAGCGGCTGAAATGAGTTTCCTCCGCAGGGTGTCTGGGCTTTCCCTTAAAGATAGGGTGAGAAACTCAGTCATCCGGGAGGGGCTCAGAGTAGAGCCGCTGCTCCTCCGCATCAAGAGGAGTCAGATGAGGTGGCTCGGGCATCTGATCAGGATGCCTCCTGGACGCCTCCCTGGTGAGGTGTTCTGGGCACTTCTAACTGGGAGGAGGCCCCGGGGAAGACCCAGGACACGCTGGAGGGACTATGTCTCTCGACTGGCCTGGGAACGCCTTGGGATTCTCCCAGAAGAGCTAGAAGAAGTGGCCGGGGAGAGGGAAGTCTGGGCATCTCTGCTCAAGCTGCTGCCCCTGCGACCCGACCTCGGATAAGCGGGAGACAATGGATGGATGGATGGAGGTTTGCTGTTTTAAAATCCAAAAAATGATTGCTTTCTGAACTCCTGGAGCTACGTGCCCAAGGTGACTCAGTGTGGTCTTGCTTTCAGACTTCAAATCACCTTAATGCACCTACAATCTTTTTCTTTAATTTAGAAAAGAAAGATGGCTAGAGTAAACCGATTCACATGCTAGATGATGCTGAAGGTTGCGAGCGTTATACTATGGAGGAGATCATGAACTTTGTGGAGTATTTTTACTATGACTTATCTAAGAATGATTTCATTGATGAGTCAATTATTTGAATAGATTCCCCAAAACTGCAAAAAAGGTCAAGCTGAATTTGGATTTAGAAATATGCCTTCAGGAATTATTGGATGCGCTGGCTGATTTAAATATTAGGAAGATACCAGGAGTTGATGGGATTCCAGCTGAAATGTGTAAACATTTCTAGCAGAGGTGTACTTGTTGCTCATGGAAAGTATACAAGATTGTGAATTGCCATTGAGCTGCAGAAGACCAGTCATCACTCTGCTGCCCAAGAAAGGAGACCGGTGCCAATTTAAGAACTGGAACCCTCAGAGCCTGTTGTATACAGACTATAAGATCTTCTCAAGGGCCGTGGCCAACCGACTGAGGACTGTGATGGACCTGCTTGTCAGTCCCTGTCAGACTTACTGTATACTGGACAGAACTATCTATGACAACATTTTTTATTGTGAGATGTCATTTTAGCCTCAAATCTTTTTGGTGTGAGTTTAGAAATTTTATCTATGGATCAAGAAAAAGCTTTTGACTAAGCAGATCTAAGTAGATTTGCTTAAAAGACTGTTTAGTGTTTGGGGATAATTTTGTAAAACTGATTCAGCTGTTGTACACTAATGTCTTTGGAATTATAAAATTGAATGACACTCTGAGCACGCCATTTTCAGTCAAGAGGGTAATTTGGCAGGGATGTGCCTTGTCTGGCATGCTCCACACTTTGTCTGTTGTGCCAGTTTTCTTTCATGTGAGTCAGACACTATAGACACTACATTTTCATCATGCCCAAATGTTAGTTTCTAGGGTTTAGCCTACACTGATGATATCGTTATATTTATCAAATCAAAGTGTGACATTAAAGTGTTAATTTCTTGCTAACAAATATTTGAAAAAATATCATCAACAAAAATCAGTTGGTGAAAAATGAATGCCTTCTTACTTGGCTCTTGGTCTGTTCACTACCTGACTTGCCTGGTGGAATGAGGTGGAACAGGAAGTGTTTCTGGTATCTTGGGGTGGTAACGGGCAGTGAGGGGTTGGAAGAGAGTAATTGGCAGGGAATTTTAGCGAAAGTAACCACTTGTTTGAACAAATGGATGTGGATTGCAATTAAACTAATACAGAGGACTGGTGATTGTCATCAACGATTTAGTACCGTCATTGTTGTGGCACAAGCTCATGTGTGGTGATCCTCCTCTGGGCCTTTTAAATAAGATCTACTGAGTGCTGATCAATTTCTTTTGGGATGGATTGCATTGGATAAGGCAGAGTGTCCTGTTTTTACTTTTGGAAGAAGGTAGTCAGGGACTGATTCATATTCTGTCAAAAGTTGCAGCTTTCAGATTCCAAGTTCTACAGAAGCTTTTCTGATTTTCTTACTCACTGAGTTGGAGGGAATGTGGCTTTGAGTTTCTTTCTTGGGTGGGTTAGAGTTTGATAAAGCATTCTTGGTAATGATTTTACATAAAATCGACCTCTCTGTGTTGCCTAAATTTTACAAGGGAGTCCTATTAACTTGCCACTTGTTGTTTAAGAGAAATTTTAATACTGTATGTCTAAGTGGTTACAAGATAAACCTATCATTTTTAACTCTGTCTTTTCATGCCCTCATTTGTACAGTGACAGTTTTATTTTAGTTCTAATTAAGCATCAGATACTGAAATTATTACACAACAAACCCATTTATTGATGCTGAAGCTTTAGCTTCTCTTCTAGAAGTTAACACTAGAATTACCAGAGTCTACGAAAAAACTCGTAGATCCGGCCCACCTTAAAACCGTTCTCACCTCTCTTTTGTCTTCTAAATGTGCCGATTAAGAGGAGCAGCGAGCAGCCGGCTATTCCATCCCCCACCGTCGCAGAACGTTCACTAAGTTTTCCCAGCTCATGCCTTGTTTGATTATCTGGGAGTGACTGAACTGCTGGAGTTTTAGAATAGAAATAATAGATCGCTATTTGGAATACATACATTTCATGCGTGTTCCGTTTCTACAGTAATCTGTGTAAACACATTGCTAAAACAGAAACTTTTTCATATTTTAGTAATAAATGTTACAAAATGTAGGCATAAACTATAGAATCTGTGAAGCCTGAAGTCCAAACATCAAATAAACACTTTTACAAAAGGTTCAAGGATGATACAACAGCTTCCGTGGCTCAACGCTACGGTTTGCTGACTTGGAGCACCGCTGCCTTACTGTGCCACGGAGACACGAGTTTGATTCCCAGCTTTGAAGAAAGTGTTTTTTTTTTCCTCAAACGGACATTGAATTTATAAATTGGTATGCACTGTAAATCGTTAACTTTAAAATGTCAATCGCGGTTATTTCTGTTGATTAATTCATGCTTTTTTACTTAGAGTCACAACAGGAGCTTTTTCAGCTTATTCAGCTTCTGATCTGACTCAAACAGCGCCAGTATAACTTCACACCCGATCTGACGCTGTTTGTTTTCAAATAATATTGCATTACTTCGACGATGTTTTCTGATTGGTACTATTCGCGTCATAAAATGATTTCTTCAAAACGTCACGTATATTTGTCTCTTTCTTTTTTTAAAATGTGCGTTGTAGCACTCAGCAACTGGCCACCTGCATGTTCTTGCGCACACTAAACAAGACAGCGCTATATGCAATCATCAGATTCAAATGTTAACAGTTATATAGCACAGAATGGAAATCAGCAGTTCTTAGCATTCCACCACGCAAGCTGTCATATCAACCGCCTACTGTAACTTGCTTTCTTTTTTCTTCAGTTATAGTCTTGAATAAAAGTGCACTTGTTTTGTTATACTTTTACATCAACATATGTTCCTGTGTTTGAGCTACATGGGCATGCTCAAAAAATACACGTATAATACCACGAAAAGTGCATGCAGACACTTCAGTTCGCAGGCATTGGTACGACATTGCAGTCACAAGTACACTGCAGAGCTTTAGCACGTCTTTATGTGAAAACAGCATCAGATGGGGAGTGTCTGATGATTGCATATAGCGCTGAAGTTACTGCTCTTTACTATGCTTTCCTCTGCATGTCCTGGAGTACAAAAGAAACAGCATACAGCAACACGTGGGGACTGACAATATTGGGGGAAAAAAACACATGGTCGTATGTATCGTGATACACTGCAGAACTATATCTTTATGTCTTATTATCTTATGCGCGTCTTTATGTGAAAACAGCAGTGTCAGGTGGGGGGCGGTAGGGATGGATCCTGAATGCGACTGAGACAATGAAAAGTGAATTTAAAAAAAATAAAGCTAACCTTTACAAATATCATAAATTACACCGGCTGTTACAGACTGAAATCAAATGTATCTTTTTATTCTAAAATAGTGAAAATAAGAACACTTCTCAAAAGGGGGTTGTGCAGGATCAAACTCATGACCTTCTGATTCCCAGTCAGCGACTGATACTGTTGCGCCACATAATCAGTGATAGTTAATTCATGTCAATGTCTCACACTAAGGTGGGTTTTTTTGGCGGTGGCTTTTTTTTTGTACCTTTTGTGAAAGTGTTTCTTTGATATTTGGACTTCAGGCTTCATACATTATATAGTTTATGCCTACATTTTGTCATTTGCTACTAGAATATATAAAACGTTTCTGTTTTAACAATGTGTTTACACAGATTACTGTAGAAATGCAACACATATGAAATGCGTGTGTTTCAAATAACAATCTATTATTTCTACTCTAAAACTCCACTTCACTCCCAGATAATCAATCAAGGCTTGAGCTGGGAAAAGCTCGTTTACGTTCTAAGTCATTGGGGGGATGGAATAGCCGGCTGCTGGCAGCTTGTCTTTATCAGTACATTTAGATGACAAAAGACGCTGGCGGAGAGGTGAGAAAGGTTTTAAGAAGCGATTTAAGGTGGGCCGGATCTACGCGTTTTTTCGTAGGCTCTGGTAATTCTAGTGTTAAGTCAGTCAGGACTTTCTTTCATCCATGGCTAGACACAACCACATGCTAAACGACTACATAAGCTCTACTGCTAATAAGGTTCATGTTTGCCCCGCTGTAGACCTGTCATTGCTTCCAAACCATTCAACTGTTAAGTTTACTAAAGGAACTGTGGTGGGGTTTCATTCTCTGTCAAAGAGGGAACTTTATCAGTACTGTGTCAAGGTGATTCATTTTTCTCCATTAATGTCTGTTCTGGACACACCATAGATGGAGAATCTGCAAGTGAAAGGTGACAAGGGGCCTGCACAGAGCGAGCTATACAAGCTCCCTAGTAATAAAAGAACTGCAGACTTGCAGTGGAGAATTGTTCATGGATTTGTTGCTACCAATTCATTTTTAAAAACAATTAAAGAGACAGAAGATGACTGTGGACAAAAATAAACAATTTTTCATGTATTTTTGTATTGTACTAGACTAGGAATATTTTCAGCTTCTTTGGGGATTTGTGTACAAATTGGAAATTTTCATTATGTCATGTTCATTTTTGGTACAAAATGCAGTAAGAAAACAAGACGTAAGATGCAACTATTAAACTTTCTATTGAGTGAAACAAAGCTGGGTATTTTGAAAAGCCGTAATAATAATAAGCATTGTGGATCAGAACCTACTTGTGTTTTTTTTTAAAGTTGCATGTCTATTCAATAATAAGAATGGAGTTTGAATAGTATAAACAGATGAATATGATGGAGGTGTTTGAAAATGTATCGGGGTAAAAGAGGTGCTGTGCTCAGTTGATGAAGGGGAGCTGAAAATTAATTTGTGATTTACTGGTCAGAGCTTTGAATTTAAGGGAACAGTGGAAGGCATTTGACAGGCTTGACATTTTTTTTCCCTTATCTCCTTTAATATTTTTAAATTTGGGGATAAAAGTTGATGTGTGGTAACAACTTTTTAAAATCTGATTTAAAATGTTTTATGGATGGTTAATTGAAACAAGTTCTTGTGTTTTTTTTTGCTTCATATAGATGACTAGCAAAATACTCGCACTTCGCAGCGGCGAAGTACTGCTTTAAAATTTTAAATAATAAACTGAGGGAAAATACACCAATAATTATTTGTTAAGGATCTCTTTGTATATCATGTTGTCAGTTCGCCCCTCCGGTTGTAATATGACCAAGCTGTGCACTGAGCTTACTCTTGATCATGCAACGTATAGTTGGCCATGTGAAAAGCAAATCAAGAACGGCAATACCGCGTCAGCTGCGGAGCTCAGCTCGGAGCGAAATGAAGTGAATGAAATGAGGTGAATGGGAGGGGAGATGATCACGTGACTCCCCCACTCCCCCCCCCTTAACTCTCCATTCCTCCACAAACACAGTCTCTTGGATCCCAACTCTTCTTTCGCACACCACGTCTACTAAACACTAAGAAACACTAAGTAGAAACACTAAAGGAAAAAATACTATTTAGTAAGTAGTGCGTCTAGTAAACAGTAAATCAGTAAAGGAGAAAGGACTAAACACTAAGGCAAAAGAACAGCAAGATCGCGCCAGCTGCGGAGCTCAGCTCGGAGCGAAATGAAGTGAATGAAATGATGTGAATGGGAGGGGAGATGATCACATGACTCCAACACCCGCCTTAACTCTCCATCCCTCCACAAACACACAAACACAGTCTCTCGGATCCCAACTCTCCTTTATATATATAGATGTCATTATAGATACTTGGAAATGTTGTTTTACAAAACATTTTTTTGTTATGTGCCTATTGTGAATGTTGAAATGTGATGTTTATTTCATTATCTTAATGTTTGGATTCAATAAAGATTGTTTTAAAAATAAAAAAATCTATCTGTCTCTGTGGTTCCTTCCTGTTTTGCTGTTGCTGTGCATGTTAGGTGATTTGTTTCTAATTCATCTTTTCTTAATTTCTAGTTTCTATTTGGATTTGGTATAAACTGTTAAAATCATTTTATGCTAAGTGACTTTAGGCCATGGCAGCTGAGATAGCTGTGAATCTTGAGCATTTAAGTGAACACCATGAGGTTAAACTTACCGTATATTGGAGGAGTTTATCCCATTGGAAGCAGGGGTGTTGGCAGTTGATGAGGTGGTCTGCTGCGAGAATATCAGATCAGGTTGTTTGTTATTTTTTGGGCTCCGTTGATTTGGTCCTCATAGTGGTTGAGAAGGGGGTTATTATTAATGGATCCTTTGTATAGGTGTTCTGGCCCTCAGAGTCACAATTTTGACTGCACCATCTTTTTTTGAAGAATGAAACTATTAAGCAGGAGTGGCGGAGACGATAGGTTTCAAAAATTAGATTTATTCCTTTAGGGTGTAAATCCATCCATCCATCCATCCATTATCCAACCCGCTATATCCTAACTACAGGGTCACAAGGGTCTGCTTTGGCCAAACCCAGCCAACACAGGGCGCAAGGCAGGAAACAAACCCCGGGCAGAGAGTATAAATCACCAAATTTAAAACATGTTTTGTCCTTTAGAAGACATGTTAATAAGGTTTTAAATAGAATAGACAAAGAGAAATGTGGCAATGAAGCTTAGAGTGTATGGGCTCGATTATGTGAATTTCGTCACTTCTGATGAAATGAAATGTTTCTGATGTGGTAGTGATGCACATTTACTTTGACATTGTTCTGAAACAACAAGGAAACAGGGTAAATAACCATGCAGATAAAAAAAGAGGGGAAGGAAGTACAAAATTGTCAAGTAGTGGCTGATGGTATAAAAGCACTTGTAGAGGCATGATGTGGTGAGAATGGGAATGTAACAGAATCTGAATAGACAAGATGAATGGAAATGGTAGGGAGAATGTAGTTCAGACACTGGCAGCAGCAATGTCTGGGGAGAGATTGAAATGGATGAAGGAGGCAGTAATGAGCCTGAGGAAAAGGGAAAATTTAAATGTTGAGATCAAACGATGTAATTAGAAAAAGAAGATCAACCAAAGAAAAAAGCAGTTTAAATCAGGGCTCAAGGGTGGTAGGTTGGCTTTCAACATTCTCCTCCTTAAAAATGAGAATTTTAAAGAGATATTTATTCATTTCTGGGAAGGCTGGAGGGCTAAGAAAGAGGAGTTCACCAGCTTACAACGGTGGTGGGAAGTTGGGAAGAGTCATATTCAGTCTTTATGTCAGAAGTATACCAGAAATGTCACCAAAGTATTGCAGACACAAATGTCAGCATTAGAAAGCCAGTTGACAGCAGTATTACAAAGCCATATGGCTGAAATTCAAAAATTGTTAGAGAATGGTTCAAATGAGCAGCTCCAGGTGAGACTGACAACTGCAAAACTGGGGTGGTTCCACCTGCTAGAGACAAGAGCTGAAGAGGCTTTAGCTAGAGCCTGCTTTCAGGAGTTAACCAAGATGGATGCACCAACACAGTCATTTTTTGGGATGGAGAAAATGAACTCACACAGCAAAATGTTACATTATATGTGAAAACTCAACGGCAGAGAAATACAGGAGCCCAGTGAAATAAGGCATGTGATCCGTGAATTTCATGAATTGCTGGTTGCTGCAGAGGGAGACGGTGATAGTGAAGACCAACAGTTCTTGTTGCAGGACTTAACACAATTCAGACAGATCTGAATAGTAAGGTGACTTTAACAGAACTCACCACAGCGCTGGCAGAGATGAAGAAAGGGAGGGTCACAGGAATTGATGGCATTCCACTTGAATTTTATAAGGAGTTCTGGAATGTCATAGGGCTAGACTTGTTAAAAGTATTCAGGTGTAGTTTCAAAGCCAGGGTGTTGCCTCAAAGCTGCTGAAGAACAGTGATCACATTTTTGCCGAAGAAAAGAGATTTATGTCTTATTAAAAACTGGTGGCCAGTGTTTGTCTTATGTGCCAACTATAAAATCCTCTTCAAAGCCTTAGATAATTGAATAGTTCAAGTCCTAGGGAAAGTGGTGCATCCCAATCAAAATTACTATGTGTCTGGCAGGTCAATGTTTAACTACATTTGTTTAATTCGAGACATCTTGGCTGCAGCAAAACTGTTTAATTTTTAGATTGGCTTTATTTTTATGGACCAGGAGAAAGTGGTTGTTAGGGTCAGCCATTTGTTTTTATGGAATACAATGAAGGCCTTTGGGTTTGGGGAACCACATATTCCATATATTCAGTTACTATATAGTGACATTTCTGGTGTTGTAAAGGTCAGGGGTAACTTGTGCGTGCCTTTCAGCATTAGAAGAGGAGTTAGGTAGAGCTTCTCATTGTCTGGAATGTTGTATACTCTGGATTTGGAGCCTCTCCTGGTGCAACTAAGAAAAGTGCTGACTGTTCTCTCCATTTCCCACTAAAATATGGACCCTGTTAAAGTCACTGCTTATGCGGGTGATATTGTGGTAATCATCACAGGCCAGAATAACTTAGAGAAACTGACAGAGTGTCAGAGAAATTATGGTAAACTGTCATCTGCAAAAATTCATTGGCGCAAAAGGGCAGTGCTAGTGGAGAACTGGGCTGAGTGCAGTCATCCTTGACTGGAAGGGGGTCTTCAGTGGACCACTGAGGGTGTCCTGTATTTGGGAGTATATCAGGAGAAGAACAATATATACAAAGGAACTGGGATTTTACTATGGAGAAAATCTTGTCAGTTATCTTATAAAGGATGAATGCTAGTCATCAACAACCTGGAGACCTCCAATTTGTGGCACAAATGTGTTTGTCTGCAGCTTCCACCTCTACACCTCTGCTTGTTCACCAGATAGAGGAAGTGCTTATAAATTGGCTAAGGAGAGGTATTTTATTCTTGCCATTAGATAAAGGCAGACAAGGACTTATTGATATTAACAGCAGGATTGCTGCTTTCCATCTGTATATGATTCATAAACTGCTGTACTCTTTAGAGTGAAACCAATGGAATACATTTTTTTTGTTCTTTATTTCGCCTTATACAATTTCTTGTATTAGGAATTTGTTAGTTTTCGCATACCCCTTGGGGTCAGAGCGCAGGGTCAGCCATTGTACAGCGCCCCTGGAGCAATTTCAGGTTAAGGGCCTTGCTCAAGGGCCCAGCAAAGTAGGATCTCTTTTGGCAGTGACGGGGATTCGAACCAGCAACCTTGTAGATACCAGCACAGATCCTTAGCCTCAGAGCCACCATTCCACCACTCAACCCCATAAAATGTATTATTATTATTATTCATTTATTATTATTATTATTATTTATTTTGGCTTTACTCTTCTTTAAACAGGCTATGCAATGGAACTTGAAAAAAATGTACTACTTGGTCATTTGAACAAAGTCAGGACTTTACATGTGCCAGAGTTTTATAAAAGCCCTCTGGCAGCATGGTAACTGCTATAAATAAAAAGGGTTCTAGAAAAACTACTAGTTTATAATCCTGCTGTTGGCACTGCTATAGGGCTATCTGAAATGTTTGTTCATTATTTCACAGTAAACAGGGTGACTACAAAAAAGGACATTGTTGACTAGAATAGTTACACTTGGAAAAGTGAAGAAACATTAGCAGAGGAGACAGTTCACCTGATGGGGAAGTTCCTAACTCGGATACAGTCTTCATTGGAGAAGTGAATCCCTGACACTCCTACAGACAATTTTCACCACATGGATGAATTCAACTGAGGAGACGCCTTTTCACACTCTTAACGTATCTCCTGCTGCTGAACTGAGGGATGGAGAGACCAATGTTCTTTTATCCTTAAGCTCTCTGGAGGATTTATCTTTGCTTTAGGTGACAGGGAAGCAGTTCTACAAAATATGTGTATAGGTGAACCACATGGAACAGCCGAGGACACTAAAACACAACATGGAGAGAGATGTTTGGAATTCCCCCAAAGAATGAATCCTTCCTGGAGTTTGTTATACCTGCAGTGGAGGTTAGTGCATGGGATATTAGCAGTGAACTCCATCTTAACGATCATTTGTCCCTGGCTTCCCAACTCTGTGGTTTGAGGGAAACGGTTTTTCATTGTTTTATGTGCTGTGAAAAACTCCAATCCTTTTTTAAGTGTAACAAAAAGAATGACAGAAGGGCGGGGGTCACGTATAATGGGTTGGTGTTTGTGCTTCTAGTGAAAAATCACAAAACAAACCAAGGAAAATATAAATGTAATTAATTTAATTACTGAAGGAGCAAAATTATCAATATAAAAAGATTACTAGGGTTGGGATCCAAGGTGTGATTTTATTTTTTCGAAAGGTTTGTAAAAATAGAATATTACTGAATATTAATTTTTATAAGTTTACTGATAATCTAGTAAAGTTTAAAGATTTGTGGTGTGTGAATAATGTACATTGAAAATATCACAAGTGGCGCAGTGGTAGTGCTGCTGCTTTGCAGTAAGGAGACAGTGGAAGATTGTGGGTTTGCTTCCCGGTTCCTCCCTGTGTGGATAGCGCTTTGAGTACTGAGAACAGCGCTATATAAATGTAATGAATTATTATTATTATTATAATATTTGGCGGAGTGGTGGCTTTGAGGCTAAGGATCTGTGCTGGCATCCCGAAGGTTGCCGGTTCGAATCCCCATCACTGCCAAAAGAGATCCTACTCTGCTGGGCCCTTGAGCAAGGCCCTTAACCTTCAATTGCTCCAAGGGCGCTGTACAATGGCTGACCCTGCGCTCTGACCCCAAGGGGTATGTGAAAACTTAACAAATTCCTAATACAAGAAATTGCATAAGGCGAAATAAAGAACAACAAAAAAAAATATGATGAATACAAAGTTACAATTTATGTTGTGAGTTTGTAATTTAGTTTTATTTATTTACAAAATAGGGTAATAAAATAGCACTCAGGATAAGTGAAATGGGAGGGTAGGAAGAATGGGAGTGGTTCGGGGTAAATAGAAAGGTGGGGTTTTTTTGGGGTTGAGAGGAAAATATAAATATAAAATTGATAGAGAATAGGGTGATCATCTTTAGGAATGTGTCATTAAGGTTAGTTTGGAATTAGGATTGAAATTGGTTTACTGTGATTATTTCAGTAAAGTTTTTTTTTAAATAAAATCTATCTATCTATCTATCTATCTATCTATCTATCTATCTATCTATCTATCTATCTATCTATCTGCTGTGTCACTTTCTTTTTTTGATTGCTGTGGACTGGGGTTGGGCGTGGCTATGGGTTGCCAGTCTTGGGTCATTGTTTCTGCTTCTCTCATGTAAGTAATTTTGTTTTTTTCTTTTTTTTGTGTGTGAATAAATAGGCATCCAAAAATATACTGAATAGGTTATTACTACCTAATTTTGAAAAAAATTACAAGAAGAAATGAAATAAAATTGGTTGTTAATCCTACAGTTTCAGCAGAACTTTGTGTACCTGAAATAGCAAAGGTAGTCGGATGTAGAAATGTGCTATCAGCTTCACAAATGAATAAGGCTATGGTGGTTTTCCTTAATGAGGATATCCTGGTACATAAATTAGTACAGGAAGGTTTCATAATAAATGGAGCCTTGTTTTCTGTATTGCTGTTCTCAAGCCAGGCCAAGAGAATTAAAATTTCTAATGTGCTTTCATTTTTCAAAAATGATCAATTAAAAAAATAACTCTGCCTTTACAGAGAGATCATTTCTGAAATTTCCTTTAATCCACAAGGGTGCAAAACACCTGAGCTGAACATATTGTCTCTTTTATCCAGCAAGTGTATATGTTAGTTCACAACATATTCAGCGAGTTAGACATGGCTTTAAGGTTTAGAGTTGAAGGCATTGATTATGTTGTTTTGGGGCAGAATGCTAACTGGCTGTGGGTGGGCTATTGCCTGCTGAAAATAACATGGAAGTTTCAGTTGAATATAATGAAATAAATCGACTGTTGTGGATGGTGATTTACTCTGTCTGGTAATATAAGCAATGAGTCGTCTGTGGCTGCTGAAGATTCCTTGAATTAATGTGATAACACATGAGGTGGGTGAGCTGACACAGTCTACTATTGACCACGCTTTTGGGGATTGTAAATGTCCTGCTATTAAAGTCAAAAACATTTGGTGTCTGATCCTCCAGTAATTCAGAAAGGCAAGGTTGATGATGGTAATATGGACATGAATGAGGATGAGAGTGGGTTAAACTTAGCATAACAAATAGGAAGGAGAAAACAATAAGGCAAAGAGAACTAATAAGCCAAACTTATGTAAAGAGATCAATGGCAGTCTATAAAAGCTGTCAGCCACTACAAAAAGTGAGAGCAGAGCTGGTGACAGAGATGAGGAGCGAGGTATGATAGTGACTCTTCTTTCAAGAGTGACATCTCAATGGGATTGCAGACTTGGGGCAGGTATAGTGTAGACAGCATCAGGAACTGTCATGAAAGGCCAAAGAGGTATCAATCTCGTTGATTTTTTTTCCTGACTTAGTCCTGCACAAAATGTAATGTGCAATGCTGCTTTGCTAAGAATGGAAGAAAAGGAGAAATTGAGACTAAAAAATGTTGTCAGTAAAGTCCACATTTTGATATAAAAGTCCACATTTTTATCAATGTCTATGCACCAAATGAGGTCTTGAATACAATACAATACAGTTTATTTTTGTATAGCCCAAAATCACACAGGAAGTGCCGCAATGGGCTTTAACAGGCCCTGCCTCTTGACAGCCCCCCAGCCTTGACTCTCTAAGAAGACAAGGAAAAACTCCCAAAAAAAAACCTTGTAGGGAAAAAATGGAAGAAACCTTGGGAAAGGCAGTTCAAAGAGAGACCCCTTTCCAGGTAGGTTGGGCGTGCAGTGGGTGTCAAAAGAAGGGGGTCAATACAATACAATGCAGTACACAGAACAGAACAATTTCTCAATGTAGTAAGAAATAAAAAATATAAATTTTAGAATTACAGAGCAGAATTTAACAGTAGATGATATATTCCATAATAAGATTTGGATTTGTGTAGAGTCCTGGAGACCTCATCCTTCAAGCTGCCTCCCCCATTTGGCCATTCCACGGCTGAAACAGTGCTGGGCCAGCCAATCCGATGAAAGGACCCCTCTTTCCCATGATTCCTGCGATCCTCCATCTGGGATGACTTTTCCTTAGGCAGGCAAAACAACTTGACAGGTAGGCCATGGCACCAAGTGCCACATTTGAGTACCGAGAAGAAAAACAGAATAAGTGAGGGTTAGTATACAATTATAACTGTCATGTTACTTATGTTTAAGTGCTAATGACTAACAACAGAGATGCAGTCTGTATAGTTAATCAGCAGCTCTAGTCAGGATATGCTAAACTGAAGTAGTGAGTCTTTAGCCGGGATTTAAAAGCTGAGACCGAAGGGGCATCTCTTATAGTAGCAGGCAGACCATTCCACAGTTTAGGGGCCCTGTAACTAAAAGCTCGACCTCCCACTGTTATTTTATTAATCCTTGGTATCATAAGCAGACCGGCATCTTGAGATCTTAATGTGCGCTCAGGTATGTAAGTCATGATAAGTTCAGACAAGTAAGCCGGACCTCGACCATTGAATGCTTTATATGTTAAAAGAAGGATTTTGAAATCTGCCCTAAACTTAACCGGGAGCCAGTGTAAGGATTTAAGAACTGGAGTTATGTGTTCGTATTTTCTTGTTCTTGTAATAATTCTCGCAGCCGCATTTTGGATTAACTGGAGGCTGTATAAAGAACAGTTTGAACATCCAGTGAACACCGCATTGCAGTAGTCAATCCTACTAGAGATAAATGCATGAATTAGTTTCTCAGAATCCTGTTTATTTAAAAAGCGCCTTAATTTCCTAACATTTTTAAGATGGAAGAAGCATGTTTTGGACAACTTTGTAATATGTGCTTTAAATGACATGCTAGAGTCAAAGATAACTCCTAGATTGCGGGCTGATTCAGTAAAATTGACTGGGATTCCAACTGAGTTAAATGATGACAAAATATTGTTGTGATCAGCATCATTCTCTCCAACAATTAACATCTCTGTTTTATCTGTATTTAAAGACAAGTAGTTCTCATCCATCCACTCCTTTAATTCACTAACACAACTAATTAAAGACAACATTGGAGAAACTTCATTTGATTTAAATGAAAGGTATAACTGGGTGTCATCTGCATACGAGTGAAAATTAACATCATGTTTCCTAATGAGAGATCCCAGTGGAAGCATGTACAGTGAAAACAGTAAAGGTCCCAGTACTGAGCCCTGCGGGACACCATATTGAACTTCTGTGTATAATGATGGAGTACTGTCAGCACATTTCTGTACATATTGGAATCGATTTGATAAGTAAGAACTAAAACAAGCGAGCACGGTGCCTGTAAGCCCAACATCATTTTCTAGCCTGTGCAGTAAAATAGAATGGTCGATGGTGTCAAACGCTGCACTTAAGTCCAACAACATAATTATAGTGGAGTTTCCTTCATCAGAGGATATCAGAATGTCGTTTACAACCCGTGTTAGTGCCGTTTCTGTACTATGACCAGTGCGAAAACCAGACTGGAATTTCTCAAATAAATTGTAATGCGTAAGGTGTGTCTGAAGCTGACTGGCAACTACTTTTTCTAGTATTTTAGAGAGAAACGGTAAATTTGAAATAGGCCTATAATTATTTAGTATATGTGGGTCAAGGTCTGACTTTTTAAGTAATGGTTTAATGACTGACACTTTTAGTGTATCAGGTACTGTGCCATGCAATAATGAACTATTGATAATGTTTAGGATAGGCGCTGCAAGAACATCCATTGCATTTTTTACTAGTTTTGTTGGCACTGGATCTAGGGAACAAGTAGTGGGCTTCATTTTAGAAATTAAACTTAAGACTTCCTACTCAGTTACAGGATTAAAATTACTAAAGTGCTGAGTGCAATGTGAGACAGGGTCTGCTAAGCTAGTATTTGGTTTGTACTGTGATGCAGAGATCTGGGATCTTATATTTTTAATTTTCTCATTGAAGAAGTTCATAAAGTCTGTACTGCTAATGTCTGTTGGTATTTTGCACTGTTGATCTGAATTTCCATTTGTTAATTTAGCCACTGTTCTAAACAATACCCGAGGATTTTATTATTGCTATCTATTAATGTAGAATAATATTCTGACCGAGCTTTAAAGAGGGCTTTTTTATATTTATTAACACTCTCTGTCCATGCAATTTGAAAGACATGTAGCTTTGTTGTTCTCCATCTGCGCTCCAGTTTTCGACACTCTAATTTAAGAGCTCGAGTGTTTTCATTAAACCAGGGAGAGTTTCTATGTGCTTTGATCACTTTTGTTTTAAGGGGAGCCACTGTGTCCAGAGCATCTCTCAAGGTCACATTATAATGTCATGTTAGCTCATCTAAATTGTTTTCCGTGTTTACATTTGATGTTAACTGATCTAAATGGTTTTCCACAATTACACTCGACTTACTCAAAGTATCTATAAATTTTGAAGCAGAATTACAATCTAGATGTCGCACTGTCTTTGTTTTAATCTGGGAGTGTGTTGACAACGGCAGGACTAAATCAAATGTAATTAAGTAGTGATCGGAAATAACTTCATTTAATGGAGTAATAATTAAATTTTGAATTTCAACTTTGTAAGTTATAATTAAATCTAATGTGTGGTTATGATTATGAGTTGGACCTTTGACATTCTGACAAAATCCTACTGAATTTAACAAATAAGTAAAACATTTGCTAAAAGTGTCAGTTTCCACATCAATGTGTACATTAAAATCCCCCATCAGTACTACGTGATCATAATTTATAGCCAAGTCAGATAAAAGGTTGCTAAATTCAGACATGAACAATGAATACGGCCCTGGTGGTCTATAGACTAGCACTATAATTGTGTTGGAATCTGTTTTAATATTTAAAATGAATGCTTCAAAGGATGTAAAGTTGCCTAAATTTTTAGAAGTGATATGCATTTTGTTACAATGAATTATTCCAAGGCCCCCTCCTCGACCTGAATCTCTAGACTTATGAAGGAACGAGTATCCATCTGGTGACGCCTCAGCTAGGGGGACAGTGTCACATTTACTAAGCCAGGTTTCGGTGAGAAGACACAGATCAGATTTTGTACTTAATATAATATCATTTACCAAAACAGCTTTAGTGCCAAGAGAGCGAATGTTCAATAAGCAGCATTTAAAACTGTATGCTTCTTTCTGAATTGGTGATATACTTTTTGTTTTAATTTGTAGTAAATTTCTATTACAGATGCCCCTGGTGGAGGGTCTGGTTTTATCCCTTGGTCTAATTATACACCTTATTTTTTGGTTATCAATTAATTTAAGGTTTGTATCAAGACTAAATTTATTGGATGCCCCAAGACAAGGATTATGGGTAACAGCTTCAGGAAAGTAACAGGTGGGATAAACAACGGCCTGTGATTTAAGATCACATGACTGTGGCCTGGATGGTGCTCTAATCAGTCAACCAGGCGGTTTTGCTGCCATATTTTGGGATAATGCATAAGATCCCCTCCAGTTAGGATGAAGACCATCTCTTCTGAAAAATCCAGGCCTTTCCCAAAAATAATCCCAATTGTTCACAAATGCTATGCTTTTGTTTGCACACCAGGTTTCTAGCCAGCAGTGAAGGGAATGCAATCTGCTATAAATCACATCCCCTCTATATAATCTTGGTAAGGGGCCAGATACAACTAAATTCCGACATTTTCTTTTAGCTTTGATGCAAAGAGAGATGAAGTTCCTCTTTAATACCTCAGATTTCTGTGAATAAATATCATTAGTGCCGACATGCAGCAATAAGGTAGATACTTCATCGTCGGCGACACGGTCCAATGCGGCCTCTATGCCAGAAATCTTGGCCCCTGCGAGGCACTTAACATTAACTGCTGGTTTAACACAGTTTGGAATTCTAACATTCCGCACTATGGAATCGCCAATTATGAGCACTTTCTTATTCTCAGTTTCCACAGGCGCACTGCGGAGTGCTGAGAGTCTGTTCTGAATGACCTCATATATACAATAAATGTAATATGGAGGACACTGTGTTAGTAGCAGGAGATTGTAATTGCATAGAGAACAACCTATTGGATAGAAACAGCTCAGAACCTCCTCCAGGGTCAGTCAGGACACTAAAGTTAGTAATGGAGAAACATCAACAGACATACATCCTAATGTAATGCACTATACATGGCTGAAACCATCCAGGGGTTCATTATCAATGGCCAGACTGGACAGGTTTTATGGGCTGCAATACTAAAGTAATACAGTAGTAATCTGCTCACTTATACCTACTGGTCTGTCTGACCATAGTCTGGTTTATCTAAGAGTGTCTATTTTTGGGAAAACTACTTTTAAATTGCACTCGCATTTCAATTGAAGGCTGCTTAAAGATTCTGTTTTTGTAAAACTTTTTTGTTTTTTTGGAATGCCTGGTGGAAGGAAAAGCTCTGGGAATTGATGGACTCCCAGTTGAGTTTTACAAGCATATTTTGAATCTACTGGGTTCAGACTTTATGGGGGCTCTTTTAGAATGTATTAAAGACCTAGAACATCCTTTGAGCTCTCAAATTGCAGTGGTGACAATGCTGCTGAAGAAAAGTGACTTCTGCTCCTTTAAGAACTGGCAACCTGTCAGCTTACTCTGTATTGACTACAAATTTTTTTTGAAAAAGTTTGTCAAATCAAGTACTATTGAGACATCTTGTTTCTTAAGTTTAACTTCTTTAAGTTTAATTTTAGTAGGCCAAATGTAAGCAAATGCAGCAATGTTTAAGGAGGAGAGACTGGGATAAACTTCTAAGTGCGAAGACCGTTGAGGAGCAGTGGAAGAGGTTTAAAAATGTTTTCAATGTAATGCAGGACAGGTACATACCTAAATTAGGAATTAATAGGAAATTTTTAAAAACTCTAGGTTAATAAAGAGTTAAAAAGTAGTTGCAAAGGTAAAAAACAGCTGTATAAGGCATGTAAGACTAATAATTCCAATGTGAATTGTAGGACATGTGAGAACATAAGGGCAACCATTAAGAAGGATATTAGAAGGAAATTAGGGAGGCTAAAAGACAGTTGGAAAGTAATATAGCAGATAAGGCGAAAGATGACCGAAAGAGATTCTTTCAGTATTACAGTAGTAAAAGACCAGTCAAGGAGGAGGTGAAATGCATCAGAAATAGTAAAGGGGAATTAAAAAATATAGACTGTGAAATAGCGGATGCTCTAAATAAGCATTTTTCTCAGGTCTTAACAAGTGAGGAAGCAAATAACCTTCTACTACTAAGGAGGTATGAATGATTTGGAAATTGTAGAGAGAGTAGTGCTACTCAGATTAAATAGGCTGAAATCAAACATATCGCCAGGACCAACTCAACTTCTGAAGGAGGATAGCTAATACATATATAAACCCTTGACACATATTTTTGGAAGTCACTGCACACTGGGGAAGTTCCAAAGGATTGGAAAATGGCAAATGTTATTTCATATTATAAAAAGAGTAACTGGGCAGATCCAAGCAACTATAAGCCAGTAAGCTTAATGTGCATCACAGGAAAAGTAATGGAAGGAACTATTAAGGATAAGATTGAGTACAGGAGTTTTTCTTTGCAGTCAGCATGGGTTCAGAAGAGGGAAGGCTTGTTTTACTTACATGCTGGAATTCTATGAGGAAGCAACAAAAGTATGTGATCAAAATGGAGCATATGATATTATTTATCTTGACTTTCAGAAAGCATTTGATAAGGTGCCACATGAGAGGTTGGGTATCAAACTAAAAGAAGTGGAAACACAGCGTGATGTTTTTAGATAGGTACAGAATTGGCTGAGACGCAGGAAAGTGATGGTGTGAGGAACCTTATCAGAATTGGCTGATGTTAAGAGTGGTGTTCCACAAGGGCCAGTGCTAGGACTGCTGCTATTTTTTATAAATATAAATGATTTGGATAGGAATTTAAGTAACAAACTGGTTAGGTTTGCAAATGATTCAAAGAAAGGTGGATTGGCAGATAATCTTCCATCCATCCATTATCCAACCCGCTATATCCTAACTACAGGGTCACGGGGGTCTACTGGAGCCAATCCCAGCCAACACAGGGCGCAAGGCAGGAAACAAACCCTGGCCAGGGCACCAGCCCACCGCAGGCAGATAATCTTGAATCCATTAAATCATTACAGAGGGTCTTGGGCAGATTTGTGGCAGATTAAGTTTAATTTCAGTAAATATAAAGTATTACACATAGGAAGTAAAAATGGTAGGTTTGAATAAAGAATGGGAGGTCTTAAAATAAGAATACACCTTATGAGAAGGATTTAGGAGTCATAGTGGAGTCTATGGTATCAACATCCAAACAGTGTTCAGAAGCCATTAAGAAGGCTAACAGAATGTTAGGTTATATAGCACAGTGTGTGGAGTACAAGTTCAAGGAGGTTATGCTCAAGTTTTATAACACACTGGTGAGGCCTCATCTGGAGTACTACAGTACTCCAGGCTACAAATAGGACATAGCAGTGCTAGAAAAGGTCCAGAGGAGAGTGACTTGGCTCATTCCAGGGCTACAGGGGATGAGTTATGAAGAAAAATTAAAAGAGCTGAGCCTATACAGTTTAAGCAAAAGAAGATTAAGAGGAGACATGATTGAAGTGCTTAAAATTATAAAGGGAATTAGTACAGTGGATCAAGACTGTTATTTTAAAATGAGTTCATCAAGAACACGTGGACACAGTTGGAAACTTGTTAAGTGTAAATTTCGCACAAACATTAGGAAGTTTTTCATTAAACAGAGAACGATAGACACTTGGAATAAGTTACCAAGTACTGTGGTAGACAGTATGACTTTTGGGACTTTCAAAACTGGAGCAGGTCCATTTTTAAATATTACGCATTTTTCTGGGGAACTCAGGTGTAGCTGGTAGTAATTGGTCAAGTATGTAAATCAGGTTCTTAGACAGTTGCAGAAATGGAGATGACACATCTCTAATCTCTCTTTTCATGCCAGGGTACTTGTGATAAATAGCCTGGTATCTACATTGATTTGGCATAGGTTCCAGTGTACTGACACACCAGTAACTGCATTTAAACAGATACAATAGTTTCTACTAGATTTTTTATAGGATGGAGAGCACTGGGTTAAGAAAAGCATCCTGCATCTTGCTGTTGATGTAGCTGGTCAGGGACTAATGGATCTTTTTCGCAGGGTTGTGATCTTTATGCTGGCTTGCCTTACAGCAGTCGTTTTATGCTCCAAACTCACTTCTTTGAAGATCTTTTGCTTTCTCTTTTTTCTGTTTGATGGATGGTCTAAATTTTGATTGTCATCTGTTTCTGAAAGATACAAATAAATGTGCTTTGTCAGTTTTGACACTTTTTCGGGATTATTTTAAAACCTACATATATATGTTTGGTATTATTCTATTGACAATTATGTTACTTCTGAAAGAAAATTTTAAAGGTTGCTGTTTTATCTTGGTAGAGTAATGTATTGTTCTGTTTTCCCCTATTGTATTATTAATATGTAGCCTTTGTCAGAATGCCTCTAATCTCACAGACTTACCACTGTTTATAAGGTCCATATAACTCCTCCCCACCTTCCCTTCTATATCTATAACCTCAGGCAATTAGGTGTAGTAAAAGACAAGCAGGAGTTAAGTTACACATAAAACAATGTATTATTGATAATATTAATAAATAATAACAATATGCAAAGTACATTTGAATATTGGCAACCATACAACCTGATTAAATGTGCAGTTTCAAGTGGCACACAGACTTATAGTTATTTATAATGTCTCTAGTTAAGGCATCAATGGTGCTCAGCTTTCTTCAGAACAGGTTCAAATATGGCTGCCGAGCTGTGGTCTCCATTGTGTTGTTCTTTCAGTTCATCAGTTTGGTCTTCATGATCAGAGGTTAGTAAGAGAGACAGAATGTGGTTTATAGATTCTCTGTCCAACCCCTACAGCCAATAGGACATCATGGTACTTAAAAGCTTCTTATAGAAGCCAATTCCAAACAGCCATGCTTCAAACCAATGAGGCAAAGACAATCTTAACACCTGCCATCCTCCAAAACCATATATTAAGGTGCAGTTTGGCTTCCTTGCGGGGGTTGAAAGACTTTAGCAGAGAAACTCTCGCCAATTTGTAACACTAAATTACATTGCTTTGCCTAAATTACAAATAAAGACATACAAAATATTTATCAAGTTATATGCAAAATCTTACATCACAACAGTTGCTCATACTGAAGGGATACTATTTATCTGTATAGGAAAAAAAGCTCTGTATGATTTGTGTGGCTGGAATCTTTAGTTGTGAGCAGTTTAAATTCCCCTGCATGGAGGGCACTATATAAACTGCCAACAATAAAAACAGTTGGAGATCTACACTGGAGAGTGCTGCATGAATCAATCTCTAACAGTTCTTTTTGACTATGATTGAGTCCAGTGATATGGACCACTGTCCATTCTGCTTTTAAAAGGAAACACTTTTTCATTTATTTGCTTTTTGTTTCAGATGAACTCCTAAATTTTGATTTTGCAGTTAATACTTTTGTTTTTGATTCTATGATTTTTAAAGAACTTTATACTGAGTGCTTACTTGCCAACTTTTTGCTAGGTCAGGTAAAACTAGCAGTTTTAAAAACTAGAAGAAATAAAGTTAAAAACACTTTCACAGCCGACACAGTACTATTGTTTAAAGTGCTAGTTAGAAGTAGATTGAAAATTGAATTTACATATTATAAATTCATCAATGATGTCAGTACATTTAAAAGCGTCTGGGGTTTTGGGAAGGTTTTGTGTTTGATTTTTGATGGGGAGGGGATTAACCTGATAACTCAGATGTTTGGAATAGCTCCATTTATATTTTTAAATATAATGTCTGTTGTACTTTGGGGAGTTGGATAAATGCTGTGTTCTGAATACATTTGTATGTTAAGCTAATATTTCGGATTTTTATGTTTTATCTTATTAATTGGCTGAATAAAGACTACTTTAAAAAATAAAAAAATAAATATCTGTTATATAATTATTTTCATATCTATCTATCTATCTATCTATCTATCTACTGACTCTCTGTTTGTTGATTACTCTGGTCTGGGGTGGGCATGGTTATAGGTTGCTGGTCAGTTTCGTATGTGAAGGGTCTCTTGCTGAGTATTCCTGAATTCTTTATATCTCTTTACTAGCCGTCCCCCACTACTCTGCCCATGTAGTAGTGAAACAAGACAGTGAGGAGAGCCCTGCCTGGCTCCCTGCTGCTGACGTCATACTTCCCCCACCCTCTCGGTCCTCTGCGTGTCTCTCAGATTTGCACAAATGAATCAGTACCACAAGTGAACTATGATACATAGCACAATGAGAGAAGTCACAAAATCAACTGGAATGTTCAAGTAAATTATAGAAAAAAAACAGATCTAAATCCGTTAAGTAGTTCTCCCGTGAAAAGTGGACAGACATACAGACAGACGGATATTGGATTTTATATATATAGAGATGTTCCTATTAGTTTAATGTATAGGAGTATTATTACTGATTCACCAATTATTTGAGAATGTATTGTTATTTTTCTGATTGTTATTGCACAGTGTAAGAATGGCTGAAGTGGCGGATACTGCCGTCATAGCCGTATCCTATAGGATGCCTACCAGACTTAACCCACAAAATTTTGAAAATCTCTCATGGACAAATGGAATAAAACTAGTCATTGATCCGATGGTCTCCACTGAGGCTTGTGTTGTTGAGGAGGCTGAAAAAGTGGTTTTCAGAGAATGTACAATCTCTAGAATGAACAAAACTGTTGTTATTTTCTTAAATTAAGAGAAGCTCATTCACAGGTTAGTACAGGAGGGGCTGGTATTCAATGGTATGTTGGTATCAGTGTTGCCATTATGAACTCCCACTAAAAGAGTGATAATTTCAAATGTGCCTCCTTTTCTGAAAAATGAGATTTTACGAAATGAAATTCAGGGGTATGGGGAAGTCGTGTCTGAATTAGTTATGATTCCTCTAGGGTGCAGGTCACCTGAATTGAAACACATTGTGTCACGACATATATGTCCATGTTATTGAATAACGTACACGAAGAGCCTGATGTTGCCTTAAGATTTAAAGTTGAAGGGTACAATTATGTAGTCAGTCTCTACTGAGTCAATGAAATGCTTCAAATGTAGCCAGACAGGACATAAGGCCAGTAAATGTAAGCACAGTGAGATGGCAGATAACTCTGAGGCACAGGGGTTCTCTGGTGAGGATCAGGGGTTTCTGCAAATAAGGCTGAGTCTGCCACCAGTGTTTCTAACATAGAGGAAGACATAGAAGTCGATTCTAAAGCATTAACTAATGATCAGGAAGAAACAGAAACAAACTGATTTTTTGTAATATCTGGAAATGAAACAGATGAGATTGCTGTGGTGGGTGCTGAACTTGTGAATGAAACTGTACTGAATATTAATCTGGAAGTGGGTGCACCTGCTACAAGTGAAAGAATGTCAGATGACTGAGCCAATATGAAAGATGAAGAGATAGGTGAAATGGAGGATATGCTCACAGATAAAGTGGCATCTGAAAAGAAAAAGGCAAAAGGTGCCACTGCTGTGCCTACCAAGGACATTAATGCTTAAAAGTGTTGCAGCTCCTGAGATGAACTCAATCATGCTTGACACCGCTTCCTTGTGGAAGTTGGCTAAGGAGAGCAGAACTGAAGAGACAAGTGATCAGTATGATTTATTCATTCAAGATCAAAGTAATGAACAGGGCTGGATAAAGGCAACAATTAGGAAACAGAAAGTTAAACCTAATAGCAATGGAGTAGCCAAAAACAGTAACAAGTATGAAAGTTCAGTTCAAGCGGACGCTAGTCTGCAGAGCACAGAGGGTGAAGAGAGCAAAGGCACACCTAGCAAGGAAGAGAAAGACAAGGGCAATGAATCTGACCATTCAGTCAGGAGTGATCTGACATCTCTGATGAGCTCCCATGGAGGTTATAGCACGGATTGCATCCTTTGCCTTCTGAAATTTTGGAAGGGAAGTGAGACATAAGTGTCACTGAATACATCCCTGATCTTAGACTGTGACTGTAATGCACCAGACAAATGAATAAGGGATGGAGAAAGAGAAAAGCTGTGTTTTAAAAAACATCATTAGTAAAGTGAAAAAAGCCCTTAAATCTCAACCATGATGATGCAAAGACTAGTATTTCTTCCCATAGTTTTGTTGATTTTAGTTTTATTGAATGTTGCTTTTCCCCCTTTTATTATGCCTTTCGCATTTTTGGCACATTAAATGTTAACAGGTTTAGAGATATTATGAAAAGGCAATGGTGTTGGAGTATTTGGACCAAAAGAATATAAGTGTTGCCTTTCTGCAAGAAATACATTCTGACAATAACCATCGGTCAGAATGGGGAGGAATGGTTTGTCATGCAAAAAACTTTATTCCAGATTTATTTAATATTACAGAAATCATCAGTGGAAGACTATTAAAATTAGAGGCAGGGAGAGACTCCATTTCTTTTCAGATTTGAGTGAGGTGCTTCGTTAAATGTAAAAATGAGGAGCTGGTGTTTGTAGGGGGAGATTTCAACTGTACAGAAACTTCCCAGTTGGAGTGCTGCACCTGGGGTCTGTAAAAGAACTTATGTCTATCTTTACAAAGAATTACCTAACTGATATTTAGAGGGCTCTGCAGCCTGGGGTGAGGCAATACACATGGGTGAAGTGCTCTGCAGGCCTGGTTTCCATCATGCTAGACAGGTTTTACGTTCAAATGCATCAAAGAAATCTCATTGCTACTTGTTCTGTTTCTCTGATCACAGTCATGTTTCTCTTGAAATTTCTTTCCCCTTTCTATGTTTATTTAAATTCTATTGGCACTTCAATATCATGCTGCTGAAAGTCTTCGAGTAAAGATTTTTCATCATTACGGTAATGGTGGGACATATCCAAAACTCATACAAAGGTTCTTTGGCAACAATACGCTGCGCAATCTGCAACAAGACTGAACATAGTGGTGCAAGAGTTGGAGAAAGATCTTCAGGACCTCCATTCAGTACTAAGCACAAGGTTCAACCACAGCATGTTTGAAGTGCTTAAAACCAAAAAACAAATTCTGATGTACATGATTGTCAGGCAGGTTCATGGGGACCGCATCCGTTCTAGGATACAAACACTTTCACAAATGGATGTACCCACTCAATTTTTTTTGGACTGGAAAGGAAAGTATGCTAGAGTAAAGTAATTCATTGTCGAAAAAATAGTAAAGGACAAGAATTTGTGGAGCCCAAGGCAATACTGGGATTGGCTGTACAATTTTACCTATGGCAGTTTTCTACAGAAACCACTAAAGGTTCTTCTGAGCCATCATGTTTTCTTGAGAATGTTCCACAAATTCCTGCTAGTGAAAAGGATTCTCTAGAAAGCAGCCTTACTTTGAATGAACTGACTGTATCATTAAGTGCCCTCAACAGAGGAAAGGCTCCTAGAATTGATGGCCTACCAGTAGAGTTTTTCAAAGCCTTTAGGACTTAGATTAATAGAAGTATTTCATGAAAGCCGGAAAGTTAAAAAGCTCCCACTCTTATGTCGCAGGGCAGTGATCACTGTAATTCTGAAAAGGGGGGACCTAACAGAAATTAAAAACTGGAGTCCAGTGAGTCTTCTGTGCACTGATTACAAGATACTATCAAAATCCCTGGCCAATCAGTTGAAAAATATCATGTGGTTCACTGCAAAACACGAGCAGATGCACTGTGTGTCTAACCAATCCATTTTTGATAACATATTCTTGGTTCATGATACAATCAATGGTTCTTGTTGAATTCAAGACAGGGCTGATCTCATTGGACAAGGAAAAGGCCTTCAATAGGGTGGATCATAGGTACCTCTGAATGGTCCTAAAGTCATTTGGATTTGTGTCTTGTTTTATTAAGAAAATTCATCTCCTGTATCAAAATGTTTTTCGTGTTCTGAAAATAAATGGGACATTAACAGCTACAATTTGTCAGACTATTAAGTCCTTTGTTGCAACAGCCAAAACTGTGTTTTCAGGGCCTCACTATCCCCTAGTGCCCTAATGTGAACCTCAAAGTGTTCGCTTATTCAGATGATCTGACTGTTCTTTTCATCTTTCGGATGTGTAGGAAGTAAAACACTATCTGGATAACTTTGAAAAAATATCATCTGCAAAAGTGAACTGAGAAAAAAGCAAAGCGTTTCTATTTTGTGACTTGAAGAACATCAACCATCCTGATCCTTCTTAGATATTTAGGAGTGTAAAAAAATACACAAAAGACAAGATAAAGGTTTGGGGTTTCCGGCCCCGTATAGTGAACAGTCTGCAAAAATATACTTTTAGTACAGAGTGTCCCGATCGACATTCCACATTCGACCAACAACATGGGATACTGAAGGGTTTTTTATAGGGATTGGACCGGCCCCCAATTAGAGGATTGCTGGGTAAGGAGGTGCAGTGTCTTCTAGGAAAAGTGTGATGTCATCTGGGGAAAATTTAGGGAGGTGTTGGTATTGATGTCTTGTCAGAGTGTCGGCGTTTCCTTCTTTCTTCGAAAACAGAGAAACAGAAGTTAGGTGTCTCATCCATTCCTTTTTGGCCTTGGGTTTCGCGCTCACTCTAGAGTCCTTCCGCGGCTCCCTAAGTGCTCGTGCGTGACAGGAGTTTATCTGGAACAGGATTGGGAGAGCAGAAGAAAATTGGGCTGACTGAGTAGACAAAGAGCAAGCCAGATTAAACCAATTGAAATCCTTAAATAGGAGATCTCATGTTGAGGCAGGGTGCTAATCATCCATAACTTAGTGGCCTCCATGTTCTGGCAGAGGCTAAGGTGTGCTGATTCTCCAGATTTCATTATTAAGACAGTTCAGAAAATCACTTTAGATTTTTTTAGAATGGCTTGCACTGGGTGAGACACAGTATTCTGTATTTGCCAATAGATGAAGGTGGTCAGGGTATCATTGATTTTTTGAGCAGACTGGAGACTTTCAGACTGTAGCCACTGCAGAATCTCTTATATGGCCCAGATAATCTCAAGGTCATGGTCAAGGATCAAGAATCTTCATTTGTCATTCCATCATCCATATGCAGAAATGAAAGTTAGTACTCTGGGCCCAGTAATTAAACCGTGCACATGAATACACCATAAAAACCTCAGAGTAATAAGTGCCCCATAAGCAGCCCTTTAACCCCATAACCACATAAACTTCATGATAAAGGTATCACAGATAATCACAGTTTTTATTTAGAATGAAATAACTTTAATACATAAAATAAAGCAAGATAACTATAGCTAAAAGAAATATTTTTTGCAATATACCCTGTAATTAACAGAAAGTAAAAAGGTAACAGCAAATTTTAGTTCATGAGACTACTGAAACAAAATACAAAGTGTAGTATAAGTCACACAGAGTATACAGTCACATTTAGTGATTCTATAGGACAAACCCATGTAGGTTTTCTGTTGGCAAAGGCCAAACTGGCTCCAAGACCTGCACATACCATCCCCAGACTTGAACTGTGTGGTGCAACATTAGCTGTAGAAATGGCTGACTTTCTATTGAATGAGAAGGACACTATAATTGATGTTATCAAATTTTATACAGACAGTAAAGTTGTGCTGGGTTACATATATAACCGCACCAAGAGATTTTATGTGTATGTTGCCAACAGAGTAGAGCGTATAAGGAAGACCAGCAAACCTGAACAATGGCAGTATGTTCCGTCTGACATGAATCCTGCAGATATTACTACGAGATCAGTCCCAGCTGCTCTTCCAAGTCTTCCTGGTTCTCAGGACCAGAGTTTCTGCTATGTAGGCCTCCTGCAATATCTTCCAGTACTTATCATCTCATAGATCCAGATAATGATCCTGAAATTCATCCTGAAGTTACCTCTCTGCGCACCACGATTCACTCAGCCATAATCCTTGGGTCACACTGCTTCGAATGATTGTCTTCTTGGACAAAACCTCTTCACACAATGGCTCGTTTAGCCCACATCACTCTGTGTTTCCAGAAGACAAACAAGCCACGGAACTGCCATGGATGGCACATGTGTAAAATCCATGACATCCATCACGTACAAGAGGAAACCTTCCCAGAAGAGATGAAACGTCTTAAGACCAGAAAACAGGTCTTCAAGGGAAGTCCCCTCTTTAGACTGAATCCCATAGTAGATGACCTTGGCATGCTGAGAGTGGGTAGTCGTTTGGATACAGCAAGCTTCCTTGGGAAGGAGCAGAACCCCTTAATAATTCCAAATAAACACCACCTGGCCACCTTGCTTATTCAACATCATCATGAGACAAGTTTCCCACCAGGGGAGACACCTCACTGAAGGTGCCATTAGAGTCTCGGGATTGTGGATCATTGGAGCAAAAAGACAAATTGCCACCATTATAAAAAGGTGTGTCAAGTGCCAGAAACTAAGGGGTAGGCAACAACATCAACAAATGGCTGATCTACCAGTTGAAAGGCTGAGCACAGAACCGCCCTTTACCTATGTTGGGCTTGATGTTTTTGGGCCATGGATAGTTGTGGCATGAAAAACCCGTGGTGGGCAAGCTAATAATCAAAGGTGGGCAGTGATGTTCACTTGTGTAAGTGTACAAGCTGTGCATATTGAAGTGATCGAATCAATGGATGCCTCAAGCTTGATTAATGCTCTCCGAAGGTTTTTTGCCTTCAGAGGACAAATGAAGGTTTTAAGATCTGATTTTATTGGCACATGCAAGGAGTTACAGATTGACTCCAAGCATATCGTGAACCACTTGCACAGTCAGGGTTGTGAATGGAAGTTTAATCCACCATATTCTTCACATATGGGTGGAGCACGGGAAAGGATGATCGGAATGGCAAGACAGATACTGGATTCCATGTTAATTGATGTAAACCCTTCTCACTTGACTCACGAGGTGTTAACTACTTTCCTTGCTAAAATGACAGCGATAATTAATTCAAGACCTTTAAGCCCAATTTCTTCAGATCCAGAGTCTCCTGTTATTCTGAACCCAGCTGCCCTTTTGACACAGAAAATTGGGGTTATTCCAACTCCACATGGAGTCTTTGAAAGCCACAACCTTCACAAAAGTGAGTGGAGACGTGTACAACACCTTGCCAATTGCTTCTGGAAAAGATGGAGAAAGGAGTATCTGAACCTTTTACAAGACCACAGAAGAAGGCAAGTACAAATGCCTAACCTTCAAGAAGGGGATTTGGTCTTACTGAAGGATCACCAAGCTCATCGGATCGATTGGCCCATGGGTCTCATTGTAAAGACCATGCCCAGTGATGACAGAAGGGTCCGCAAGGTTGAAGTAAAGACTGCCAGAGATGGGACTGTTAAGACCTTCTTCAGAGCAGTCACCGAGGTTGTCCTGTTACTTTGTCAGAAAGACCAATTCAGTCCTACCGCAGCTGATGTAACCTGAACCTTCAGAGGTCACAACAATCTCCACCATCTTCAGTTTACAAGATGTTTTTTACTAGTGACTATTAAATCAGAGAACTCATTTAAGGTTTATTGTTGATTGTGGCTGGTCTCTTGTTTTTTTCAGGTTCCCAAGGATGGATTCCTACTATGTTACACTCTTGTTATAGAAAAAAAATTGTAATGTTAATATTCAAGATTAATGGAATCACCTGGGACACTACCAGGACCTATTTAAAGGGCACTAGCCACTACTAATCTGGGGCGAGAGTCAGAAGGAAGAAAACACAGCTCACCAGAGAGGGAGTGAAGACAGAAAAGAGGAAGGAAAAGAAAAGAAAGATGAAGAATAAGACAACCTTGTAGTGTTTGGTACTGTATACTGCAACTGTCATGTTATATTGGGAATGGAGTGGAAAGGTTCCCAAGAGGAAGATTAATAAAACAAGTGTTTTGTGGTAAAAGCTTGTGTCTCTGCCTGCCTGTGTCGAGTAGGGGTGGCTCTGCGCACCCCTGGTTTCCACAAAATATATAAACTCTATTCATCATAGCTAATTTTCTGAATGTATATGCAGAGTAGAAGTGTACTGGGAGAAAGGTGGTGGGCTATTGTAATGTATTTCCTGTGAAATTGTGCATAATGTGCATATAAATATATGCAAATATTGATATATTACTGCTTTCTCTCATTGAGCACACTAAAGTTTATTTTAAAAATAAACTATCTATCTATCTATCTATCTATCTATCTATCTATCTATCTATCTATCTATCTATCTATAGTCTTTACATTGAGAGAAAGAGAAAGTTGATCAAGCATTGTCTTTTTCTGCATTACTTAAAATGAACAGAAAAAGAAAGTGATCTTATATAATCATGGCAGAGTATTTATAGTTAATGTGTGATGATAATACTTAGACAATAGGCAGTACACTTGAAAATGTAGTTTTGTGGCCATTGTGGGAATTTTGGTGTTGCAAAAAAGAAAAGATCAAATCAACTTTATTCCACTACAGGGTATAAGGCAACTCTCTTCAGGCTGTTAATTATTTCAAAAATAAATATTATTTCCTATTAATTTCAGTGTCTTCTAGCAGTTAACCTCTCCAATACACCTTGAAGATGAAAATTTCTTCAGATTAGAGATTCTACTTTACTCCCAATGACCTAAAGGACTATGACAACTTGAACCTCATACTGCTGTTTTTGTGTGAGTCAGACCACTTACATAACAATAATATTTTACTGCCTGCAACATTAGTTAGCCCTGCTGCTTCCCACTGCTGCCAGGTGTTTAAAAAGAGACATGAGAACATCTACAGCA
Organism: Erpetoichthys calabaricus; assembly: GCF_900747795.2. Taxonomy (NCBI): domain Eukaryota; kingdom Metazoa; phylum Chordata; class Cladistia; order Polypteriformes; family Polypteridae; genus Erpetoichthys; species Erpetoichthys calabaricus. The sequence goes on from NC_041403.2 coordinate 135,432,230, forward strand.
GCACTATAGAAGACAATCAAAAGGTCCTGCGCTTAAATGTGATGCAGCATTTCATGTACATTTATATTGTTACAGAGTCAGGGTGAAGGGAACAAATGAGAACACTAAGAAGATGAACACACAGCCCCACTGTTTCATTACACACAAGAGTGTGTATATCTGTCAGGTTGTGATTTGCAGTTTTTCCCAAAATACACCCACCTTTAAGAAACTTCTGCTTAAGCAATTCAAAAATAGGAATAGGTGCCGCAGTTTAAGCTCAGGCCATGAATGGAATGTGAAGATGCCCACAGTGCTTCCAATAAACGCAGGTGTGCTTTGAACGCTTTGGCTGCTGCCCAGGCACATCCAGTCGTTAGAGGAGACAAAACACTGTTGTGCCTGCTCTTCATTTACTTTGGTTTTCTTTCTCACAAATGAGTGGTTATAAAGATTTTCCAGCTGCAGCCTGTTCTACTTGGTACTTTTCCCCACATGGTGTAATGCATGGGGCAGTAGCCTTGCAGATACCAATATCATTATTAAAAGTTCTTCCCTCTTTTACTTTCTCATGATTGTTGCTTTATAACTGAAGTAATCTCAACACACAGAAGTTCAATCCTAGCGGCATGCTTGTATTCCCTTACAGCAATCATGTCCCTCTGCTTTTCTGTAATGATACATAGCAGAGCTCACTGGCAAAGACACTATCAGTCAAACACTGGCATCAATTTTCTACTATTTTTTTGGTGGATAACAAATAATATTTTTTTTTTTACCCAGGTTGCTTTAAAAACTTAAGCAAAATACACAAATGATGTCCTGTGCTGGACTCCAGCAGTTATATCTACTTTTTACTGCACTTTAAATGACATTCTACTCAGAGCTTTAAAGCTTAATTGCCTCTATTAGAACAAAGGAACTGATCAAAAGTGCTGCTGAAACTGAACTCCGCAGACTGAACTGACATTTACCTCTCAATAAAAAGGTGTAAGTCTGTGTTTTGGGAAAAAAACTTGGATCTGGGCAAAAAAAGATTCATACAGTACTCATGAAACTTCAAGAGGCATATTTCAAAATTTCAAAACAGAGAGACAATCAAAGGGGTGTACGAGTTGCTCCTTGCTTGAAAGGCTTCCTAGCTCATCTGCAATATATAACATCTGTGTTTCTCAATTTCTGTTATTCTATATATTTTATATGCTTTTATTTGTGTGGCTTTTAAATTCATTGCTACTCAACATACACAGCAACATACAGTATCTCAGAACCTGCAGCCTTGAATATACAGTGCACGGTGCCTTGAGGGCGAGCAGCTTGTTTGACTTCTTATGAAGTTTTCAGGAAAAATGCTGCAGCCTGAATGGTTATAGGGTCATGTCTCATTTGCCCAGAGTGAGAGAAGATATGTCAGTCCACCAGAAGTTTTAGGCATACAGCTTTTTGACATAATTAAGTCATACACCAAACAAGATTGCTAACTGAAATATATCTTAAAAACACACAAAGACATGAGCAGCATCACATTGTGACGGAAATTCTCTTTTACATGTACATACTGTATTTATTGTCAAAGAGAAAAGCGCTATATAAATGTAATGAATTATTATTATTATTAAAAGCCATTTACCCAACCCTACTACTGGCACTCTAGAAGAGCACCACAGCCCAGTCAAACTACAAACATTCTAGCAGAATTTCATAAAAGATCTGTCAGTGGGTTCATCATTGGCAATGACATATCCGCTCCATAGTCCTGTTTCAAGACCAGGAGAGATAAGCTGATCAAAATGGTCATCATTCAGAATGTAAGAAAAGAGGTAGAATGGGGTGGCATGTGGTTGTCTGATTATGTTATCTTTTTGGATATTCTGATTCTGGCCAATTAAATCCCACTTGGGTTTTTCTGCAGATGTTTGCTACTCCTGGTATCTCAATGCTAATAATCAAACTGGCTACAATCCTTTTGTTCTGTATTGCAAACACTATTGCAATGTAGCTGCCATATGTTAAGAGGTTTACAGAATTCTGCTTGTTTCTTATTTGTGGTGCTGTTCTATTTATATGTATGCTATGTTTTGCTGTTCTTAATATGTTAGTGATTTAGATTTAGCTTCCCATAATGCTTCTCCTGCGGTGGGTTGGCACCCTGCCCGGGATTGGTTCCTGCCTTGTGCCCTGTGTTGGCTGGGATTGGCTCCAGCAGACCCCCGTGACCCTGTGTTCGGATTCAGCGGGTTGGAAAATGGATGGATGGATAATGCTTCTCTGCTATATGATTTCTTGATGATGTGGCTGGTGTAGGCTATGTGGGTTCCAGGATAGATTTTCTTGTGTTGTGAAAATTTCAATCATATTAGTGGATGATGAAAGGTGGGACAAGGTTGTGGTGGGGTGTTACTTTTCATTGCTAATTGGCTCAAGGTTTCCAAGTGTTAGGTTTGTGTGTGAAAACTCTGTGAGAGATTCTTGGTATTTGTGCTGCCCTTGAAGGGGGGCTGCAGTGACAAAACTAGGGCTAGCTTATTTTATTTTATTTTTTTCATTTTCCGTCTTGCACTCATGCATAGATGAGCACCCTTGGAGATATTTTTGACAATTCTATGGTTTGGTGGTTACAATCAGTAAGATTTTGTATTTCTTCGCATTTGTTCTTCTTATATCTCCACCTGAGTTCACTCCTTAACACAAGTACAGTTTCATTATTTTTTTCTCTTCCCTCCCATCCTTAAATTGTGTTTTCTCAGTCCTTTCCTCCATATGAAGCCAGTTATAACTTTGCATCGTGCTCTGTAAAAGAAGTCTACAAGCACCTAACAAGTCTACTATTGGACTGGCCACTTACTCATTTTGCTATGTATATTATTTAAAAGTACCTGGATTACTTCTTTTTTCTAGTGTTTCATTTATACATTTAGTTTAGAAATTTATCATAATTCCTTCCAAAGTCACATGGTTGAAGTCACCAAATTTAATAACTTCAGTCAAATTTAATCATCATTAAAGTGTTGGTGACAGAGTGAATCATTTTTGTTGCTGAGTTCCTATTTGCGGATTGATGAATCTAAACATTAATACGGGTGATGTAACTTATCTCCCTGGGCAAATAACACAGACAAATTCTTACAGCCAAAATTTCAATGTCTGAACAAACAAACAACTGCTGCATTATAGTAATACTGAGCAGCTTAGGTGCTTACAACCACAGGAAAATGTAATGCACCCTTCTTTTATTTTCTGAGTGCCTCTTACATTTCCAGGGGCCTCATGCATAACACCGTGCGTAGAATTCGCACTATAACATGATGTAAGCACAAAAGCCAAAATGTGCTTACGCACAGAAAAATCCAGATGCAGGAATCCGTGCGTTCGCCAACTTCCACGTTCTTCCGCTACATAAATCCCGTTCAGCATGGAAATAAACGCACGCGCTTGCTGTCCTGCCCCAACTCCTCCCAGAATTATGCCTCTTTGAATATGCAAATCAATATAAATAGCCCTTAAGCTCAGCGTTCTATGAAAAGGCAATGGCAAAAGTACGATGAAAAATAGAAGAATTTCAGTGAATACCAAATGGAGGCAAAGAAAAACGTACTATTTGTTGGTTTAAACAGTGATATAAGCAACAAAAGGAAGTTGATTGAGTGACATAGCGTGTCGGAGAAACTCGAAAGCTCAAGTTCACAAAGTCGCACAGTGCCCGAAAAAAAAAAGTTGTCACATATCAAAGTCGGCGTGAAAAGGCGACTTGTAGCCCAACGTCTGAGTGTCATATGAAAGCTTATTAGGGTACAGTGAAAAAAAAAGGCACACAGTGTGAAAAAAGCACGAAATGTCAACTTTAATCTCGAGATTTCCACTTTAATCACGTAGTTTATTTTGTCATTAAAGTAGAACATCATAAACTTCATCTTAAAATCGTTTACTAGTTTCTCAAATCCCATCCTAACTAAAGTAGCACGTTAAATGCTTTGTTTTGTATTTGATCTTATATGTGCTCTATGTGTGTGAATCACTACGTGCTCTTCCTCCGACAGGACACAGAATCCATTACATTCATAATATTACAGCTCTCTGAATATTTAAAATACTGAGAAGTACACGTGATATCATTTTCATGATGATATGAGTTAAAGCATGTTATTAAACATGGGAACACGGTGGCACAGTGATTGTTCATGTCTTACAGCAAGATGCTTGCTGCGCCATGCGCGACCTTCAATGAAATGCTTTATTGCAGCAGTACTGTCTTTTTCAAATGTACTAACCCCCAATTCCTGTCCTTACTTTTCTTTCTCCAAATACCCAATCACCACACAATCAGCTCTGTAATAGACGTTAAGTCATCTGTAAGCTTAGAACGCCGATTCTTCAAAACTTTTAAGGAACATCGAAATATCTTCGTAATGTTTAATTATTCTATCCATCTATCCTTCCAGTGTCGCACCAGCCACAGCATGAAAACAGCGTAAGGCAGGAACAATCCGTGAACGAAGCTCAACCTCGCTCACCGTTTTATCTGTATAATATAATCAACATATTTTGCTGCATTTCATCTTAAAAATGATATCGTCATCATATGTAAATACGCACTTTATAAAGTGGCTCATAAATACAATTACCTCACGGTAACTTGCAAGTACAAACAGTTCTAGTAACTAGTGAGACAAGTTCTGAAACAAAAAGAAAAACAGTGAGCAATAAGGAGCTTCTGTAAAAGGCTGCTGCTTGCACAGTAACTGGAAGGATAGAGGATGAGCTTCTCCTTCATCTCAGAAAAGATCATGAATACAGAGTCTTAATGTACCCAGTTCAAGACCTTAATATTGAAGAAGGCTTCAAAGAGAACTGACAAAAGAGTTATTGGTTCCTGTCATGGAAGTAATTCTCAGACCGATTGTTGAATGCCAGCTTTAAAGAAAATCAACAAATTGAAGAACAAGATTGGTAAGTTCTTAAAGAAGTTCTGACAAATCATTAGGCAATTCAGAAATAGTAGGTGGGTCGTGGCAATTCTTATTAAGGGTTACAAAATGTTGACTTCAGCTAGGGTTACTGTCTAGAAGTGGAATGAATAGTTTGAGGAACTCCTGAATTCAAAGCATATGTCCTCCTTTGAGTAGGAAGTGCTAGAAGAATTATTTGGGGTTGGGTTCATCCATGTGCCTGAAATCACTGTCATGATTGAAAACCTCCTTAGCTTCAAGGCAACAGACTCAAATGAAATGTGACGAGAAATGCTAAAAGCACAGGATATTAACTGGAATTGCTTTTTCTAATTTCTCTTCAGTGTTGCAATGAGGGCAGGGACTGTGCTTGGGGATAGGCAGAGTAATATGATGTTCTGTATTTTTAAAAAAGGAGACAAGAGGACATGTTCTAAACACTGAGGGATCACAGTACTTAGCATCCCTAAGAAGCTCTATGCAGGAACAATGGAATGAAGAATTACGAACTGCACAAGCAAAACACTGTTATTGTTCATTAAGCTTTATTGACTGTAATGTCACTGGTTTGAATGGCAAATTACAATAAAGTGTGTGTGAATTTAGGGGACACTCATGAGCACACCCTGAACCCAAATGAACCCAAGGAGACCAATGTACATAAACAAAAAGAGGTTTATTAGAACAAAAGTGATATATTACTGAAGGGAACAAATACTATTAATTGGAGATAATTGTACAACAAAACAAAAAAAATACAGAATTTCCAACACTACCTTCCAAACAGGGTGATTGGTTCATTATCCTGCCTTTCAGTATTCCTCAGTTGTCCTCCTCCTTGCCATTTTGTCTTTTTTCTGTCCAAATAAGTTCTTCCTTACACCATTCCTGCCCACTCCATGCTCCCAGGTCAGATGACTAGAAAGGACTTTTAAGCCCTATGGCCAGTAACTACTTTCTTCTTCTAGGTATGGAAATGGCTTGGGAAGCTCCAGAGGCTGCCCAACTAGAGACCCCTGCCTTCTCTTAAAAGAGCAGGCCATACCCCAGACACATGTCTAAAGTGTGGATGTCTAATGGTCTGTATCTGGTAGTCTGTCATTATTCATCCCAACATATGTCTCAGGAGCAGTTAACCCCAAGACACTTTCAATAACATGGGGTATAATACTCCTGGCAAGTGGACAATACCACCACTGCCACATGCAGGCTTTATTAGAGTTAATTCCTGTCCTGTGCTACCAGAAGCCCCTAACAATTGTGGTCACTGATGGGTTGTCCATCAAAAAAGTGTTATCACGTATTAGTTCAATAAAGTTTGATACAGCCTTCAGGCAGAAGGCACTTTTGCATAAAAAAAACAACTTAAGTGGAATAAAGGGTGAATTGGACTGGCATTTCATTTCAACAGTTACAATGCAACTACAGGAATAAGCATTTTGTTATCTCTGATATAATCTCCATGTCAGAATGTTGTTATATTACAGCAATAAAAAATCTGAATGAAACTAGACTAATTCTACCCAGTATTTACAGTATATAAAATATTAGAATATTAGAACATTACAAAAATTTAGACGAGAACAGGCCATTCAGCCCAACAAAGTTCACCAGTCCTATCCACTTAATACTTCCAAAATCACATTGAGTCTGGTCTATTTATTTTCCTAACTAGGACAATAAAGGATTTACAGCTAATACTTAATTCTTTGTTTATTGTTTAATTAGACAAGGCCATGATCCAAAACAAGTATCACTAGAGAAAGCAAATGTTTAGAAACATGAGGTGATCAAAAGAAGTACACAAGAACTATATAAAGTCAAAAAACAAACAGAGGTGTTCTATTTGATTTATGAAAATGTGCAATTTACAAAAAAAAGTCATATACTGTAGCATAGAAATAAAGCACCAGGAGAGAGCTCAAGAATGGTGGTCATCGCATTGCTATAACAGTAACACCATTCAGTCTGCCCCCTTCTTATTTCCCCCACACCTCCAATTATTTGAGTAGGCATAGCTACAACAGTGTGGTTGAAAGCAAGTTATTAAACATACAGACACAAGTATAAAAGTTAAGGAATATTTTAAAACTATTTATTCACAAGAATGGCATGAAAAGGACATTTAATTATTAATCATGGCTTTAAAAACATAGACATAACATAGCTCCAGGCATCATTTATACCCAAGCTTTAACACTCCCTGAATTCATTGATGCTATTAAATACAAATAAAGTGGAAAGGCTGTGGGCACAAATAGACTATCCAACATAATTTTGCTTTAAGAAATCGTCAGATTCAAATGTTAACAGTTCACACACACGCAAGGACTGTCCTTCCTACATTTACAACATGTGTACCTGTAGCAATGTACACACTTCTCTCTGTGCTGTGGTTTCTATTACACACCTGAAAGAAAGAGACAATATATGTGACATTTTGAAGAAATCATTTTATGACCTGAATAGTACCAATCAGAAAACATCATTGCACTAATGCAATATTATTTGAAAACGAACAGCGTCAGATCGGGTGTGAATTTATGCTGGCCCTGTTACTTAGAGTCAGATCAGGAGGGGTGGGGGGCGGTGGGGGGGTTTGTTACAGCATGATTGTGATTGAGAGAATAAAACTGAAAAAAGCTAATTTTTACAAGTACAATAAATTTATACCGAATGTCCCATATATTTGTCTCTTTCTTTTTTTCTCCGTGCTGCGTTGACATCGTGCACCAGAAGGCGTGAGCTTATTCAGTACTAGCAGGAACATGCAGGCGACCAGTTGCGGTGTGTTATAACACACTTGACCTGGTGGCGATCAACGCACATGTACTGTGCAAGGCATGCACGGGGGCACTGAGAAAAGAAGAGAGTTCATGGCTCACCTTGCACAGGAACTTCGTCGTCACATCTTACTAGAAAAGGCAATGGAAAAAGAAAAGGAGGATGCAACATCAACAAGCTTCTGTTCCAAGACAGCTGCTTTCCCCAGGAAAGTAAACTGAGTCAGTGTCAGGTGCCCTTTCAATGTAACAGGAACCAAAGCATAGAGAGAAGTGTGCGCATTGCAACAGGTACACATGTCGTAAATGTAGGAAGTTTGGTCCTTGCGTGTGTGTGAACTGTTAACATTTGAATTTGATGATTGCATATAGCGCTGAACTGAGCTCTCTGCATTATTCTTTCTTCTGCATGTCCTGGAGTACAAAAGAAACAGCAACGTGCACCAAAATGTGGAGATTGGGCGAGATCGGGAAAAAATAAAAAACACACGGTCAACGATTACAACCGCAAGATGTTTTGCGAATGAATATCAATAATATGAATAACGTTGCATCCGTGCCACGATGTTTTCCGAAATGTACTATACAGGTTATAAAATGAATAATTCCAAATATCATATATACATATGTCTCTGTTTTTTGTCAGTGCGGCTTTGACATCATGGACCATAAGGTGCATACTAATTCAGTGTGAGCAGGAACACTCAATAAAACTGAATAAAAAAAAAAATCAAGTGACGGTGAGATACGAAGAAGGCAGATTCACCAGCATTTGTGTATCAGCTCTTATCCCTCCATATCAGAGAATGTCCAGTTCCATTGCCTCAAAACACCACTCACATCTACAGTTATTCCCAGTTTCAAATAAAAACTAACAGCGTCAGATCCCTAGGGCAGTAGTATGTATCGTGATCGTGACTGAGAGAATAAAAGTGAAAAAAAAAGGTAACTTTTACAAGTACTATAAATGTACACTGTCTGTTACAGACACAAACCAATGTATGTGTGTACTGTATAATATTAACAATAAGAGTAGCTCACTACTGAAAACGGCAAATATAGAAGGCAGTCGGGATTGAACCGGGGACTCTTGATTACAAGTCAGAAAATCTTACCGTTATGCCACGGAAGCTGTTGTCTTATCCTTGAACCTTTTGTGAATGTGTTTATTTGATCTTTGGATTTCCGGCTTCACACATTATATAGTTTATGCCAACATTTTGCCATTTACTACTAGAATATGAAAAACGTTTCAGTTTTAACAATGTGTTTACACAGATTATTGTGGAAATGGAACACACATGAAATGCATTTGTTCCAAATAACGATCTATTATTTCCACTCTAAAACTCCAGCACTTCACTCCCAGATAATCAAGGCATGAGCTGGGAGAACTTTGTGCACATTCTGCGGTGGTGGGAGGATGGAATAGCAGGCTGCTTGTTTTTATCAGCACATTTACAGGACAAAAGACGCTGATGGAGAAATGCGATGGGATTTAAGGTGGGCTGGATCTACGAGTTTTTTCATAGGCTCTGGTAATTCTAGTGTTAAGTCATCTGCATATCACTTACAATATAGTACCAGTGCATGAAATGCTTGAAAAATTAGATATTTCTGTCAATTGCACCCTTACATATATTTCCATCATCCTTATACAGTGGAACCTCGGTTCACGACCATAATTCATTCCAAACCTCTGGTCGTAAACCGATTTGGTTGTGAACCGAAGCAATTTCCCCCATAGGATTGTATGTAAATACAATTAATCTGTTCCAGACCGTACAAACTGTATGTAAATATATTTTTTTTAAAGATTTTTAAGCACAAATATAGTTAATTACACCACAGAATGCACAGTGTAATAGTAAACTAATGTAAAAACATTGAATAACACTGACACAAACACCCAGGCTCCCTGCTCAGCTGCAGGAGCAGGCTCGCTCGCTCGCTCTCAGCTGCACGTGCCCTCTCTCTCTCATCAGCACGTGAGCCTGCTCTCTCTCTCTCTCCCTCTCTCTCAGCAGCACTCGAGCCCGCTCTCTCTCTCTCTCTCTGTAACATTGCAGCAGTTCGCGCTATAGCCTTGCAACCGATCGCTGTATAAACACTTTTTTTTAATGAGTTTTAAGCACGGGGGAAAAAAAAGGAACATTTGAATAAATCCATAATACAAAAGCTAACCATAAACCACCAAGAAAACTAACCCTGCATGAGTCGAGGTCTGGCATGAAGTGAGGAGAAAATGGGTGGACAGGAGGTTACAGTTTTGAGGGAGAGTCTGGCTCCGCGATAGAGGGATGTTTTCCTTCAGGTGTTTTCTCTCTTGTGATTTCTGGTGTTTTTAGCTGTTTAGCTGGTGGGAGTGAAAGCCTCATGCAGTCCATTCCAAAAACAAAGTCCTTGTGACCCAACCCTTCGTGTTTGCCCTCCACATCACTGGCAGTCTGACTTTGTTTACATTGTTCTGCTTGAATGCACGAGGGCTCTCAAATTGGTAAATGAGTAAACTGGTAAACAGTTTTTCCACCTCTTCCAGCACTTGAGGCCTCTGCCTGGTTAACGTTGTAAGTCCTTTTGCAACATCAGCTGCTTTAATAGATTCTTTCTGCTTTAGAATAGTCGAAATCGTAGGTTTTGACTTCTTGTACTCAGCGGCAAGATCAGTAACACGAACGCCACGCTCATACTTTTCAATAATTTCTTTCTTTACTTCGATTTTGAATTTTCTGCAAAACTTTCTTCTCCCCACTCTTCACTTGCTTAGAAGCCATGGTTAACTGCAAAAGCACACGAAATACTGTACAGCACAAAGAGTTCACAGGTAAAGCATGCACGTCTGACTGAGAACAATGAACAGGGAGAGGCTGAACACGTGCTTAAATACAATAATCGGCATGTACGAACCGGAAGGGAAATGAAATAGAGCACAAAGAGTTCACAGCGAAAGCACGCATGCATGTGCAAGCACGCACGTCTGACCGAGAACAATGCAACACGTGCGGAAATCATCAGCGCACACAAACTGAAAGGGAAACTAGCTTGTTCGTATACCGAGTGTGTGGTCGTGAACCGAGGCAAAAGTTTGGCGAATTTTTGGGTCGTAAACCGAGTTGTACGTGTACTGAGACGTTCGTGAACCGAGGTTCCACTGTACTTCACAATAGTAGCATATAAAAAAACCTTGGGATTGGGATTTTAAGAGATTTATATATTTATAATACATTTGCATCCTTTTGAAAACATTGCCTCAAATACAGCCTTTCCTTAAAACATTTCTCCTAATTTATTCAGATTAGAGACTCTGTTAAAAGAATTCTAGTCAACTGTAATAACATCCCCTTTCTACTGAAGAAATTGCATATTCTTATGACAAATAAACTGACAGTATTTTAAAACTATACTGCACTAATATCTTCAAATTACCACACCTCTGTGTAATCTAAAACTGCAATTAGATTCTAAAATAATAAATGTAAATCAGACCAAAATAAAATACTTTCCATCTGAAATCAGTGTGAAATATGGTCTCTCAACTTCTTATTGTACACTGTACAAACTTCTCTCAAGTTTAAATACACAACAGGAAATATTTCAGTTTAAGCAAAAGAAGATTAAAAGGAGACACGACTGAAGTGCTTAAAGTTATGAAGGGAATTAGTACAGTGGATCGAGACTGTTATTTTAATATGAGTTCATCAAGAACATGGGGGCACAGTTGGAAACTTGTTAAGGGTAAACTTTACACAAACATTAGTAAGTTTGTCTTTACTCAGAGAACCATAAGCTACCAAGTAGTGTGGTAGACAATATGACTTTAGGAACTTTCAAAACTCGACTTGATGTTATTTTGGAAGAATTAAGTGGATAGGACTGGTGAGCTTTGTTGGGCTGAATGGCCTGTTCTCATCTGAACTGTTCTAATGTTCTAAAGTGAAATTATCCAAAACTAAACTGGGTCAAGACGCTACTTTTGAGAAATATGCTCCAGAACAGCTTCCTTGAGTCATGTTTTTGAAAAGTCCCCTGCTTAGACTGTATAGGAATGTACCTATTTATTAGACTGTTTTAGGATCCCAATAATCCCCTAAACACTCTATTTGGATTAAAGCCCAATATGACATTACTAATGAACATTCTATTATGATGATGTACACTATGCATGTAGCATGCCACTTGATACTTAGTCAACCAAAAGATTCCTAGCTTACCTACCATGGCACAATTTAAAAAATACTTTTAGATGAACACTTTGAATGTTTTTGGAGAATATGGCAGGCGTTTATTTCTGTTACTCCCAAACAATTAGAAATGCCAAACCCTTGGTTACTTTTGAATATTTTAGTATTTCTTATCTATACTGTCTTTGAAAACAAAGGGAATATTTTGTGTACTCAGTATTTTAAAAAGTACAATTTTTTGAGAACTCTAATATGATCGTACAGAAGCAGAAGTAGTATAGCTGAATTTCAGTATGTGCAAGAATTCAAACAGGTGTTCTCGTTATTCTTCCTTCTTGTCAAGTTTATTTGAAAGTACTTCAAGTCAAAGCACTTTTAACCATGAGCATCCCATAGCCTGACATAATGTTCATCTTACTGAAATTAATGTTTTCTCCCCGAATGTTGATCATACTGACGGTAACAATGTTAGTTTTCCTTCCGACATAATGGGGTACTTACTAAATCACAACTAACACACAGGGAAAAGTGTCCATTTCAGTTGATGTGTCCAGCAGGGAGCATTAGTTTCTCAAATGAAACAGGTTCAGGGCTTGAAATTGCACCGTGCAATGGTTCTTCCAATTCCAGTACTGCCATAATAGTGACAAATTGACAACATCAACAATACAAATCAATCACAACACAAATAATTTTATACTTACACTGGGCTCTGTCAAAAGACCAAAGGTAAAAAGCAGTAGAGATTAATACAGAAGGCAGCTGAGGTGCTCTTGATGCTCCTGCTGTTATCTTTTCCAGAAGTTGTTATAGTACACGGAAGTTCTAAGGTAAAAGGTTTCAGAAAACTACCTTTCAAAAGCCCCAGTGATGAGCACATGAGCAAATGTAGGATAATGGGATAGCACCTATTTATGACACTAAAATAATATTTTTTTAATACACTAAACCATTCAGTGTCTATCTAGGAGCTGCTTCTCATTTTCCAGAATTTTCTTGGTCTTCCTCTTTACAGAACACAAGAAATGCTTTCTCATGTCTTTTAAAGGAACAAGAATGAAAACACAGGCAAGCAATGCATATCCAAAAGGAAAAATGAACACTGTTAACATAGTGATAAAAAATAATGACAAATAAAGTTATATTTAAACAGGCTATTTACGAGGTGCGATCCAAAAGTTCCCGGAATGCATTTATTTAACAGCATACACACCAAATAACAATTAATGGTGAACAGTTCCTTCAAAATAGTCACCCGCTGAGTTAATACTCCAATCCCAGCGAGATTTCAACCTTTCGAAGCACCTCTGGAAGTCGTTTTTTGTCAGTGTGTTGAAGACATCGGTTGTTACCACTTGGATCTCCTCCACTGTCTCAAATCTGCATCCCTTGAGCCTCATCTTCATCAGACGGCACTAAATCAGTGGAGTACGGAGGGTGGGGAATGGCAGTAAACTTTGTAGAAGCCAAAAATTTGCGTACAATCAGAGATATGTGAGCTGGTGCATTGTCATGATGCAAAAGAAATGACTTGTCAGCCCACATCTGAGGACATGTTCGGTGAATTTGATTTCGCAAACGCCTTAGAACATCCCTGTAGAATGCTTGTTGAAACATTTCACGGCTTTCTTTTGCTGTTTTTCCCAGTGTAAAACAGAATTTAACACACACTCTTTGCTCTTTCAAATCATTCATTTTCACAAACAACCCTTCACAGACACAACCAAAGTTTAAACAAGAACTGCGACTTGAAAAACAACTGCGCTGACGTTATAACGCGTGATAACAGCTCTCAAGGACAACTTGAACTGCTATCTAGCGGCGATTGATATAACCAAACCCTTCTGGCTGCAGAATAAATGCATTCCGAGAACTTTTGGATTGCACCTCGTATATGAGTGTAAAGCTTATTAAATACACAGACCACAGCTGAAAATCATTAACCTTCTCTGCGGCCTCATACAGGTCATTGTCTACATTTAGTGCTGGATGTGACCCTATTTACAAATTGCAGCATAGACATAGAATAGAAAAATTTCGATCCAACCCTTAGATTATTTATCATACCATCTACCAATTCCATATGATGGTAGGGATCAGTAGATCACAAAGCTGTCACTGACATTCCAAATGGAGAGAGGTTCTTAAATTCTTCAGTGTTATCTCTTTAAAACACCTTGGTTAATGACTGCATTCTAAATCAAACAATTAGTAAATATTTAGAAAAGCATTATGTGCTATACAGTGTATTGCTGTTTTTATAGTATATTGTGCCCATCGCAAAGTGCTTTGCAGAAAAATCAAATGTGAAGTTACCAGCCTTCAATAATTTACTAATTCAATAATCCACTCTGCTGTTGCTAAACTACAAACACAGCACCCCGAGGCACTTGTGCTAATCTCTGGAGACTTTAACCATGTAACGCTGGACAAAACATTACCTGCCTTCTCCCAATATGTGGATTGTAACAACCAGGGAAATAGGACTATTGACCTACTGTATGCAAACGTTAAAGACACATCCAGCGCCACCCTGCTGCCTGCGCTTGGGAAAGCAGATCATAACCTTGGTTCTGCTTCAGCCTCACTACAATCCAAGAGTGAGGGAGCTACCTACAACCACACGCTCATTCTGGAAGTGGTTTCCTGACGTAGAGCAGGCTCTGAGAGACTGCTTTGGAACTATGGACTGGAATATCCTGCAGGGATCATATAGTGAGAACATTGAGGAGGTTGTTGACTGCACTACTGACTACATCAACTTTTGTATGGGCATTGTAGTTCCAGTAAGAACAGTATGCTGCTATGCTAACAACAAGCTATGTATTACAAGTGACATCAAGGGCCTTTTGAACCTGAAAAAAAGCTCTTGTAAAGGCGGTGATCAGCATGAGCTCAAGCGCGTGCAGAAGGAACTCCGAGTCCAGCTCAGGGAGGCGAAGGAGCAGTACAGGAGAAAGCTGGAGCAGAAGTTGCATAATAACCGCATGAAGGAAGTGTGGGATGGGATGAAAATAATCACTGGCCACAGCTCAAAGGAGCGGGGTACCACCATCGAGAGAGACTTGGAGAGAGCAAACCTGATGAACAACTTCTTTAACAGATTTGACCACCCTAACCCACTCTCACCTCGGAGTACTGCACCCTCCACCCATTCTTCTGCTCTTACCAGCATAGGAGAGAGTTTTCCCCCACCCACAATTACAGCAGCCCAGGTAAGCAGAGAGCTGAGGAGACTTTGTGCCAGCAAATCAGTGGGTCCAGATGGAGTATCGCCCAAAGGTATCACGTCCTGGTGAGCTGAATGAATTCAGGCCTGTCACCCTTACGTCACATGTGATGAAGACCATGGATCAGCTGCTGCTTCACCACCTGAGGCCACAGGTCCGCCACACCCTCGACCCTGTGCAGTTCGCATATCAGAAGAAAGAGGGAGCGGAGGATGCCATCATCTATATGCTGCACCGATCCCCCTCCCACTTGGACAGAGGCAGTGGTGCTGTAAGAATTATGTTTCTGGACTTCTCTAGTGCCTTCAACACCATCCAACCTCTGCTCCTCAGGGACAAGCTGACAGAGATGGGAGTAGATTCATACATGGTGGCATGGATCGTGGGCTATCTTACAGACAGACCTCAGTATATGCGTCTCGGGAACTGCACGTCTGACGTTGTGGTCAGCAGCACAGGAGCGCCACAAGGGACTGTACTTTCTCTGGTACTGTTCAGCCTATATACATCGGACTTCCAATACAACTCGGAGTCCTGCCACGTGCAAAAGTTCGCTGACAACACTGCTATCATGGGCTGCATCAGGAGTGGGCAGGAGGAGGAGTATAGGAACCTAATCAAGGACTTTGTTAAATGGTTCGACTCAAACCACCTACAACTGAACACCAGCAAAACCAAGGAGCTGGTGGTGGATTTTAGGAGGCCCAGGCCCCTCATGGACCCTGTGATCATCAGAGGTGACTGTGTGCAGAGGGTGCAGACCTATAAATACCTGGGAGTGCAGCTGGATGATAAATTGGACTGGACTGCCAATACAGATGCTCTGTGCAAGAAAGGACAGAACTGGCTGGTGTCCTTCAACATCTGCAATAAGACACTGCAGATATTCTATCAGACGGTTGTGGCGAGTGCTCTCGTCTATGTGGTGGTGTGCTGGGGAGGCAGCATAAATAAGAGGGACGCCTCACGCCTGGAGAAACTGGTGAGGAAGGCAGGCTCTATTGTAGACACGGAGCTGGACAGTTTGACATCTGTGGCAGAGCGATGGGCGCTGAACAGGCTCCTGTCAGTCATGGAGAATCCACTGCATCCACTGAACAGTATCATCTCCAGACAGAGGAGCAGCTTCAGCGACAGACTGCTGTCACTGTCCTGCTCCACTGACAGATTGAGGAGATCGTTTCTCCCCCACACTATGCGATTCTTCAATTCCACCCGGGGGGGTAAAGTTAACATTATACAAAGTTACTGTCTGTTATACCTGCATTTTTATCACTCTTTAATTTAATATTGTTTTTTATCAGTATGCTGTTGCTAGAGTATGTGAATTTCCCCTTGGAGATTAATAAAGTATCTATCTATCTATCTATAACTTAATGATGATAGTTATAATTTGTTACTAACCCTCACCTATTCTGTTTCTCTTCTCAGTACTCAAATGTGCCACGGCCCACCTGCCAAGTTGTGTTGCCTGTCTAAGATAAAGTCATCCCTGATGGAGGATCGCAGGAATTGTAGGGTAGAGGGGTCCTTTCATCGGATTGGCTGGCTCAGTGATGTTTCAGCTGTGGAATGGCCAAATAGTGGAGGCAGCTTGATGGCTGAGGTCCCCAGGACTCTAAACAAACCCAAATCATATTATGATATCATCTACTGTTAAATTCTGCTCTGTACTTGTAATGTTTTTATTTTTATACTATATTGAGGATTACCTGTGTTCTGTTCTGTGTATTGTATTGTATTGTATTGACCTCCTTTTTTTTGACACCCACTGTACGCCCAACCTACCTGGGAAGGGGTCTCTTTTTGAACTGCCTTTCCCAAGGTTTCTTAAATTTTTAATTTATGAGATCAGAGAACAAAGTTATCTATTAAGAACAATTATTATGTGTGTCACTGGATGTTCTAAACACACAGCATCACTATTTACAGAACTCTAGGCAAACTGAGTCAAACTGGCAAAAAAATAAAAAATAAATTAAAAAAATGTGATTTTCTGCCAAATTCAATTAAAGCTCTAGTATTGTGGTTTTTATTTGCAGTGTTTATTGTTCTAGTGGATCATATTCATTTATATTAGTTAATGCGATCAGTTCATCCTTTACCATATGCACCCTTGCTTTTCTGCATATATGTGTAACTGAAAATCTCTTGAGGTCACTAGTTTTCAAGTCTCAGGAGCACATAAGCTTATTACTAGCACTCAAATAGCTTCGACTTCAATGTCAAAGGCCAGCCTCTGTTATAAAGCAGCAAAAACAATGGTAATAAGGTGCTTCCCACTTAGTCGATGAAAGTAATGGAACCACACAGGTGGTGATTTGAGAGTTCAGCTCAGCAGCAGCTTGACATTGCAAGTACAGTACATACATACCACTTACATTCTTCTTCATAGCTGACCATGTGGAGATCCCAGTAGTATTATTGTAAAACTCTTCTATTTCCTGTATTTACAAAAGGAGTCCACCATCACAAAGACAATTGGCAGTAGAAGTACAAATATTAATAAATCTCTAACAAAAATAAGAATGTGAGTGCTTTTTGTGTGTATGACAAAATGCACTTGGAAGATATTCAAAAGTTCAGGATCATTATTCTGTACGTTGATTATTCATAAATGCCCCATTATATCTGAAGTAAAGCTAACATACTTATCTTTAGTATGATCATCAGATGGATAGTTTCAATTACTACTACAGGAGCTGGACAAATTGCTGTCATTAAAAGAACTGAATTCAGCTCTACATCAGAAGATTTTTCAGTAAAATGTCACATTGTCTCTCCATTTTTCTCATATATGAAGTATAGGGAAAGTACTGGAATCCTCCAAAAATTCCACTTCGAGATATTAACCCTTTAACCGCCAACTCCCTAAATATTCCCCACGCCAGGCGAAATCTGAACAATTTTCGTTTTTTTACTTTTTTACATTTTTTTTACATTTTTTACATTTATTCAAGCAGTATTGACCACTAAATGTTGTGCAAGTTCTAGAAATGGGCAAACACATAATAAAGCACAAAATGTACTTTTTCTCAGGCTTCTGGATTTATTGTCAACTACAAAAACGGAACAGTCAAAAGTAATTCAAAAGTCAAAAGTAGTTCAGTCAATCATAGTTTCATTCCCAGTATTTGAGTTTGCTGTGCCACAGGCCAAAGCAGGGAACTGCACAAAGTCCTGGATTGCTGGGACACTTTGAGCAGAAGGTCTTGACGTCTCTACGCTGACCCTTCTTTGAACAGACATGACAGCGTTTTTCTGAAAGTCCAAAGTCCTTACATTCATCTGGCAACACTGCTGAAATACTACTCATAGGATCCTCTTTGCCAGTGTATACACGAAATCTATAAATGTAACCTGAATTCTCAGCTAAGCAAAACATCTTGATACCAAACCGTGCCCTTTTCAATGGTAGATACTGTCGAAACTGTAAGTGGCCCTTCCACGACAATAAACTTTCATCAACTGCAACTGACGGTCCTGGCATGTAGGGCAACTGAAATGCTTCAAATAAATGATCAATCAAAGGATGTAGCTTGAACAAGCGGTCGCGGTTTGGATCTTTCTTATCTGGCTCATTTCTGTTGTCATTCAAATGAAAGAATTTCAGCAGCAAAGAGAATCGGTTACGTGTCATGACAGCTGCAAAAATAGGTGTTGCATACATAGGATCTGTAGACCAGTACATCTCAATATCTGGTTTTCTGATTATTCCCATCAACATCAAAATCCCAATGAATTTTTTCATTTCGTTTTCATCAGTGTCAAACCAAGCACGAACACGGGAATGTGGAGGTAAATTGGGATTTTTCTCAATAAACTGTGCTGCATACAGATTTGTCTGATGAACAAAATGTCTGATCAAATCAGGTGACACAAACAGCTCATAAAACTGCTCAGCAGTGTAATTGTTTACATCAACAATAAAGCCACACGTTCCCTCAAATGAATGCAGAAAAGGTAGTTCACCTCGGGCAGCAGCCCAGCTGAGATGCTGGGGATACACCCACTCAGCGCCGTCATCCGATGCGTCTTCATTCACAGTATCATGCAGCGCACGTTGCTGCTCATCACTGTTGCTAAAATCTTCTTCAGAACTGCTACAATCATGATCAGAACTGTCCAAAATCGCCTGCAAAGCCTCACTTGAAGTCAGTTTACGTTTCGCCATATTCACAGCTGTTACATGCGAATCAC
Organism: Erpetoichthys calabaricus; assembly: GCF_900747795.2. Taxonomy (NCBI): domain Eukaryota; kingdom Metazoa; phylum Chordata; class Cladistia; order Polypteriformes; family Polypteridae; genus Erpetoichthys; species Erpetoichthys calabaricus. The sequence continues at coordinate 135,451,549 of NC_041403.2, forward strand.
GTCACATGACCGGCCAAAACAACCACAGACTTGTCGAAATACAACGTAGTAATAATACCCACGCCAAACCGTCAGTTATACTACTTGCCAGGCATTCATATAACCACAGGCAAATGTGCCGGATAATTCCGGCAGTATGGCGTTAGCAATAAAACAACGGTGCCGGATATATCCGGCAGAGAGCGGTTAAGGGGTTAATGAATTTTGACATTTTAGACCTCCCTGAGTCCAAAATACCATTTTTGGAATTATGTCTGTGTGTGTGTATATAAACATGATAACTTCAGAATGCTTTCACTTATGTCAACCAAATTTTGCATGTAAGTATTAGGTACAAAACGTTGATTTCTTTCAACTTTTGGGCTACTTACGCTAACCGGAAGTAGTACTTTTCCTTTTATTCATGCAGCTGCATTCAATTTATTCAACTTTACTTTTATAATAATTGTTCAATATATTATTAATTTGATTTGATGTTGATGGTTCTTTAATGTACATAATAGAAAAATATAATCATTGTCTTGCTGTTTACTCCTCAAATATCCATCCCCATATCTGAGTATACGAGAAAGTCTAGGGGAGTCCACTCCCGTTTTTTTTATCAATTATTCCCATGCAGGCTTTTCAAATATGAAGAACTGAAATATGAGTTTAGTTTTGACATCCAGCAAGCATTTAACATTCTTAAAATTATTTTGAGCTGTTTCCAACTGAATTTTGCCTTAGCATAAGACATACCCATTTTGTGAGGCGGTTTTTGTTAAGACTTTTTGCTAACAGAATTCTTGTTAATAGTATTTTTGGTTTATAATCTTTTTGTTCATCTTTAGCATAACACAAAGGCTATGTGAGAGAAGTTTCCTAAAAAGAAATGAGAAACTTAAAAATCTGTTTGCAAATTGGGACAATTAGCCAATAAGTATGCACTTCAGTAACGAAGAAAAAAACATATTCTGCAGTAAAGAGGCAGACTAACATCTTCAGAGAGTTACAGAGAGTGGCTGAAAAGCAGAAATGCAAGACTTTATTACTGTACTTTGTAAAATTGTAATTTCTTTTATTAAACTTTAGAAAGGTACAGGGGTGTCTGCTAAAAGGTAATAAACATATGACGTTAATGTGACTTTATACACTAAGAAATACAGAAGCATCACAGCATTACTGATTATGGTAATTACTAATTTGTATGATAAATATGGGCAAATGAATCTGATATTATTGCCATCAGATGGCATTAACATTGAAAGAGAGAGCAAAAACATCAACAGACTGCACACTGCAGCACATGAATCCACATTGGAAAATGACGTGTCTCTGCTAAACTGGCACTTTGACACAATTCAGGATGAGAAAAAATTATAAGAAGTCAGTGTGGAGTAGTACAGTAAATGTTCTGCCCACATTGCTTATACAGTATGTACTTTTATTGCCCACAATAGGATGATGTTCTCTGTCAGGCACAAAGCAATATTTTATAGACAATTTGTGGTTGTGTATATGCCAGAAAGAGAGGATTTTATTCTGGTATCAATCTGCCTATCAGAAAATAAGGTAAATCATATATTGTCCATCCATCTATTTTCCAACCCGCTGAATCCGAACACAGGGTCACAGGGGTCTGCTGGAGCCAATCCCAGCCAACACAGGGTCACGGGGGTCTGCTGGAGCCAATCCCAGCCAACACAGGGCACAAGGCAGGAACCAATCCCGGGCAGGGTGCCAACCCACCGCAGATCATATACTGTACATTATTTAATTTATTTATTTACTTTTACTTTTTTACAGAAAAACTTTCCCAGCTCTAGTTATCTACATTGCATCATTGTTCTTGGGAAAATAGTGTCATAGAACTTCTCTATTCCTAAATCCATATGAAACCTTTTATATATAACATAAATTGTTATGTGGAGCTGACATTGAAAGCTACCAACATTTTACTGGCACTCTTCTCTTTTTCTTGCCAAGTGCCTGAGTGCAACTCATCTGTAAATGCTTGCTGTTTATAACTTAGAGCCCAATCGATGTATTCCCTGCTTGTTTGAGTGGCATGAGAGGGCACAATCTAATATTCTTTTTCAGATCTTATTATTTTTCAGCTGCACAAGCCCTCAAACCTGACTGGAAAGAGTGAGCTGTGATTAATTTCCTGTTTAATTTCGTTTGGGTTTATTCATTTTGACCACATTGTGATATTTATAGTCTCCCTCAAGCTCTTCTGAATTTCCTGAAGTTTCACAAACCCACTGAAATTTACTTGATCTTTGAATATCTGTCATTTTGCCTTATATGGCTTAAAGGAATTCATTTTTCTGCATTGTCAGAGTTAATTTCCATTTCCTGTCTTTCCAAGTTAGTCTTACTCAAATATTTGACATTTTATACAACCTAAAGAGCAGACAAAGAATTTTAAGATGATGGTAGTAATATAAAATAATGATGGTCCTTCCTGACAAGTGGACATGCATAATCCAATTAGGGATTATTTGTCTACTTGATTTTGGCAATGAATATAAAAACAAGGGCTGCAAAAATGCTTTGCATTAAAGATGTGAGCTTCTGAATATGCTGAATGGAAAATTAATTATGAATATAAATGTCACAATCAAAGCTGTTCAATATACATTGGGTTTCCAGTATGTAAAGCACAGATGTTTGACACAACGGAAATAAAAGAAGGTAAGGTCAACTTTTAGGATAGATAGATAGATAGATAGATAGATAGATAGATAGATAGATAGATAGATAGATAGATAGATAGATAGATAGATAGATAGATAGATAGATAGATAATTTTTTTTAATTTTTAAAAGTACTTTATTGAACCAAAAAAAAAAAAGAACAAGGACAAACATCAATATATTAAAAGTACACATATAACAAACATATTATAAATAACCAATACAAAGAAATAAACAGTAAAAAAATATTCAATCCCTATTAACCCTGTGTAACCCCATACACAGTTATCATATAATATTGTATATTTTCCTCATCTCTCCCCCAGTGTCCTTTTCATTTAAGTTCATAAAAGATAAAACTAAAGCCCAGTCAGCCCTGATCCCCGTATTGTTCACACAGAATCACTTGCTACAAATGACTTCAATATTTACAATTGACCAGCAGTGAGTTATAAGTTGATTTTCAGTTCTCCCTCCTCTATAGCACACAGTACCCCATTCGTACACCACACACCCTCAAAAATGTCCATTTTGTGCATTAGTTTATAGTAAGTAGACTCCAGTGTGATCCTTGAATGAATATTCAGCCTAAACAGTAAGTGGATGTCCACACTTCCTTTCCCACACTGTTTGTTTTTCCTACTTTTTAAAATTGCTAGTTTTGCTTCACCCAACAAAAAGTTAATCAATTCTGTCCTGTGCCTGTTGTTCTTATTATAAGCGGCACCATAAATAAACATCACAAAATTAAAATCTGATCTTAGTTTTTTACACAAATCAGTTAAAAACTTGAAGAAACCTCCCAATCGTGCGCATGATGCAAACAGATGAAAAACGGTTTCCCTTTGCCCACAAAAATCACATTTGTCATCTTCTGTGAGTCTAATTCTTTTTAAAAAGGAGTTTGTGGCTATGATGCCGTGCCCAATCCTCCATTGTAGGTCGGCTGTCCTTTTGTTGCTTGGAGGCTTGTACAGCTCCCTCCAGGCCGGCACCCTCCCACCTAGTACCCCTAAATGTTCTCTCCATTGCAAATCAATGATTGTCTTCAGGGAAAGAAAATGAATCACTTTCACACAATATTGATAAAGATCTTTTTTTGACAGAGACATGAATGACACCACATTTCCTTTGTCAAAAGTGATAATTGAGTTCTTGGGGATGGAGTTGACATCGACATTAGGACAGACCTGTAGATCTGTGCTGGTGGTACTGATGGAGTCCTCAAGTTTGTGATGTTCTTTAGCCACAGAAGAGAGAAAGCCCTCGATCATCCGCACTGACTTCACACCTAAAATTGAAGCCAAACCTGAAGGCTTCACAAAAGTTCGTTGCTCCTTATCATATATGTGGCTGATGTTTAAAATGCCATTTTTAATCAATAGATCAGTAAAACTTTTACTCCTCAGTTGAGAGCACGAGAACAGCGAGTTAAAAATCAAAGGCTCATCGTGCAACCAACCTGATGACATGAAATGTCTTCTAAAAACAAGATGCCAGGTCAATAAAGCACCCCTATAAAATTTGGGTAACACTGAAAGGTCCATTTCATTAATTTCCATTACCAAAAGCTGCTTGTCAAATCCATAATCCCCTACTCGAAAAAAGAAGTGAAGTGCCAAATCCCTCCAAATCAGATGGTGAGAACCAAAAAAAAGCTTCTGAATTACAAGGAGTCGAAAGCCTGCGACCTTTGAAGGCACATCAATGAGACCCTGACCTCCTTGTTCCACTGGTAGAAACAGCACACTCTGTCGCAACCAATGCAGACCATCCCAAAAAAAATCAACCAACAGTTTTTGGATCTGATGTAACATCCCTGGAGGAGGATCTCCACACATGAGTTTATGCCAAAGCATTGATGCAACCAAGTTGTTCACCACAATTACTCTCCCTCTAAAAGACAGTTTGGCCACAATCCACCTCCATTTGTTCAGCCGAGCACTGACTTGATCCAAAATGCCATCCCAATTACTCTCATCCAGTCCTTCTCCTCCCAACATCACCCCAAGGTAACAAAAACACTTCCTGTTCCAGGTCAGATTTGCAGGAAGCTTTGGCGGTAGACGTTCAGTCCAAGAGCCGAGTAGGAGAGCATTGCTCTTAGCCCAGTTGACTTTAGCTGAGGAGATGTTTTCAAACGTTGTTTGGCACGAAACCACCACATTGACATCATGTTCGGATTTGACAAATATGGACACATCGTCTGCATAGGCCAAACATTTGGCAGTGACCATTGGGCGAGAAGGGAGATCCACACCCTGCAGTCTCTGCATAATCCGATAAAGGAATGGCTCAATGGACAAAGAGTACAACATCCCTGATAAAGCGCACCCCTGTCGAATCCCCCTCTTGACCAGGAAAGGGGCACTCAATGTGCCATTAATCTTTAAAATACCAAAAACCTTAGTATACAAGAGTCTGATCATTTTGATAAAATTTTCCCCAAACCCAAAGCATTTCAAGGTGTTAAACAAATATCTGTGATCAACTCTATCAAAAGCCTTCTCCTGATCAATAGATAAAATTCCCAAATCAATGCCATACATTTTGGACACTGCAATCACATCACGCATGAAAAAAATGTTATCAAAAATTGAGCGGTCAGGTACACAGTAAGCTTGACAAGAATTTACCACCAAACTCATCACAGTCCTCAGACGGTTTGCCAAAGTCCTGGAGAAAATCTTATAGTCTGTACAAAGTAGACTCACGGGACGCCAGTTCTTCATTTGGCACAGATCTCCCTTTTTCGGAAGCAGAGTGATCACCGCTCTTCTGCAGCTCAGAGGTAACTCCCCATCTCTCAAGCTTTCCATGAACACTGCATGCACGTCAGCCCCCAGTAAAGGCCAGAACTGTCTGTAGAACTCAACGGGAAGGCCATCAATCCCTGGAGACTTTCCTGTGTTTAGATGAGACAGTGAATCCGACATTTCCTGAAAAGTTATATCAGAGTCCAGTTTTAACTTAAAATCATTTAGGATCGTAGGAAGTCCATCGAGAAAATCAGCCATTGCCAAGTGATCAATAGAATCATCCTTAAATAAATTAGTATAAAAAGAAACAGCAAAGTCTCGGATGTCTTCAGTGGTGCTCAGTTCTCTCCCTTCCACGTTTTGCAGCATGTGAATCAGTTTGCTTTGGGCTTCTTTCTTCTCCAAACCAAAGAAAAATTTTGTAGGTGCATCCAAATGATTAATATTTTGAAAACGTGACCTCACCAGGGCCCCTTGTGCACGTAAATCCAAAAGATCAGCAAGAGAACGTTTTTTAGATGTTAGAGTAGAAAAAATTTCCTCATCAAATCCCTTTTGTAAAGCTTGCTGCAGTTTCAAAATGTCTTCTTCTAAGGCTTCCATGTTCAGCAGACACTTTCGAGTGACTTCCTGTGTGTACTGTTGACAAAAAGCCTTTATCTGGACTTTTGAAATGTCCCACCACTGCTTGAGTGAAACAAATCTCGGTTTGGTAAGAGTCCACTGCTTCCAAAAAAATTCAAAACATTTGACAAAATGGGCGTCTTCTAGTAGTGAAACGTTGAAATACCAGAAAGTTTTGAAAAAGGGTTTCTTTTTAGGGATGACAACTGTCAACCCCACCAAAGAATGGTCAGAAAAGCCAACAGGAGAGATAGAGGCAGAAGTGACAGTGTTCAGATTGTGACTGGTACAGTAAAAGCGATCTAATCGAGCCATAGAAATATTTCCATCCCATCCCTTCACCCAGGTGTACTGTCTGTCTGATGGAAATTTATGACGCCAGACATCCACGAGATCTGCCCGTTTTAAAAGGGCCGCTAGGACTTGAGCAGAGCCAGGATGAGGTTCAACACCATTGCGATCTAACATGTAATTAACTGTGCAATTAAAATCACCAGCCACCAGCACTAACTCGCCATTAACAAAAGAATCGACCACCTTTTGTAACGATTCAAAAAAAACAAATCCTTTCTCTCCCGTTGGTAGGGGCATAGACATTAATGAACACCACATCCTGATCCCCGTCTTTGACCTGAACCACTAGCAATCGTCCAGCCACCACCTCACTGATGGCAGTGACCTGGAATTGCACAGATTTTGAAAACAGTATGGCCACCCCAGCACTAAAACTAGAACCATGGCTAAGAAAAACCTGACCCCCCCCATTCTCGTAGCCAGTCTGGTTGATTCTGAAGGTCAGAATGGGTCTCCTGGAGCAGGCTGACATGCAATGCTTTCTGTTCTAAGAAATTAAAAACCACAGCCCTCTTTGTCCCTCCTCTACAGCCATTAACATTCAAACTCCCAATGTGAAGAGACTGCATGGAAAAAGAGCCAAAGGGAGTCCACAGTAAAAAACATGACACCAAACAAAGGAGCTGACTAAAGAGGCAATCCATTATTTTGGGTTGAGTGACTTGCGCACTTTGCTGATAACATACTTCAATCGGGTTGCCTCTTTTTGCTCCATGCCTAACTGAACTGCTTCACGCATAACTCTTTGTGCAGACACAAGAAATAACTGCAGATCTGGAAAATGATCTTCAACCTTCACTCCTTTCTTGCCATCAATAAACTCCAAAAAAGTTCTAATACTGGCCGTAGTATAACTGCCTCTTAGCAGATACTGAGAGGTGTCAATGTCACTCTCACCCTCCACATTGTCCCTTAACTCGTATGCGCTGTCACTTTGGTTTGTCACACCCTCGCTATGTTCCTTAGGTGACTGATTTGACACTAGGCTTTTCTTTGCCTGTCCTCTATCCGTTGATTGCTCCTTCCTTTTTCGAGTGGAAACTTTAACGGGCTCGTTGCTCACACTCACTCCTTCACACACCGCAGCACTGCCGCTCACCACCGCGGCCACTCCACCGTCAGTCTCGGCTCTCACACATCTCTGCACCTCAGCAGCCCCCTTCAATGAGCTCTCCGGCAGGAGACTGTAATCGGGAGCGTTCACTTCTACACTCTTATCAGTGATCTGAGGCTCATTTACAGCTGGGACCAGTGGCGCAGCTTCTCCCGAGCAAACTGCCACTGCCGCTGCCGCCACCTCAGTGCTGTTGATCTCAGGCAATACGTGAACTTCAGTCGGTGTGCTCTCTGCCGGCTCACGGAGCTCAGGACTAACTGATAGGCGATCAGCTGAACCGCCGGCCTTGGCCGACATATCAGTAAAACTTTGAAGCAGACTCTTCTCAGGAGCCGCCGTCACTAAAGTACTAAGGGGCTGATCACAAACAACACCCGCTGCAGCCATCGACTCCTTCATATCAGATTCACACTCATCCATACTTTCAACCTCTTCGCCACTCTCAGATTCATGCTCACTATCTTCAGTGTTCTCGCCATCCAAATTCTCCTCAGTATGAGTACGAGGACCCGCAAATACCACTGATCCAATTTTACATTGTGAAGCCTTGTGCCCTGCTCTACCGCAAGTGAAGCATTTCATGGATTCAGAAGTGACAAAAACAACATAGTCACTGCCGTCCACTTTAAATCGGAGGGCTACATTGATATCATTCATGTTGTTTAATATCATATATACTTGTCTACGAAACGAAACAACGTGTTTTAATTCATGCCGTTTGCATCCAAGAGGGATCATGGTTAATTCTGAAACGATCTGGCCATAACGCTTCAGTTCATTTACCAGAACATCGTTCTTTAAAAATGGAGGAACATTTGAAACTATTACTTTTTTAGCAGGTGTTGATAAAGGCAAAACAGGGACAAGCGCTCCGCTTATAACTAACCCTTCCTCTACCAACTGATTCACCAGGGATTCCTCATTTACAAAAACCACCACCGATTTATTCATCCTTGATGCCGAGCGAACATTTTTATATCCAACTACTCTCCCAACTGCCTCCACACACGTCTCAACAGAGACCATCGGATCCGCCAAGATCTTAGCGCCATTGCGGCGGGAGAGATTCTCATAAAACTTTGGCAATAACCCCGGCACTGATTCTTTGGACACGGCCATGGCCAAAAATACGCCAAGGCCGTGTCTTAACTAACAGCAAACTTTACAACAGTAATATAACTAAGAGAAAGAAGAAAAAAAAGCTAGAAAATACAAATACTCACAGAGACCCTCCAAGAACGAAGCCGGCCAGCAACCCACAACCACGCCCACCCAGACCAAAGCAGTCAACTGACAAAGATTCGACAGACAGAAAGGATAGATAGATAGATAGATAGATAGATAGATAGATAGATAGATAGATAGATAGATAGATAGATAGATAGATAGATAGATAGATAGATAGATGTGAAAGGCACTATATAATAGATAGATAGATAGATAGATAGATAGATAGATAGATAGATAGATAGATAGATAGATTAGATTCTTACTAAAGGAAACATAATCAAATTTGTCTTGGAAATAAAAAATCAAATATTTAATACATTAAAAGAAAAACTCCTGACCACCCCATTAACTTCACTAACTCACAACCTGGAGCTTCATTTCGAGATACATATATTCTAGCAGATTTTTCTAAACACGCTCAATAATCAACATCATCATTATCAGGGTTATCCTAAACATCAATTTCAAGTGTACTTACTTAATCTGTAACATAGCTATTTAAATGTAATTTTTAAAAAAGATTTAAATTAAGTTTAATTAATTAATATATTAATAGCACCTGTTGTTTTCAAACTGCTTTATTTGACACAACATCTCAAGGACAATTGGAGAACATATGGAACCCAGAGCCAATCCCAAAAACATTTGGAGCAAGGCATCAAGAAGCACCAGTCTATCACAGAACCTCATTTACTGCATTTACACACTAATATTTGGCCAATTTAGAAACACTGGTCAACATGCCTAATATATATTTGAGGATGTGGAAGGGGAGCCAGAGTACCCAGAGAAAAACCACACATGCAAATTCCACACAGATAATGAACATACAATTCAGTGAGTCAGTTGTGCTAACATTGAGCACCCTGTTCATTATGTTTTAACAATTATATGATTGTTACAGCTTTAAAAATTATGCCTTTGAACTTTGACCCTATTAAGTCTAACTAATTTCACCCTGTTAATTGGACCTCCATATAAAGATAGCAACAGGACTACATAGCAGAGGGTTTTGAATGTTAGGGATGTTTGAATACTGAATATATCTGTGACTTTATCTGCCTCATAAATCTCTGTTAGGACTTTCCTGAAGTATTTGCATTATATTTTTGGAACCTTTATACATTATTCTTGTTTATTTATTTTAACATTATGGTAATAATGTCACCTCTATGCCATTATGTATTGTATTTTGAATGGTCAGCATATTTTGTGGCCTGTTTGTACAGTAGGTGACATGTAGCCACACAACAGGGTGAGGCATCTTGTCCTTCTTATAAAAGATGGCTAGTGTTAGATTTTTCTCAAGAAAAAAACTTTAACTTGTAGTTATTAAATTAGTGCAAATACTATTGTAATGCTTACTTAACTTCCTCTTTATTTAGTGTTTTGTTTTTTGTTAATGGTTTAAATGTCTTATTTTGGATGAAAACCCCAGAGTGAGGAGCGAAGGGAGTAGATTGGGGTGTTGTGACTTAGTAGGGGGAACAGTCTAAACAATAGTGATAGTTCTTTACTTTGTATTTTGGACCTGGTTAAGTGGTCCTTTTTCTTTCTTTTTTATTTTTTGCTAAAACCTTATATTTTAAGAAAAGTATTACCTTTGGAAATGTAATTTTTAGTAATTCTGATGCAATTGTTGACCCTTTTTGCACTTGTTATGTTAATAATATCATAAAGAAAAATTACCAGTCTTGACCAGTGCCTTTACTGGACCCTTTGACCCATCCGATTCTCCCAACAAACAATATCGTCATAAGTAATATTAGAAAAACATGGAGAAGAAAATGGTAATATGGTATAAACACTGAAGTGTAATGAAAATGAGGCTTAACTCAATGATTTCCTGGATTAGCTGTACAAATCCCACAACCTGATGTATTGTGGATAGGAAGCAGAATAAACTATGCAGGTTTCCAAAATACAAGATGCTATAATTTCCTTACAATGCTGTAAAGCCAAAGGTTTATCACAAGAGCAAACATGATTTTTTTTTCAAAGATAGACTGTTCAAATGAACTATTAGCAAACCTTTAATGATTTAGTGTAATATATAAATATTCCAGCAGCAGCTTTACTTCCAGATGTTTTGCTCTATATCTCTGTATACAAAGATAGATTTTAAAGAAGGTACAGTAGATGTTAAATGAACAGTGTAAATTTAGGTGTGTGCTCAAACTACTATACTGTATGTAGTAAATGGATTAAATAAACTTTTGTTTGTATAAATAATTTCAGACTGTTTTACTCTAGATCACAGGACTAGACAAATTTCCAAAAAAAAAATTTAAGAGCACTTTTGCAATCTATTTATCAAAAATGTTTATACAAGCTTTTATTAGACGGACCTCTCTTTGTCTCACATTAATTGTTAGAATTAATATTATTAAAAGTGATGTCCTTTTTGCAAAGCATTTGTAAAGGAAGAACAAAATGTCCAAAGACAGCCTTGGAGGAAAGTGAGACCAGGCGATAAAAAAGAATAATTTTGTTTTTGGAAGCCAACAAATATATACTAAGTGGGCAAGCTATAGTGTATAAGAAGGAGGTCAAAAAAACAATCATCCTAACCAAACCATGGAAGACAGGGTGCAACAAGGGAACGAAATGAATAAACTATACGCCCTTCAACATAGTGAAAGAAGAAAGCAGAAAGTAATAAAGTTTTACCTGTTTGGTTAGTCTTTCAAAGGAAATCTTCTTCAGGCTCTTCACTATATGAGCAGCTCTGTACTCCTGCGCTTTGTAATTATTGACGATTTACTGCTAATCTGATGGTGCCAGATGTCCTCCAAGTATGATACCAATGTAGGAAACACATTTAAGGCAAGATTCTATTGTAAATCACTCATTTATTGCATTCATTTTTAAATTATAGTGTTCTACTCATAGAAGCTTCATGTTATTCAAACCTTTAAAGGTCTCTATATCAACTATGCCTCACATGCAAATGTTCAGTAACACACTGTTTTTATTATATTCAAGTCTGTTAAAAGAACCTGTCCAACATTCTTTTTCTCCATGGCTAAAACTATTCTGTCTAGTGATGATGAAGATATACGGGGAATTTACCAACTCATTTCAAAGGGTACACCCTGAGATGAAAAGGGAATAGGAATTTAAATTAAAATCTCAGATAATGGATAAAATCAGTCATCAACAAGATCTATTCTAAATTAGTCTGTACAAAGAAAGGTGTGATTCCACTTAAATTTGTATGATGAACGAATCTATCTCAACTGAGAATATCCAAAATGTATCCAATACAATACCCACATTATGAATGATGTGATGAACTCCTAGTTTACAAAGACGTATGTTTTGCAATGCCTTACATAAAATCATACTGGAGAATAAAAACATTTGATTGTTTTTTAGTGTTGGATTTATAATTATAGTACTTTAGATTATCTGTCATTATTATTTGGAGAATTACCAGATAAGACAACACTGTCAAAAAGAGTCAATTACAATTTCTTACACTATACTTCTCACTTTATCCCATTGTGTAGTCATCTGGAAGAGTTTGATTTTGTCCTCCATAACTCAGTGGAATTATGATGAAAAACAGGTCTGCAAAATTAAACTCATAAAAAAGTGCTTTAGTTGTAAAGAGTTGTTTTTATTTGCATTTATGAACACAGTAAAAATATAATTAGAATGCTTCCATTAAGTCCCATTTAAGTACTAAATGGACTTGAAGTTGAATTAAAAATCGGACAAATTACACAATTTACTCATGTAGACAATAATTGATGCTTCAGCCCATACTAGTGTATCTATGATCTTTTGTCTTCACCCTTCTTTTAACACTGCACACTTGTTGAAAACATTCATTGTTCAGGTGCAGCCCCTATCTGACTTTATTCTCACCTTCATGACCCTTTTATGAAGTAAGTGAATTTCTGCAACAAAATCACATTGTCTGCTAACTTTTGCCCATTTGTAATGAAATATGTCATAAGAATTTTCATAGAAAGTAGAAAAAAGGAGTACACTGTATAGTTCAGTTTTATAATTTGACACACATCTTCTCTTTATCAAACAGACTTCATTATAAGCAGTGTGAGTATGTGAAAATGCATTTTCTTGTCATTTTTTTAAACTGTAGAACAACTTTATTGTTTAATCTGAAGGTGAGTGGAAATTTAAAAAAAAATTCACATTTTGATTTTTCCACATTCCAATATTTTACTCTTCATACCCTGCAATCTCATGTTAGAACAAGAAGGCTTAGAAAATGACAGATTCAATAAATGTCTACTTTCAAAACAATGAAAGACATATTTTTCACGTTTACAACAAAGACATGATTAAATTCTTATATTCTAAATAATTAACAGGGAATAGCCTCTTTTCCTGACATTTACAACCAAATTTGTACAAAACTGTACTATTTATTTTTGTCTGGAACAACTGCCTACAAGTAATCTAATGAGACTATTGGGAGGCTAGGGCAGGTCATACTTGATCAGTGATTGATAAATCTTTGCGGGTATTTGGCTCTAAAATATTTCCACCTGAACTTTACTATGTGACCAGTTAGGTGTTGATAACTTCAGTTTTAGGAATGCTTTTGCTAAATGGCACAGATACATTTGGCTGGTAGCCTCTAGTACTGCATGTTCAGGATGAGAAACTGGGATTGAAAGCAAATCAGAAACAGACTGCCCACTGCTCCCTAGGATATGATGGGCCTATCTGTAAGAATTTGTTCTTTGCAAAGATGAGAGAATATCATTTCTGACACTATTGCTTCCCAATTATTAAAGAGGAGGTGCCTTTTGACTTCATATGAAAGTCCTCTCTAAATTTTGTTTCATCCCAGTGACTTCCTGGGCATGGACATTGCTGAATCTCAGAGCTTACTATGGATCTTCAAACAAAGTCATGATATGGTCCAGACACTGCCACCATAGATTAAGTGTGCTAGATAACGTGAAGAGTGTGTATGCTTATATTAAAATACAGAATATTACAGCACATTTAAACCACTTATGATTTTTATATTTTCTTTTTAGTTTATCCATCCATCCATCCATTTTCCAACCCACTGAATCCGAACACAGGGTCACGGGGGTCTGCTGGAGCCAATCCCGGGCAGGGTGCCAACCCACCGCAGGACTCACACAAACACACCCACACACCAAGCACACACTAGGGCCAATTTAGAATCGCCAATCCACCTAACCTGCATGTCTTTGGACTGTGGGAGGAAACCGGAGCGCCCGGAGGAAACCCACGCAGACATGGGGAGAACATGCAAACTCCACGCAGGGAGGACCCGGGAAGCGAACCCAGGTCCTCAGGTCTCCCAACTGCGAGGCAGCAGCGCTACCCACTGCGCCACCGTGCCGCCCCCTTTTTAGTTTATTACTCTTATAAACCATTTTTATTTAACATTGTGTTTTATTTTTGTAGTTGCGGAGAGATTAATTACCAGAAATATTTCCATTACACATAGACAATGACACATAAAACTGAAACTAAACTCAAGCAAATAAACCTGTTGATTTAGTCTAATCTATTGAATGCCAGCTACTTGATGTCTAGATTGTGGGCATGGATGTATTTTATTATAATATGTCATTCTATGGAGAATATCATTTCACTGGCAATTCACCTGAGATACAGAAAAAAGTCTTTCATTTCGAGCAGGTTAAGAAAGGGATTTCAGAAGCAAATTATTCACCCAACCTATTAAGGAAAGAAGGTATTATGGCAAAGGCAGAGTTTAGATGGGAGACGTAAAATTTCAAATTACAGATATTCCATCAAGAAATGTTTTAAGTTTCAAGCTACCCAATGCATGGAATTTACAGATGTATCCTTGATTACTGCCTTATTCAGGCTTGGTTACAACTGAGAGGCATGGGATAAGCTCTCAGCATTGTAATCCTGGCCTGGATCGGATTGTTTTTAATGGATCTTGTAATTCTTCTACTTGGAACCAGAGGAACACAGGAACTAGAAAGTCTGTTGATTACAAAATGGACTTATGCTTTATTTTTATTTTTTTTGCATTAGGCCAGATTATATCGAAACACAAAGTGAACTGCCACAGTTATGCAGATGACATCACTTATCTATTTCTATCTAGTATTTATTATTACAGGTAAAATTCTGTTGCAACGAACTGCCAGGGACCTAAAAATATTTTGTTGTAATGAATATTTTGTTGTAATGAGATTCTGTATTTGTCACTATAGAGCTTTCTTTAACTTGCGTCCAGTCGTTTGCAATCATTTAAATAGCTTCTTTTGCGTTAATTTTAATCTTCTCCTGTCTACAAGTTATGCTGACGAGAATTTTTCACATCATTTCCTTGCCATAATACACTTTCAGGGTGCGAATGATGCCCAAATTCAATGGCTGAAGCACTGCTGTGCAATTGGGTGGGACGAATCATGTTGTGGGTAGCACAGTTATCAGTCAGAAACTGAATCATCCTTTTCTTCTTCTTCATATTGTGAGGTTTCTGAACTCTTTTGGGGTCCCCCCCCCACCCAATGGGAACGTCATGCTGAAGTGCGTCCCGAAGAGCGATTGCTGCGTCTGTGGAAGATTGTTTGTCTGTTGCCGGGGCAGGGCAACAGCAGGCTCACAGCGCTGCAGTTAAGCGCCACAGAAGCAAATCCTAAAAGACTGTGGGCACGCTATAAGTCTCTGTCTTACAATCCAAAACACGAGGCTGAGTCTCAGTACTTTAGCAAAACCAACTTTATTCCGCTTGAAACAGGAACAGCACGGTTATTTATTGTATCGTGATCTGCCACTCTCTTATAAACAGACACAGTAGTCAGGCAGGGTTGTGACCAGGTTAGTGGCCAAGTAATACTATTCCCTGCATTTACATTGTTCCTTGCATCACCCATCGAGATCTTTTCTGTTTGCTTCGGTAAAGAGCTGCAGCAGTGAGCCTGCTGTTGCCTTGTCAACAGATAAACAGTCTTCCACAGACGTGGTGATCGCACTTCGGGACGCTCTTCGGCGTGTTGTCAACTTGGGGGAGGTCCCAAGAGAGTTTAGAAATCTCACATTTTCTTGAATAAGTGCCACATTAATAGAAATGTTTCTTGAACAAGCATCACTGAACCACATAAAAACTGCTTTTTTCTGCGTCTTCAAATGCAGCAGTTTTTTTGTTTGGTCTTTCAAGAAAGTTGACAGTGTCGATTGCAAAATTCCAAATTTTCTGGCAACGTCTTTTTTCTTTTTGCCGCAATCGAGAGCTGCAAAAATGTAAAGTTTTTTTTCTAATATGAACTGTTATCGTTTTTTGGTGTCTGCCATTTCTATAGGAGCAATAAGCAAAAGGTATCACTGAAAACAAACACAGCAAAAAAAAAACAAACAGTATGAAGAAAGTCCGAAGAAAGAAAATTTATTTTTACAATGTTTCTCTTTGGGGATCATTGTACAAAACTGAGCTGCGACCACAGAACTAACTGCTCTGTGGAAGATTCATTCAAGCATTTCAAGGTCACTTTGTTGTAATGGAAGTATCTGCTGAATGTACTTCGTAGTAACGAGATTTTCTATAGACTCGTGTCATATGGGGAAACTGTCGGGACCATAAAAATACTTTGTTGCAATGAAAATTTAATTGTAAAGATATTCGCTGTAACGGAATTTTTCCTGCATATTATTATTTATTATATTTATTATTATATTATTATCTATTATTTACCCTGAAGTTCTTAAGGAGGGCCGCGAGTACATATAAACAGTAGCTGTATATTGACACATACTGTATTTTTAGGAAGTCACTGAGCTCTGGAGAGATTCTGAAGAAATGGAAAATGGCAAATATCATCCCATAAAAAGGGTGACAAGCCAGATTCAAACAACTATAGGCCAGTAAGCTTAACATGCATCACAGGAAAATTAATGGAAGGAATTATTAAGGACCAGTAACAGAGAACTGCACGATAAAGTACAGTGAATACACTTGACTTGAGCATTCATAGTTTTCATACTCTTTCTCTGTACGTTTACCATTTGTTTGCTCAGAGGTTCATGCGCTTGCTGCTTCTTGAGCAGCTCTTCTTTTCTCTACTCTAGTGGCCCGCTTCTTCTCTTCTTTCATCGGCATCTTTTCACATTAAAACTGATTAAGACAGTGTTTGTGTTGCAATTGCTTAGTACGTTTTCCTCAATTTTTCAGTTAAGATGGCACTTAAGTCTTCAATCTGCATCAAGAATGATTTAAGATAAGAAAAGGTAGGGGAAGAGATGGCGAAGGTGGTAGGGATGAGAACGGCGCCTGTACGCATGTGCCGCACAGCCGCCCTGCTGGCCACTGCCAAGAGTTGATTCTACAATAAAATAAAATAAAAATTAAAAGAGGAATAACCTTAGAGGTCAATCATCCAGAAAGCGGATAGTAGACGTCACACAGTATATGTGTACCAAATTTCAGGTCAATAGGTCAAACGGTTTGCGAGCTACAGGTGATTTAAAATCCTGGACAGACAAATGGATGTATTATATATAAAGATAAGATTGAAGTTATTCTGAACAGTCAGCATGGGTTCAGAAGAGAGAAGTCGTGTTTTACTAACATGCTGGAATTCTATGAGGAGGCAACAAAATGATATAATCAAAATGGAGCTTATGATATTATTTATCTTGACTTTCAGAAAGCATTTGATAAGGTGCCACATGAGAGGTTGGGCACCAAACTAAAAGAAGTGAGAGTTCAGGCCAGGGTGATGTTTTTAGATGGGTGCAAAATTGTCTCAGACACAGGAAG
Source organism: Erpetoichthys calabaricus (assembly GCF_900747795.2). NCBI lineage: Eukaryota > Metazoa > Chordata > Cladistia > Polypteriformes > Polypteridae > Erpetoichthys > Erpetoichthys calabaricus. Next base: position 135,469,066 of record NC_041403.2, read on the forward strand.
CAGAGGGTAATGGTGTAAAGAACATCATCAGAATTAGCAAGGGTAATGGTGTAAAGAACATCATCAGCATTAGCAAGTGTTAAGAGTGGTGTTCCACAGGGGTCAGTGCTAGGGCTGCTGCTATTTTTAATATATATAAATGATTTACATAGGAATATAAGTAACAAGCTGGTTAAGTTTGCAGATGATACCAAGATAGGTGGATTAGCAGATAATTTGGAATCCATTGTATCATTAAAAAAGGACTTGGATAGCATACAGTTTTGGGCAGATTTGTGGTAGATGAAATTTAAAGTCAGTAAATGTATTACACATACGAAGTAAAAATGTTAGGTTTGAATACACAATGGGCAGTTGGAAAATCGAGAGTACACCTTATGAGAAGGATTTAGAAGTCATAGTGGACTCTAAGCTATCGACTTCCCGACAGTGTTCAGAAGCCATTAAGAAGACAAACAGACTGTTAGGTTATATAGCACGGTGTGTGGCGTACAAGTCCAAGGAGGTTATGCTCAACCTTTATAATGCATTGGTGAGGCCTCATCTGGAGTACTGTGTGCAGTTTTGGACTTCAGGCTACAAAAAGGACATAGCAGCACTAGAAAAGGTCCAGGGAACAGTAACTAGGCTGATTCCAGGGGTACAGCGGATGAATTAAAAGAGCTGAGCCTTTTCACTTTAAGCAAAAGAAGATTAAAAGGAGACATGACTGAAGTGTTTAAAATTATGAAGGGAATTAGTACAGTGGATCGAGACTGTTATTTTAATATGAGTTCATCAAGAACATGGGGACACAGTTGGAAACTTGTTAAGGGTAAATTTCACACAAACATTAGAAGTTTTTCTTTACACAAAGAACGATAGACACTTGGAATAAGCTACCAAGTAGTGTGGAAGACAGTAAGACTTTAGGGACTTTCAAAACTCGACTTGATGTTTTTTTGGAAGAAATAAGTGGATAGGACTGGCGAGCTTTGTTGGGCTGAATGGCTTGTTCTCATCTAGATTGGTCTAATGTTAAATTCTAATGTTTTCTATAACACCTGATGACACTGACTTTATGTGCCCTCTAAACCAATGTCTTACTTGTATTTCTGAATAGACGAGTAGTAATTTACTGAAGCTAAATAAGGAAAAAACTTAAATCTTAGTCATTGATGAAAATAGAAATAACAACAGTATTAGACATAAACCTGATCCCTTAGCATTAAAAGTCAAGGCAGTGGTACAGAATTTAGGTATAATCATGGACTCTGACCAAAACTTTAAATCACAAAATAACTATATTACTAGGACAGCATTTTTCCATTTAAGGAACATTGCAAAAGATATACCTCTTGTAACATTACAAAATGCTGAGAAATTAACTCACACTTTTGTTTTTAGCCGACTAGATTACAGTAATGCTGTTCTAACTGGATTACCCAAGAAATATATCATTTACTTGTAAATAGTTCAGAAAGCAACAGCAAGAATCAAAATCAGAACAATAAAATCTGAACACATCTAACCAGTTTTGGTATTGTTACATTGGTTACCTGTGTGCTTTAATATTAACTTTAAAAAACTGCTACTGGTATATAACACCTTAAATAACTTTGTTCCTACATATGTATTGGCATGCGTTTCCCACTGCATTCCAAATTGTAACCTTAGGTCCTCGAATGGTAGTCAGCTTATTATTCCAAGAGCCAAGCTTAAAAGAAGTGGTGAGGTGACCTTTTGCTGTTATGCACCAAAAATTAGGAATATTGTATCAATAGATATACACCAGACTAACACTGTGAATCATTTATAAATTCTCGTAAAACCTTCGTTTTTTTAATTTTGCTTTTTTGTAACTACTTTTTAGTTCTGCTCTTAATAAACTAGTTATGCACAGAATTATATTCTTCAGGGAATCTGCAATCATTATTAATCTCTCCTTTGCTCCGTTTTCTTTTCTGGTTCTTCTGTGGTGTACCTGATCAAAGTACTGTACAGCCACCTGTGATTTTTGATTTAAAGGCTAAATCTGACTCCCCACAAGACCCATTGCATTGAATCCTCTGACTTGAAACCTAACAAAGCACAATAAGGAACAACTTAAGAGCATCTGTGTTAGGTCAAGTGTCCAGTTGGGGGGATGGGAGGTCTTTTGACCTTGGAATCCCTCCAGATTTTATTTTTTTCAGTTTAAATGAAATTTTATTTTGCTTGTTTCTTCTGTCTTCCCCAGCCATCTAACCTTATTATTAGGCTCACCTTTAGACACCTAAACATTAATTCTATATATAAGAACTCTACTTCTTTATTATTTATATGTGTTATTTATATATTGCATGTTTTTATTTAGTTTTAATTTGCTTTTCTTTGTTTGTAACTATTTGACATTTTGTAAAACATTCTGAACTATGTCCTGAATATGAAAATATACTTTAGAAATAAATTTTGTTCTCATGGGCAGCATGGTGGCGCAGTGGTAGCGCTGCTGCCTCGCAGTTAGGAGACCTGGGTTCACTTCCCGGGTCCTCCCTGCGTGGAGTTTGCATGTTCTCCCCGTGTCTGTGTGGGTTTCCTCCGGGTGCTCCGGTTTCCTTCCACAGTCCAAAGACATGCAGGTTAGGTGCATTGCCGATCTTAAATTGTCCCTGGTGCGTGAGTGTGTGTGTGTGGGCCCTGCGGTGGGCTGGCACCCTACCCAGGGATTTGTTTCTGCCTTGCGCCCTGTGCTGGTTGGGATTGGCTCCTGCAGACCCCCGTGACCCTGTGCTAGGATTAGCGGGTTGAATAATGGATGGATGGATATTGTTCTCATACCATACTCTAATATAGCTGAGACTGTTCATACTGCTTTTTGAAATAACAGTGACTGTCGTTTTGATCAGCACCTAATAAGTTTTAGCTATAATCCTTCTTTTCTCAATGGCATTTCCAATTTTAGAATCATATTGATTTTGATAAACACCTAGTTGCATAACTCAGAATTTCTATAATTTAAGAGCAAGTATCAGAGTGTACAGTGCACTCAGCATAGGTCATTCTAACTAGGTTTGACTTCCAGAATGTATCATTTAACATTTAATGTTATATTCACACTACTGTTTGCTGCTAGAATCCATTAAATAAACAGACTGATGGTGGAGGTTAAATAGAACAGAGAGAAGTGGAATAGGAGAGGTTAAGAAGGCAAGTGTCACTTTGTAATGTATTTGTCTTTTTGCAGCATATTAATTGCTTATCTCTTCATTTACTGGCAAACATTCAATAGCTCCCTCTTTGTAAAACACTTTTTAGTTGCTTGCAGGGTTCAGTTTGCTTATCTCAGGTAAAATATTATGATATATCCAGCTTGTAAAACACTTTAAATGGAAGTGGGCCTCAGAATGAGAATTCGACCAGTACCAGTAGACCTCAACTATGTAAATCGTTCTGGTCCCTAAAATCCATGAAGCAGGAAACTGTAAAGAACAGCTGTCTCCAAAAAACAAAACAGAGTTCTTTAATTACTAGAACTAGAAGAAACAAAAATCAAAAATGGTTGCCTGGCAGAAGCAAGCTCAGAGATTAACAGAGCCAAATCCACTGTTAAACTAAATAAAATCACAAAACAGAGCAAAAGTTAATATATATACTTTTTAAAAAGCATGCTTATATTAAGTTAAAACGTGTACTAAAAAGTAAAAAATAAGTCTCTCATACATCACTCGTAAAATAAAAGGTGGGAGCTTTTGTTCAGATTTTAAGAAGTGTTTTTTAAAAGTTGATTGATGAAAAGCGCCCACGCGTTTATTTTACGAGTGAGATATGAGAGACTTATGTCCATATTTATTAATTCCCATTTACTATTCCTGATGTGCTTTATCTTCCCCTTGTCTGTTCTTTTACTACTAAAACACTGAAAAGCCAAGCAAAATGACACCTTTTATTGGCTAACTAAAAAGATTACAATATGCAAGCTTTCGAGGCAACTCAGGCCCCGAAAGCTTGCATATTGTAATCTTTTTAGTTGGCCATAAAAGGTGTCATTTTGCTTGGCTTTTCTCTACATTCATAATGGCTAACACGGCACAACACCCTAGTACTAAAAACACTGAAAGAATCTCTTTGGATCGTCTTCCACCTTACCTGCTATATTCCTCTCCAGTTGTCTTTTAGCCTCCCTAATTTCCTTCTTAATGTTTGCCCTCTTGTTCTCATACACCATACGATTCACATTGGAGTTATTAGTCTCATACGCTTTATGTAGCTGTTTTTTCCTTTTCAGCTTCTTTTTAAACTTTTTAGTAAACCACTGCAGTGTTTTTTTTAATTTCCTACTAATTCCAAATGTACCTGTCCTGCATTACATGTAAACTTTTTTTAAACCTGTTCCACTGCTCTTTGACTGCCTCCACTCTTAAAAGCTTATCCCAGTGCATCCTCCTTAGACTTTGCCACATATGCTAAAAACTTACCCAACCAAAGATAAACTTAGCAGTTTCAGTCTTTACATCCACACTCTTCCCAAACACTGAGAAATGTATTAAATTATGGTCCCTTGACCCTAGCGGTTCAATCACCTCCACACCCTCAATTCTGTCCTGATTATTACAAAATACAGTACTAATTCCATGCATTCTTTACCCCGCATTGGTGCTTTAACATACTGTGTATAAAAACAGTCACTGATTACTTTTTAAAACTCCTACTCTTATGCTCTACAGTATTTGCAAGCTAATTCCAGTTAATGTTCAGGTAGTGCAAGTCTGCCATGACTATAATATCTCTCTGTAATCTTGCCTTTTTAATATTACTAAAAAGATGTGCTTTGGAATTACTGTCTGCATTGAACAGTCTATAACAGACTCCTAAAATAAGACCTCTTTCCTTAATACTTTCCAGGCAAAGCCACATGTCCTCACTAAGAGAAATCTTGTCATCCAATTGAAGAGGACTTGTGTTTAAAATGTGTTTAATTTAAACAGCAAATGCACATCCTTTTTTGTTTTGTCTATTCTTCCTACAAAATATGTATCCCTCAATGTTATACTCATCATACCCCATCTTTGTTATTTAGCCAGGTCTCTGTTATTGCCATAATATCATAATTATGCTTCCAACTCACATGTTTTGTTTTTGATATGTCTAGCATTAAGGCAAGCTATTTTAACATGTTGGTCATTTTACTTTTTCAATTAAACATTGGGTTAGAAGGGCGGCACGGTGGAGCAGTGGGTAGCGCTGCTGCCTCGCAGTTGGGACATCTGGGGACCTGGGTTCGCTTCCCGGGTCCTCCCTGCGTGGAGTTTGCATGTTCTCCCCGTGTCTGCGTGGGTTTCCTCCGGGCGCTCCGGTTTCCTCCCACAGTCCAAAGACATGCTGGTTAGGTGGATTGGTGATTCTAAATTGGCCCTAGTGTGTGCTTGGTGTGTGGGTGTGTTTGTGTGTGTCCTGCGGTGGGTTGGCACCCTGCCCAGGATTGGTTCCTGCCTTGTGCCCTGTGTTGGCTGGGATTGGCTCCAGCAGACCCCCGTGACCCTGTGTTCGGATTCAGCGGGTTGGATAATGGATGGATGGATGGGTTAGAATTTACTATGCATTTTTGTACCAGGGGCGCAGCGGTGCTGGAGACTATCCCAGCTAGCATAGGTCGCAAGGCAGGAACAAACTCTGGACTGGGCTCCAGACTATTGCAGAGCAAACAGACACACACATACACCACACACTCACTTTGGCCTGTTTAGAGTCGCCAGTTCACCTAATCTTCATGTATTTGGACAGTGGAAGGAAACTGGTGCATCTGGAGGAAATTCATGGAGACATGTAAACTCCATGCAGGGGGGACTCAGGACGAAAACCATAATCTTCATAAAGGTGACTGGCTTTCAAATAGACTTTGAATTAATGAGAGTGAGCATTTTTGCTTTGTTTCTTGCATCAATCCATATGATAGTTAATGACAGACTTTAATAATTTAGATCTATTAAGTCATACCAAAAATGCTCATTCCAGATTGTTAGGCAAATTCATTAAAGAGATAATCCAAATTGAAAAGCACAATGTTTAGTTCTGCTACCTCAAGGATGAAAAGTTGTGGGTTTGAATATTATACATAGTAAATGCCCTTGTGGGATTTGCATGGTTTTTTTTTTTGGTTTTTTTTACAAAGATGTGCATATGTCTGACTTTTAGACTGTGTTATTAAGAATAATTGTTAAAGTAACTTTCATTTGACTTGTACTGCTTTATTATGGCTTCAATTAAAGTACCACTGTGTAGGGGAATACAGTTGTTAGAGTGCAGGGGCTGTGAGTCAGCCCTGCTTTCAACTCCAAGCTTTTGGGATAGGCATAATCGTACTGGATTTATGTGGGTCCAAAAAAAATAGTTAAAATATTGTTGAAATATTTTTTAATTGTTACAGCAGAATCAATTGAGTAAATAAAAACGTAAGAAGTGCAGTTGTCACATTAGCCCCACTGGGAAAAAAGTAGAAAGTAGTAGGTTACAAGCATGGGGACAACAGGACATGGAGTCAGTGATAAGTGGAGGTTTTGAATAATAGGACTGCTGGGTTGACAGTGGCCAAAGACAGCTACAAATGCCTTGATGAAAGTTTGGATTATTTTAAGTTATTGTGTAACTTGTTTTTCTATTAAACATCTTTTCTTTGATTTTTAAAAGAAGCTGGCATTGCTTTTGATTGTAATTGCTCATCTTACTATTTTTATTGTACGTACATTTACATATATGGCTGATGCCTTTATCTTAGGCGACTTGCAACATTTATGATACAAATGGTTACATTTCTTTTGGTTTTCCAATTGGAGCACAGGCAGGTCAAGTGACTTGCTCATGGTCACTTAGTGTCAGTAGCAGGATTTGAACCCAAAGCCTTAACCACTACACCACACTGCTTGCCGTTTCTGAACGATACACAGAATCCCACTGAACTGTTAAGTGTTCTATGAAAAAAGCTGGATGCTTGGTGAAGAGAAGTGACAAAGAAACATAATGTCTTTGAATTGTTTTTACTAACCCCAGCCACACGTTCCAACTCTACAGTGCCCTTCTCTGTGGTAAGTATTGCTCCCTATCAAACAAACAAATGCACACTCAGAGCAATCATGTCCACTCTGAACAAACTTAATCCAATAAAGAATTTAAACTGCCGATTCTGCCAGCAGTGAGTGTAAGGCATGAATCTACTAATGCACACTCTTACAGAGGGTCACTTTACAGTTGCAGATTACCTAACATGCACATAATTGGGAGGAAAACTCAAGGGTACGTGAAGAGAACATGAAAATTCCACACAGAAAAATACTGAGCACAGAACTGGAACCCAGGACACTGGACACAGGAGGAAGCACGTTAACCTCCACATCAGCAAGCCTTGCACAAACAACATGTATTACAAAGCCACAATAAGCTATAATCTTTCAGTTAGAAGAGTTTGGGCAGAAAAATCTTGTACTTTGAAAACACTGCCTTATGTACTGTGTAAGAGAGGACACACTTTTATTGTGAAACAAAGTGTTACAGGAAGGTTACCATCTTATGGAGGTTAGAGGAAAAAATGTGACAAATAAAAACTGGAGAAAAGGAAGCCACTGCGGAGAAGGGAGAAATCTTCCATCTTTGTAAAAGAGGCCTAATCTGTTACATTCAGAAATACCTGGACTGAAAAATTTTGGGGCTTTTACTAAGGATTGTCATGCAGTTGTGGATTCTAACTGAAATGAAGAAGCTTCAGGATAACTCATCTAATGGATTATGTTCACTGGATGTTCTCAGAATTGGTATGAAGAAAAAAGTTTCATTGAATGTTTGGGTGAGATTGGTCTTAGTTCAAAAGGAAATCAAAGACTATTTCCTTGCTTTATTAAATTGTTAAATATAACATTTATACTTTTGTTTAGATACACCTGCTTATGTGTCATTTGTGATTTGAATTTAAATTCTCAAAACATTTAGATGTAGTATTTAGTGTGTGTATAGACATTTCTTTTCATTTTAGGATCCTAGAATTTAGCCTTGGTAATAGTTGATTGTTACGACATGATGACCCATATGGGGATGTTAATTTAGTTCATTAGATGCATATTTTTTGTTGTATTATTTGTTTCAAAACTATTTTTTCTTTATTTATACATATCTTTAATTTATTAACAAGTCTATTCAACCATCTGAAGCAGAAGGTTCACGTTTAGCTCCTGGGCCTTTTGTCACAATTAGAGAGCCAATAGGGGAGGTGTCATCATTATATCTTGATGATAACGAAGAAGATAATAATGAGGAAACCCTTCATACTGAAGAACCTGAGGAAACCAGAGGAAATTATTGTTACTGATATGGCACAGATAAAGGAGAACATACATAAACTTACTGAGAGAATATTGGATATAGAAAACCAAGTATTAACTGCAGCTGAAAGTTCAATCAACAGGGAACAGTCTCTTAGAGATAGTAAAGGGGCAACAGTTGCTGGTCTTGAGGATAAAATGAAGAATTTGGCAAATGACTTAGAATTGAAAGTATATAACTGTTTCCTTGCAAAAGATGAAAAATGGGGGATAAAAATAAAATAACTTTTCTTCCTACCTATCTTATTCCACAGTTCATATTCAGAGTTCTCCCAACTATAGTGCTTGGACGTGGCAACTCTATTGCTGACCCTCCACATGTAAGAGTTGAATTTCCAAAGTTTGGAGAATCTAAAGAACCTGGAGATGTCCATGCTTTTACTGACCAGTGTAAGACATTTGTGACCATTGGACCACTGGCTGAAACAGAGTTAATTGCAACCTTTTCTGCTGCTTTGTTAGGACCAGCACAGAATTTGTGGAGTGCTATACATCATCCTGGAAGCATTTCTGCCAAATGATTATAAAACAGATGGAAAAAAAAATAAGAAGTTATGTACAAGCCCAAAACTAATGTATTCAGGATTTTGCTTTTGATTACAGAGCCCTATGTCTTTGACGGAAACCTGTTATGAAAGAAAGTCAGTTGGTGCATAGAATACTAAACAACTGTAATCCTGCATTGGCCAGCTGCACAAGGGGTACAGTACATAAAGTAGACCAGTTGGTTAAGGCAGGATCCATGATAGAACAGGATTGGTCAGCTAAAAAGAAATATTGGGGTAAAGCCAAAGGTCAAACAGTCAATATAGTCCAACATAAAGACACTACCCAAATGTGCCCTCAGCTGCTGTTGGCACCAATAAAGATCGGAGGGATAGAAGTGAAAGTTGTAGTGGATACAGATCGAAGAAGAAGATAAGACCTCCACAAGGTAAACTGTTATCAGGTGATCAGCATACCTTTATAATGGGTGATGGTAAAAGTCACAGTGCTAAAGGTAAAGCCAAAGTCCCCTCTGTACGGCATGACTTCTGGTTTAATTTTGATGTGTACATCATGAAAGACATAGATCTGTCATTTCCTCTTTTGTTAGGGTTGGACTTCCTACATTTAACTTCTACTATTCTGGACTTGGGGAAATCAAAATGTGCTATAAGAAAGAACAAAAATGTTGAATTTGACCCAATTCTAGCCCACATATCTTCTATAAATTGGGTAAGAGAAGATTTTCCTGCTTCTCTTTAGTGGGCTGTTCCTACTGAGCAGTACCTTGCATCTAGGCCAGTATTATCTATGGGAAGATCACCCTAAGGAGATGTATTTTCTCTTCTCTGCTTATACTTCAGTATGTTCGGGGTTAAGGGGTCAAACCAAAGTGACAACTCCTGTAATAAGGACTCTGTGTTGCTGTTTTTCTCATCTACATTTTAAACACTGTCAAGGTTTATGACTCTTTTACTTGACTCATACATTTTCTTTGAATTAACTTGTTATACCAAAAAGAACTTCTTGGCTTCCATCTTAAATGCAGTTCACATTAATTTCCATTTGAATCCTCAAGTGATTCGTTATTTAAATGAAAAAATTCTGCTAGACACATTTTATCAATGCCTTTGAGGATTTCCAATGTTGCCTTCTCTGTTGTGGAATAATGTATAATTGTTTGTATGTTATATAATTAAGGCTTACTTTTGGGTGTAGTACAAGACAGGTTGAGGGCAAGTTGTGTTTTATGATGTGAGGGTTTGCGGATCTTACAATGTGAATTTGTGCCCAGGTGAGGTAAGCCTGGCAAACTTGCATAGGACTGGGCAAACTGGCAACAAGTGTAGAATAAAATTAGGGTGTGACTGACTCTGTGGGTGTGGTAAATGATAAACTAGGATGCAAGACATGAGAAAAATCAGAGGACTTGAGATTGTACGATGTGGATTTATGGAATATGGTGGAAATGGCCAAGGACTGGGAACTGTATTAGAAGAATAAGATTTGGATTGGACTTATGCTATGAATGTATTATAGGACAGGCAGAAGTGGTAATTATTGGAAGAGTATTGAGGTGGGGAGACTGTGGATAGCACAGAGTGAAGTTTTGGAACACAGTAGAAATGGGAATGCTGGCTTCAAATTGGGCAGCATGGTGGAAGGGGTATAATATTTTAGCCTGGATTTGTCTTATGGGTCTGGTACTGCACAGGCTATGAACAGGCAACTATGATGATGACCATGACAGCATGTGGAATGACCAGATAGATAGATAGATAGATAGATAGATAGATAGATAGATAGATAGATAGATAGATAGATAGATAGATAGATAGATAGATAGATAGATAGATAGATAGATAGATAGATAGATAGATAGATAGATAGATAGATAGTGTCACACACATGCATTTAGGAGACAGCTAAAGGGCCTGGGGAACTGTAATACTACACCAGACCAGGGGGTGGCAGAGTGTGCTGACTGTCTCTCTCAGTTTCTTGTAGACCATTCCTGGGAAATCTCAGCAGGTTCCGGCACCTATGATGATGTCACTTCCGGTTCCGGACTAGATGACATAATTTCCTTCCCCAGCCCTTAAAACCACCATCTTACCTCCAAATATTCAGTTCTGTTTTGGATTCTGTCTTATGAACATCTCTGTTCAAATATTACAAAACTTTTGCAGCTGGGAAATAATATACGGGTGGCTGCCCCAAACCTTTATGATGTCTGAAGTCTCATTCTTATCACAATAGATAGACAGACAGATAGATGTGAAAGGCACTATACAGTGATCCCTCGCTATATCGCGCTTCACCTTTCGCGACCACTCTATCGCGGATTTTATATGTAAGCATATTTAAATATATATCGCGGATTTCTGAGGACAATGGGTCTTTTAATTTCTGGTACATGCTTCCTCAGTTGGTTTGCCCAGTTGATTTCATACAAGGGACGCTATTGGCAGATGGCTGAGAAGCTACCCAACTTACTTTTCTCTGTGTCTCTTGCGCTGACTTTCTCTGATCCTGACGTATGGGGGTGTGAGCAGGGGGGCTGTTCGCACACCTAGACGATACGGACGCTCGTCTAAAAATGCTGAAAGATTATCTTCACGTTGCTACCTTCTGTGTGCAGCTGCTTAGTGAAGCGACATGCTGCACGGTGCTTCGCATACTTAAAAGCTCAAAGGGCACGTATTGATTTTTCACTCTTTGTTTTTCTCTGTCTCTCTCTCTCTCTCTCTCTCTCTCTCTCTCTCTCTGCTCCTGACGGAGGGGGTGTGAGCTGCCGCCTTCAACAGCTTTGTGCCGCGGTGCTTCGCATACTTAAGCCAAACAGCGCTATTGATTTGTTTGCTTTGCTCTCTGTTTCTGACAGCCTGTGCTCCTGACACGCACTCCTTTGAAGAGGAAGATATGTTTGCATTCTTTTAATTGTGAGACAGAACTGTCATCTCTGTCTTGTCATGGAGCACAGTTTAAACTTTTGAAAAAGAGACAAATGTTTGTTTGCAGTGTTTGAATAAAGTTCCTGTCTCTCTACAACTTCCTGTGTTTCTGCGCAAATCTGTGACGCAAGCATGACAATATAAAAATAACCATATAAACATATGGTTTCTACTTCGCGGATTTTCTTATTTCGCGGGTGGCTCTGGAACGCAACCCCCGCGATGGAGGAGGGATTACTGTATAATAGATAAGTGCTGCCTCAGTTTGTCACCCCAAAACTGTGCCCCCACCCAAATTTTTTCACCATCCACCATTATGTTATAGTTTTCGTTTTTAGTTTTTGGGAGTTTCTGCTTTTGTCCATCTGCAAGGTCATTCTGTTATTGTTTGCCAAAACTATTTTCCAGATACAAAGGTTAAAATAGACTTCTTGTCAGTTTTACAACTCTGCACCCATATTTTGCTGTTATTATTTAATGCCCCGATAGACCTGCTTTCATCAAAGCCTGTATTGTTTTATGGTGTATTGTGCTCTCCACATGTGCTTAATAAACAGTGTATGAATCTGCTGATCTCTTTTGTTTATTTCACAGCACTAGCCAGAAAATATAAAAAATTTAATTCTCTTAGTGTCTCAGAGGACAACATGCCCTTTAGTCTGTATTCTTAGTTTCTACAGCTGCTACTGTATATCTTTTTTGTAGCTCAGCGACCATACCAATACATAGGTTTCTGTATGTAGTCCCACTAATATATTATAGAAGCTGAACAAAGCATCTTTCAATTTATATTCAACAGTCTTTGCTATATAACCTAACAAATGAATTTGCTTTTATAAATTGTTCTGCACATTGCCTGCATAATGAGAATGTTGCTTTTTTATTATCATATTTCTGGCATTGGAAAGAAAGTAAATACAATAATAAATGCAGAGACCTTCTACTATTTACTCTGAACTCCCAGAGACGTCATATATGCAGTATGTTGTAAAGTCTAAAATGGTTTGAAATTAAGATACTCACATTAAAGGTTAGCATTCTGAAAATGATTGTGGCTTTTTCTGTCTTTCTTCTTCCTGTTTACTTCAATATAGAGCTACAGATACCTCAAGTCTATGTATCACTGCCACACATCATTTCATGTGCTAGGGATGTAAGAGATTTGTCAAATAATCAAGTGTAAAATTTCTGTGTAATCACATATTCTAATGCGGGAAGATGGCAGAGTCTTTTATTCCTGTATCAGGTTAAGGCAACGTGCAACTCTGAATGGGCAAACACAACAACAGTCACTCAGTACTTAATCTAATGTGCACAATGTTGCGATTTGACAGGAAAAAGAGCCCCTAAATGCAAAGACAACATGCAGAATTGAACCTAGGTTGTTACAGCAGATTTAAGCACTTTAATCCAGCGACACCATTTTTTCTTTTCCTTGTCTTTTTTTAAATTTTTAATAAACAAGACTTCAACTGTTATTACATTGAGTGAATGGTGCTGATTGGGGTAGGCGGGATATTACATTCGCCATAGCCTTCCTCCTCAAGCCACTACCATACATTATAAAATATTATCTTTACAAAAGACATTAAATAAACAAATGCTTTCAAGCCTTTCCATAAAAATCACAGTTGGAAAAACTTCCTGCAATGACGCACCTGTGTGACAAGAATAAAAGCAAAAAGTCTGATCATGTCTGATGGGGATTCTAAGCAGGGATTATTTTTGCACCCGTCTCCCATGCCTGAACACTAATCAATTTTATAAGCTGTCTATTTTGAATGAAATTGGCACTATTGGGAGTAAATAAAATGAAAAATGCATTAGAATCAATTAATACTCAGTCTAAGATCTTCATTTTCACGGCAACCATAATAAATAATACAATAGGTAAACAAAAAAATTGCTTCTATTATGAATTCTGTGTCAGTTTTTGATTATATCCTGCTGCCATTTTCAGTCGAGTTAAACCTACCAGTATTTTTTACAATTCAGGTGGCATTGATAGCTACAGCAAAGAACAGAATTTGCTGAGGTGTTTATTCCTTACTACAGCTGAGGCCACACATTTCCATACACCTAAGCTAAAGACTTTTACCACTCCACATATGTCATTTCCAGTGTTAACTTAAGATAGATAGATAGATAGATAGATAGATAGATAGATAGATAGATAGATAGATAGATAGATAGATAGATAGATAGATAGATAGATACTTTATTAATCCCAAGGGGATTAATCAGCCTGCTGAGCGCTCGTCACTCTGCCATAGATGTCAAACTGTCCAGCTCCATGCCAACAATAGAGCCTGCCTTCCTCACCAGTTTGTCCAGGCGTGAGGCATCTTTCTTCTTAATGCTGCCTCCCCAGCACACCACCGCGTAGAAGAGGGCGCTCTCCATAACCATCTGATAGAACATCTGCAGCATCTTATTGCGGATGTTGAAGGACACCAGCCTTCTAAGGAAGTATAGTCGGCTCTGTCCTTTCTTACACAGAGCAGCAGTATTGGCAGTCCAGTCTAATTTATCATCCAGCTGCACTCCCAGGTATTTATAGGTCTGCACCATCTGCACACAGTCACCTCTGATGATCACGGGGTCCATGAGGGGTCTGGGCCTCCTAAAATCCACCACCAGCTCCTTGGTTTTGCTGGTGTTCAGGTGTAGGTGGTTTGAGTGGCACCATTTAACAAAGTCATTGATTAGGTCCCTATACTCCTCCTCCTGCCCACTCCTGATACAGCCCACGATAGCAGGGTCATCAGCGAACTTTTGCATGTGGCAGGACTCTGAGTTGTGTTGGAAGTCCGATGTATATAGGCTGAACAGGACCGGAGAAAGTACTGTCCCTTGTGGCGCTCCTGTGTTGCTGACCACAATGTCAGACGTGCAGTTCCCAAGACACACATACTGAGGTCTGTCTTTAAGATAGTCCACGATCCACGCCACCAGGTATGAATCTACTCCCATCTCTGTCAGCTTGTCCCTGAGGAGCAGAGGTTGGATTGTGTTGAAGGCGCTAGAGAAGTCTAGAAACATAATTCTTACAGCACCACTGCCTCTGTCCAAGTGAGAGAGGGATCGATGTAGCATATAGATGATGGCATCCTCCGCTCCCACCTTCTCCTGATATGCAAACTGCAGAGGGTCGAGGGCGTGTTGAACCTGTGGCCTCAGGTGGTGAAGCAGCAGCCTCTCCATGGTCTTCCTCACATGTGATGTCAGAGCAAAAGGCCGGAAGTCATTCAGCTCACTAGGACGTGATACCTTTGGGACTGGGGTGATGCAAGATGTTTTCCAAAGCCTTGGGACTCTCCCCTGTTCCAGGCTCAGGTTGAAGATGCGCTGTAGAGGACCCCCCTGCTCCGATGCACAGACCTTCAGCAGTCGTGGCGATACTCCATCTGGACCCGCTGCTTTGCTGGTACGAAGTCTCCTCAGCTCTCTGCTCACTTGCGCTGTTGTAATTATGGGTGGGGATGTCTCTCCTATGCTGGTATCAACAGAAGGATGTGTGGAGGGTGCAGTACTCCAAGGTGAGAGTCAGAGTGGGTTAGGGTGGTCAAACCTGTTAAAGAGGTTGTTCATTTGGTTTGCTCTCTTCACGTCTCTCTCGATGGTGGTACCCCGCTTCGAGCTGCAGCCAGTGATGATCTTCATCCCATCCCACACTTCCTTCATGCTGTTATTCTGCAACTTTTGCTCCAGCTTTCTCCTGTACTGCTCCTTCGCCGCCCTGAGTTGGACTCGGAGTTCCTTCTGCACGCACTTGAGCTCATGCTGATCACCGCCTTTAAAAGCCCTTTTCTTCTGATTCAAAAGGCCCTTGATGTCACTTGTAATCTATGGCTTGTTGTTAACATAGCAGCGTACAGTTCTTACTGGAACTACAATGTCCATACAGAAGTTGATGTAGTCAGTAGTGCAGTCAACAACTTCCTCAATGTTGATCCTTATGTGATCCCTGCAGGATATCCCAGTCTGTAGTTCCAAAACATTCTCTCAGAGCATTCTCAGCCTCCTGGGTCCACTTCCTGAATGATCATGTGGTTGCAGGTAGGACCCTCACTTTTAATTTGTATTTTTTTGATAATTACAGTATCATCTTTATTTCTATAAGTGGTAGTGTTAAAATAATGGCAAAGATTTTTTTCAGCCTCAGTGGATCAAAAGTTTCCATACACTTTGCTAATATTTGGTGGCATTGCCTTTTAATTGCTTTGAGTTAACAATAGAATTACCAAAGCCTATGAAAAAACTCGTAATTCTGGCCCACCTTAACTCCCTTCGCACTTCTCCGTCAGCGTCTTTTGTCTTGTAAATGTGTCAATCAAAACAAGCAGCAAACGCGACTGAGAGAATAAAACTGAATAAAAAAAACAAAGCTAACCTTTACAAGTGTCATAAATTTACACCAGCTGTTACAGACTCAAATCAAATGTATGTTTATATTCTAAAAGAGTAAGAATAAGAGCAGCTCACTTCTCAAAACGAAGTCGTCTGGGGTCGAACCTGTGAAGTTTTGATTACCAGTCAATAGTTGTTACTGTTGCGCCACCAAAGCAGTCGTATCAAAGGCATGTGAATGTTGCACCCTAACGCGGGTTCTTTTTCTGCAGTTATAGTCTTGAATAGAAGCGCACTTGTTCTGTTATATTTGTACCTTTTGTGAAAGTGTTTATTTGATATTTGGACTTCAGGCTTCACACATTATACACTTCATGTCTACATTTTGTCAATTATTACTAAAACATGAAAAACATTTCTGTTTTAATGATGTGTTTACATAGATTGTTGTAGACATGGAACACACATGAAATGCATGTGTTCCAAATAACGATATAGTATTTATAATAGGTGTCATTTTGCTTGACTTCTCACTCTATACAACTCTAACCAACTGACATGCAGGTAAACAGACTTGAGCTGAGAAAACTGTGCGGTGGTGGGGGGATGTGATAGTAGGCTGCTTGTAGCTTATCAACACATTTACAGGACAAAGGACGCTGATGGAAATGTGCGAAGGGATTTAAGGTGGGACAGATTTATGAGTTTTTTTGTAGGCTTTGGTAATTCTAGTGTTAAAACATTGCTTCTAAAGAGGAGATACACTATTTCTTTTAGGTCTCGGCCTAACAAAGGCAACAAGGCACTCTCTCAAAAACTGTAGGTCCTTGAATACAGCGGCAAGTGCACTTCCAGTTAAACCAGTTTAGTCAGTTTGCCAATCAGAAAAGTCATTATTTCAATTTCTTTAATATTCCATCCTGTTTAAACAGATATTCAGCTTGGAGCATGTAAACATTTGACCCAAAGCAAATCTGATATTGTAAATAAAGGCTGAAATAAATATACTTCTTTAGCTATTATTTTGACATTATCACTTTTGGAAACTTGTACAGTTTAGCAGTTGTGGAATAATAAAAATTTGAATCAATATATTAATTAATAGTTGAACAAAGAATCTTGGACTGACGGCCTTTTGACCTGGTTCAAGGGAGGGGAAGAAGATTTCATGACTATACCTTAGTGCAGTGCTCCGCAACCGGTGTGCCACGGCACACTGGTGTGCCTTGAGCCGATACAGGTGTGACGCGGTCAAATATGACAATTTTCTAACTAAATAATATTTCAACGGTCCTCCTTAGAAACACAATAACGAGAATACGTGCAATGAAATATTCGCACAAATAGCCTTTTAAAGGTTTCATAATTTTATGTGTCATTTCTCTGAAATAATAAATCCCATCGCCTGGCGCCTGTCGCCTACGACGTAGGCCCTACGTAGTCGCCAGACAACTCCGTAGTATGCTTTGATAGGCAGAGCGCTCCGTGCCCTCACCTAGATTCAATTCAAGCCGACGTATTAGTCGTGCTACGTCGCATTCACTTGTCTTGCGACAGTAGTTATCATTCATTACTATTAGTTGTGTTGCTGAATTGTGTATGGTTAACGTTCTTCGTGTGATACATATTTAGTTTTATACCCCTTTAAATATGGATAAATTTTTACGTGGAAAAGATTCGTCTTCACGTACAGATGATGAAGAACCCAGCACAAGTGTTGCAAAAAAAAACAAAGAAGATTGTGAAAAGGAAGTACAACGAAGACTACATTCGATATGGATTCTCGTGGTGTGGTGACGAAACGGCTCCAAAGCCACAACGCATCATTTGCGGCGATCAGCTATCAAACGAGGCAATGGCACCCAGTAAACTAAATCGCCATCTAAATTCAAACCATCCCAGTTACGCCAAAAAAGACAAACAACTCTTGTGTTAATTAAAAATGATAAGCGGTCATGCTTAAAATATCTTGACCAAGAACTTCGGGTTGCGCTTTCAAATATTGAGCCGAATATAAAACTTTTGTGTTCATTGAAACAAGCGCAGGTATCACATTAATCAGTCATTATGTTATAATAATTATTAAGATTGCATAAAAGTAAATATAGTATAGTTTTTATGTATGTATACTTATAATAAATGTATACTTATAATAAAAATGAAAATTTATTGTAAAATTTGTGTATTAAATTAATATCTATATATCAGTGGCGTAGCTGGAGATCATGTTGCCCGGGGCGGTGAAAAATTTGACGCCCCAAAGCTGAAAGAAATTTTTTTTTTGCGCCTCCTCAAGGAACAAAAAAAAAAAGGAAACTACAGTAGTTTGGACGCCCCTTAATAGCTGGCGCTCGGAGCGGATCACCCCCCCACCCTCCAGCTACGCCACTGCTATATATTTTAGCTTTTGATGTGCCGCGGAATTCTAGGAAGAACTTTGGTGTGTCGTAGGTGAGAAAAGGTTGCGGAGCACTGCCTTAGTGCAATGAATATTTTGTACTTAGATAAACAAGTCTAAATCGCCTTGGTGATCACTATCTGTGTGCATTTGGGTGGATGGAAAATATATTATGCAAACCAGCTGATGCTAAGAAAATGAATATGTATATGTATTTGCAAGTATAAGAGTTCTTTGTGTTAGCCATATGAATGCATTAAGATTCTTAAGGTATGTGATGTGGGAAAGTTAAAGGTTATTAAGCATTAGAGCCTAGGTGTAGGAAATAGCCACAAGATGAATAAAAGAAATAAATGAAGGGTGGGTCAACTTTTGGGAAATCGCACCCTGTCTTAGTTAGAGAAAAAGAAGGGTGGGTCAGCTTTTAGGAAATCACACCCTGTTAGAGAAAAAGAAGTTACTCCACCAGTAAGGAAGGGCTGCTTGTGAAGCTGCAAATAAGATAAGCTTTGCGTACGTGATTGAAAAAATATAAAAACCTGCTGTGAAAAGAGGAAGGGCGGGCTATTGCTGGTGACTGTCAGTGACACTAGCTGACAGGGGCTGCATAGTCTCTCTCTCACCAAGAATAAAGAAATTGCTTTTTGCTCTACATCTGGTGTCTGCCTGCTGTTGTCTCAAACCTTCGTCCACACAGTCCTTAGCCTGGGTGTACATAAACTTTTGGACACAACTGTATGCAGCATTTTCCAACAGTTAATAAAAAAACAACATGTTTTAATGTAACACTAACAAAATGTTAATCTGAATTAAATAAGCAAGAAAAATTAATTCTTTCTTATTTTGACACTTTTTCTAGTTCATTTGTTGAAACCAAGCACTTACCTCATAAAGGACTCAGTGGGAAGCGGATTGGTTTCAGTGGAAATCTGGTTGACTGTCTGGTTAACAGGATCCTATTTACTACCTTTAAACTACTAAACTTAAAAAAAATATATGTCTGATTCACTTGGTGAAACAACCAATATGGACAATGTGGAGAAGAAGAAGAAGAAGATGATTGTTGACTTCAGAAAGGCCCATTCTCTTCACAACCCACTGCACATTGAGGGCCCTACACAATCAATTGTCAATGCGAGAATGCTTGAACTGTAATTGCTTTATCAATCCAAAAGCCTTCTAATTCAGAACAAAATATAAATCCAAAAAATGATCAAATATATAATGCACTAAACCAAATTTGTTGTTTGGGGGGGGGTATGGGCTGGATGTGGAATTGGAAGAGGTTTTTTTTTTTCTCACAATGTCACAATCGAAGTCATTTGTCTGATCTGTCAATCTATCATTGCTATTCCAAAGAAGGAAAATGTGGAAAGGCACTTTCGAACTGTTCATAAAAACTACGAAACTGACTTCCTTCCGAAAAGCGATCTGAGAAAGAGAAAGGAGAGGGAACTAAAATCGCAGTTAATTGGACAGCCGTCATTTTTCACTCGGCTGAATTCAAAAGCAAAGGCAGACACACCGAAGCATCGTTCTGGGTGAGTCACTCGATCATTAAGCATAAGAAGTCCTTCCAAGATGGAGAGATGATAAAAGAGGCCTGCGTTGAGGCAGATGGCTAGGGAGAAATTCCTGCTGAGATTTCGAGACCCCTGGCTGGAGAAAAAGGAGTTTCTCCTTGTCATTACACATGCAGAATACAAGCAACTTAATAACAATCAATGGCTGCTAGACTTTTTTTTTCGATCTGACCAACATGTTGAATAAGCTTAATTTACAGCTGCAAGGAAAAGACAAAACTATGGTCGATATGATTAGTTCATTTAATGCTTTCAAACAAAAAATGCAACACCTGTCCTCAAAGCTGCAGCGCTTTGATTTGGGGAACATCCAAAACCTCGCATCAGAGCTGGAGACTCAATGGAAGGCGTGTGAGCAGCTTGACAGCATACGCTACACAGAGCAAATTGAAAATTGTCTGTCAGACTTTGACAGATGGTTTCAAGACTCAGCTTTACTTGAGCCAGTCGCTACATTTAAGTGCTATCCATTTAGGGAAGATGTTGAGGATGATTCACCCGCATCAAAAATTGCAACACTGTTTCACCTAAAACTCCTCTACAGAGATTTTGACACTACAGGATGACATTCAGCTGAAGTATGGGGCTCATGGACAGTTTTGGAACTTACTCACAGAGAAAAAGCACCCAAACATGAGGAAATGTGCTACCTCCTTGATTGCATTATCCGGCTCTAATTATTTATGCGAGCCAGCCTTTTCCCACATGAAGATTATTAAATCCAAATACTGTAGTGACCATAAATGTATTGAATTGTTATTGTGACATAAGGCTTATTCAGTTATGCAAAGTACAGCAATATATATTTTATGTATAAAGTATACTCAGTATATATATGTATATATAATTTTTAATGTAGGTAGATCATTTCGACCTGGTCATTTTAAAAGTAGCTCGCAAGCCGAAAAAGTGTGGGCACCCCTGCACTAAACTATATGTTCAAAAATTCTCAAAGTGAATAATGAAGATAAAGAGGAGATCTAAAAAAACTATATATGCATTTTTAATGCTTATAAACCTAATAGATCGGGAGAATGGATTATGGACTTCCTGACAGAGAGATTCCAGAGAGTCCGTGTTGGAAACGCCATCTCCAGCACCATCACGCTGACCACTGGCACCCACCCAGATTGCGTACTCATCCCACTTATGTTTACTCTGATTTACAACTGTATGGCTGCGTACAGATTTAATGCAATTGTTAAGTTTGCTGATGACACAGTAGTAGAGGGTCTTTTCGGCAATGGGGATGAGTTAGCTTACAGAATGGAGATATGATAACTTGTGGACTAGTGCTTAATGTGTACAAGAACAGAGAGATGATCACTGACTTCAGAAAGGCCCATACTCTCTACAACTCACTGCACATTGAGCCCCTGCAGTGGAATTGATGAAGAGTATTGGATTCCTTGGTGTGCAACTGGCAATTGACCTTACTTGGTTAATTAACTCAAACGTTATTGCCTATAAGGTACATTCACTTCCTTTGGCAGCAGAGGAAGACAAGCCTGCCTCCCCACAATCTCACCACATCTACAGTGAGACCATTGAGAAGGTTCTGACCAGCTGACTACAAAGTCCTACAATAGATAGTGCACTTAACAGAAAAGATCTTTGGGACAGCTATACCCTCCATTAAACACTTATTTACCCAACATTGCATCTAGGAATTGCCCCCACCCTCTCCACAGGCTCTTTGTCCAACTTCAACAGGGTAGAAGGTACAGTAGCATTTGAACCAGTTTTTCAAGTTCTGCAACACCTTCTAGGCTTTGGCTGTCTGGACTCTGAACTCTGTGCTGTCCCCCCATCATCACATCTGTTCCTAGTAGTTTTTGTGTATGCAGTACATTTGTACTACTGTTATTTTTAGTATCACTTGTTGTTATCATTAATTAATTTATTATTATTATCCATTTTTAGTACTCCTATTTAATCAATTATATATTTATAGTATATTTCTTTATGTATATATTGCACCACGGTCCTGGGGAGCATTATTTCATGTCATGCTGAAACATTGTGTATGGATGATATGACAATAAAGCCACTTGACTTGACTTAAGGTCTGCTGTCCATCTCATATTGAACAGATGCAAAGAATCAGCTATATATAAAACATTCTTCAATTTCATTGGGGCTATCATCTTCATATTTCTATGTTATTATTATCATTTTGATAACTGAATATTTCAATCATAGTACAATGTTTTCTTGAGCTAAAAATTTGGAATTTGTGTGTTTTGAGCAGGAAGGAGGAAAACTACCACTACTGAAAAAGAAAAGAAATAATAACATGGTTTTTGAAAAGTTGCACATAGATGATGAAGAGCAGCACTGCTGTCAAAACTAGTAAACCACTTTACACTCTTGTAATGCTCATAAGACCAACATGTACATCCTTCCTGACAATAGTTTGAAATGTAAGACTAATACATCTTTATTAGAGAGAGTTGTATTGATTTCCTTGGTCACTTTCAAAACCTCATCATAAGGTATGCCTTCTGCCAAAACTCTTGGGCACAACATTTTATAATGTAAGTAAAATGCTACTTATTCACTTTATTTTTGTTGTTTCTTTCCCCATAATGAAAGTGAATTAAAGGCCCTATGTGAGTTGGCTTGCTGGAGTCCATTGAAAACTCCATTTACATACATTAATTCTTATGAAGCACCTCTGTGTAAAAACAGAAGCATACTGTACACAATTATTTTTGGGAAGTTTGTTTATTTTATTTAAACAAGAGTTACAGAAATGGCAAAAGGCAAAAAATTGGCACAAACTCTCTGCTTGACTACAGAGTGTATCTGAAGGGTGGACCAATTAACACATCTTAATTGGTAAATATTGGGGTCACTTAAACTTGTACCAAATCTTTTTGTCTACTGTAGGTCACATGTCAAAGAAAAGACAGTGCCCAGAAATGTTTTATAGTTTTTAAGATTAAAAATTATAAATTCATAAATTCTAAAAATGCAATTTCATTAATGGCTGGGGTGAGGCAATGGTTGAATTATCTGAGAGATTAAAGATCACCAGCCACTAAAAGGGCAAAGAACAAATCCCCAAGAGTAAAGTAAAGTGTGGGTGAGTTACACCTGCCTTATCCTTTAGGTCAGACCAGGAAAGCATGGATTAGGTGGAGCTTCTTAACATTTCAAGAAAATGTATTTGTTGTAGATCTGACACTTGATCAATAATTCACTGGGACAGGGCAACCATCAGACTAACAAAATTACAAATGAGACAAAATGCATCTTAACTGCATCTATCTACAGTGTGTTGGGACTCCAAAAAGGACCATGGATTTAGATTAGCTTCAACTTAAAAATACACTCTCTGAAGAAAAGAAATACTAAACCAACATACCTAAACCGTGGAATTATAGAAATATTAATAAACAAGTTTGCTTGAGTACCATTTACGTTAAGTGCGGGTTCTGCATTTATTCCAGTATCACACATGTGCATCTAGGGGTCAACCTCAGGGCTCATTTAATAACTTTTAAACTCCAAACCAGAGGGTGGTGCTGTTGTCTAATGCCATCTGTCTTCTCCCCTCTCCGGTTTTCTGATGTCACTTCAGGTTTACAATCTCCTGAACCTGCCCCTTCCAACTTGCACATGTCATAACACCATCCTGAGGCAGTCTGAAGAAGGCTCGTATCTGAACCAAACAATCTCAATTATATTCAAACGTTTTTCATTTTTGTTTTTGGCCATACAATATACAGTGAATCACTACAGTGCCCAAGCTCTTTATAACCTTTTCCTGTATCTCATTACACCAGCGACTCTTTTTAGAGAAATAGCACTTCTATACAACCTGAATGACAGGTTAGTCTGAGGTTTACCTAAGAATAAATGAACATTATTATCATATAGTGAAATGAGTGGGAGAAGTATAGCAAAGTTGTAATAAGAGCAGGTGAAGAGGTGTTGAGTAGGACAACAGGAAGGAGACCACCTGTGGACAAACAGAAAAAGAAGGCTAAGAAGGAGGCAAACAAGACGTGGTACCAATCAGCGATGGAGGAAGACAAAGAAATGTATGATAAACAAGAAGGCAAAAAAGGTAGTTTCAAGAGCAAAGGCACAAGCTTTGGGGGAGGTGTATGAAAAATTGGAGAAAAAAGAGGGACAGAGAACAAATAGTGAAGACTTGGAGCAAGGCTAGAAAGGATTTTAATCAGATAAAGCAAATGAAAGATGAGTAACATGTGGTCTTAAATAACTACCTGTATTGCAGAAGATCTACTGTATGAACAGGAGAGAATACCAGAGAAGTGGAAGAACAGTGTGATTGGACCCATTTTTAAGGAGAAGAGCAACATTTAGGATTGTGGAAACTATAGAGGTATAAAGCTGATGTCACACACAATGCCTATTTGGAAAAGAGTTGAGGACTGAAGATTTAAAAAAGATACTACCATAGAGGAGGAACAGTTTAATTTGATGCCAAGGAGAGAAACAACTGATGCAGTCTTTGTATTGAGATAGCTCATAAAGAAGCATTGTTAAAAATAGAAAGGTCTGCATATGGTGCTGATTGATTTGGAGTAGGCTAATAATAGAGTGTCATGTCAAGAGGTCTGGAGGTGCTTGAGAAAGAAAAGAGTGTCAGAGAAGTATGTGAGGAATGTCAAGGATATGTATGAGGGAGTGAGGACTCAGTTAAAAGCAGAGTTAGGGTAACAGACAAGATCCCAGAGGTTCCTCGAGTATGTTTAGGAATAGTAGAGTATTCTGGGAGAAAGAAATTTTCAGACACTAGGGAGTCTAGCATAGTGATGATCAGATGTTAGCCTGCAGAGAGAGTTATTGAAAAGAGTAAATACATTTAAATATTTAGGATCAATGGTAGCCCAAAATGGGAAAATAGATGCAGAGATAACCAATAGAGTGCAGTGTAGATTAAACAATTGAAAAAAGGTTTCAGAAGTATTGTGTGATCGAAGAATTAAGGTGAAAGTTTAAGGTAAGGTTTTTAATACAGTGGTAAGACCAGCAATGATGTATGGAGCTGAGACATGGGCAGTAAAGGGAGCCCATGAGAAGAAGTTAGATGTGGCAGAAATGAAAATGTTGAGATGAATGTGTGGAGTTACAAAAAAGTACAGAATAAGAAATGAGAGAATCAGAGGTACATCAAAAGTGGAAGAGATATCTAAGAAAGTATAGGAAAGTAGGTTGAAGTAGTATGGACATATGATGTGGAGAGGCAATAAATATCTGGGCAAAAGACTGATGGGAGTAGAAGTACAGGGGAACAAGAAGAAAGGGATGCCAAAGCAGAGGGGGATGGATAAAGTAAAAGAATATGTAAAGGAATTGGGCTTTACTGGCGAAGACTGAGCTGTTTGGAGAAGGTTGATCCGGCACATCAACCCCATACAGAAGTGGTAAAAGATGAAAAGGAAGAAGAAGTGAAATGACATGCAAGGTTTCACAAACCTTAGGTGGGGTACTATGGTCTGTGTCACAAACTACAGTAGCTACTGGCTCTAGACAGGTTTGTGTGGGTACCCTTCCCCGGATCTTCTCTTAATAGGGAATGAAGATCCCACTATATTGGGATTGGTGTAGAGTGCTATTCTTATACCTATAAAGTGAACCCAGAAAACCATGTGCTTCAGAACTCTCCAAAGAAGGTCTAAATCAGTGGTGAGCAACAGGGTAGGGATAATCATCACACTTTTATTTCATATAGTTTTGTCATTATATTATGGCAGTCAGCACTGTAAGCAGGCTGGTAGACTAGCAAGTTAAATACTGAGGTACTAGACACTTATTTTGGTTTTAGTGCCACTCAAAGATAACTTTTTTTAGCACTTATGTGATTTGACATTGATTTAATCTTCTTACAGAAACATGAATTGAAACAAAAGAGCATAAGTTTTACCTTCGCAACTTTTCTCTACCATTGCACCAGGACTGTCATAAACCCCCTCCCCACTCCCTTTCCTTCTACTCTCTTGCATGTACGTCAATATGTATAAAAATCAAGAAAATGAACACCAGTGCTACGCACTGACATGTGGCATATCATTTTGAACTGTGTAATAAGAAATTTTAAACCTAAAAAATTTTAAAGGTAGTATATAAATATGGTATTGGATGTGTATGCAGTTCTTTAGGTACACACTTAACTCTTTTGTATTACTGTTTCGTAATGTTAAAAAAATATATATTACATGAAAATGCCACCCTGATCAAAGCGCTGCCTGAGGCATTTGCCACATTGTTGGTCCTGGATGTGGCAATATTTTTAACACTTTAAACAGGCCACAATTAATCGCAAAAATGAATGTGTTAAATTCCCCAGGCGTAATAAAAACTCTTAATTCCTGCAGAGATGTAGAGGTCACAGTCTGGTATAACCTGAGCCAAAACCATAAGAATATGCATGCACGTGACGTATAAGGATATCTGTATGCTGAAACATCAAAAATATAGTTCAGTTCTGACAGCTGTGGCTGCTTAAGAAGGTTTTTGAGAAATTCACAAAAATGTAGCTTGAGCATTTGTTCATGAATCTTGAAGTCACTTGTTAATCACCAATATACATAATTTTCAGGAAATGCGGCCCAGATTGTGGGAAAGAAATGAGGGAAGATAAAAATGTTTAATGATGATACATATATTTTACGGAATCACCATTCTAATGTTCTCTTTTAAAATAAGCCAGAGTTTTCTGAAATTGAAACTGTAAACCTGAGAGGAACTCAGAAGTGATCTTTTTGGGCAGAGCTTTGGTCTAAGATGGCTCATTTTCTGCCTCAGTAGGTGTGTCAGTACATGCTGATGCAACCTTGCTCATGTCAAACTGGCTGGCCATGTGATGATGTTCTTGTGACATACATGTCGGGGAGCCATCTTGAGACAGTGATTCACCTTCAATATCAAGGCCTATTGAATCTTCAGATGTAGTTCATGCTTTTTCGCTGGTGACCAGTCCCGCCCGAGTATGACTGGAAAAGGTGTGATGCCTATTAAAGTAATCACACATGAGGTGAAATGTACGATCAACTTTGTTCTTGGAAACAGGTTAAAATAGTTGTTCCAGAGGTAGACTGTTGCAGAAGGAATAGAACAACAGAAATATTACTCCCAGAATCAAAAAGTGCAGTGACTTTAAACCCAATGCCTGTTACCATACTAGTATAGGAAGGGAACAGAGTATTGGCATTTGTACAGTACCTCCCTCCTAGCGCCCAGCTGTAGTCCATAGGCTCATTGATTTGGGGGCAGTAGGGGATGATGTGCCCAGCCTCCCCACACTTGCAACAGTGCAAGGTAGTGGGGAATTTCTCCTTTAGTCAGGTGACTGGATCCAAGGTGTGGTGTGTAAGCTCAATTTTGGTGGAATATCTTATCCAACGTTTTTGCTGATGAGCAGGTAGTTCTGAGCATTTTCTTTGCAAGGCTTTCCTGTACCACTCCAAGGTGTCAATGAGGGTCTCCTTACTTTTCCAGGTTTGAGAGTGGACCAGCTGAACAAGAGTCTCAATGAGTGTGTTCACAAGGTAGTAGAAAGCCACAATTTCCACCACCCTTTTGGAGTCATTGGCCTGAGGTTTCAACCACTGTCCTAACTTTCCTCATAGATCAAAGGCTTGGGATGTCGCCAGCCGAACCGCCACTCTCAACATAACCTCACTTAAATGTCATATTTTTCATGAAGCGGCAATAACACGTGTTGTAGCGTCAATCTGGTTATATATATGCCTCTGCTTGGCGAGCTCAGTCCTCTATTGTCCCGAATGGGCCTTAGAGGTAAGAGTCGTGATGATGGCATTGAGGTTTACCTCTGGTAAAATCCTGCTGACTACGCCACTGTAACTAAATAGACAAGTCATAAACACTTGGGGCACCTAGGTGTTCCCTTTATATCTTGCAGGTTGAGGAAAAAAAAACAATTGCCAGCTTGATGCCATTTATAGGTCATCTTTCTTCAACCCTACAAAAATTAGAATACCCTAGAATGACACAGAGTGGTTCAAAACATATTTAGGTCAGCCTGGCCAGCAATGGGAGTTGAATTTAAATTTCAGATAAGTTCTCCCTTTGTTTGTACCTCCCTTTTTAAACAAATTTCCTCTTTTTGATACTTTTGGCCTTTTTGGCACTGGATTATCCTTTTGTCTTATACTGGTAATTAAATAGATACATCACACAATCACTGCAATAACAGAAAAAGCTGGAGTGAAGATGTGCCTACTTTTAAAAGACATCTATCCAATAGTCGAATATGCTCTTTTTCACAGCCATACTGTTTGCTTAATTTACCATTAATACCTTTCTGAATTAGCATACCTGATCAGTCTATCATCTTCTTATTATTTTGTAATGCAAAGTAAATCTACATTCATTGCTTTGTCAAGACAATAGCAAAACTTTCTTTGTGCATTAAAATCAAAGAGATAGCTTAATGAGTTAAAGCCATCTAAAGTATGATCAGGATCACGATGGCACTGTGTCCGTGGTTTTTGTTCTATTTTATTTATTGTTTTCCTTTTCCATATTAATTTACTTTGTCAGTTTATATTTGAGTTTATGTTTGAGACTACTATTAAGTACTTTCTTTCAGAATTAAATTAGAGTTAATTTCCACCAACTGTCACATTTTTTGTTAATTGGTTTTAATTATATGTTTTTAATTATTTAATATTGCTTTATTGTTTTCAGTTTCCTCCTCTTGATGTTGAGCCCATGCCAGTGACTCAAGTGTGCCATGTTTAAGGACTTTCTTAGCTACATGGGGCATTGAGTTCCTCCCTCTTTGACTGATACACTCCTTCTCACAGTGGTCTTTTATCTCTAATAGAGCTTTTTAAGATTAATTTTGTAATTGTGAGGTTTTTTGTAGTTTAGAAGTAAAATGCAATTTAGTTTTGAAATTTCTGTTCTTAAATTTTTCACATTTGTTTGCTTTACTTTAGGCAATCCTTTGTACAATTAAGGTCACTTGATCTAAATTGTGTATGAATATTGCACTAATTTATTAGTCCATCTTTGGCGGAACTTCTTTAAAAGTACCATACCATCATCTAAGCCTGCTTAATCCTGAGCAGGGTCATAGTTGGGGGGTGTCTGGAGTCTATTCCAGCAAACATAGGGTACAAGGCTGGAATAATCCTCTGGTCCATTACAGGGCTTTAATGGTGTTTTTAGTTAATATGTAGTTTGGTGGTTTCTTTTCATTATTTCTTCATCCATCCATCCATTTTCCAACCCGCTGAATCCGAACACAGGGTCACGGGGGTCTGCTGGAGCCAATCCCAGCCAACACAGGGCGCAAGGTAGAAAGCAATCCTGGGCAGGGTGCCATCCCACCGCAGGACTTCATTATTTCTTTATATGATTTATTTTCTTGAAGGCACTTTGAGCTTAATTATTATTTTGCCTTTAATAAATTGCATTTCATTTGGTATTCATTAGTTTCTAGAATTTTTGAATGATTTCACTGTCATTTTCTTTTGCTGTCACCCAGATCATAACATGTATGACTTTTGCATAGTAGTTCATATGTTAGCAACCTCTTCTTCTCCAACAAATCTTGCAACAGTTTCTCTTAGATTATTAATATCCATGTTGCTCTAGAAATGTATTTCTTCAGTTCAACCTGTATGCTATACCACAACCCCCTTGTCATGTGTGCCTGAGGTTTGCTTTCTGGGCTCATCTGAGGTAAGCACTACCACTCTGGGACATGAGGGGACACGGTCGCTGATGTTAACTGTCCCTTTTTTCCCACAGCCCTGAGATACCACACAAAGGGAAACTCACTTCACCTCCTGCGGTCTCTCTGCTATTAAACCAAGATGCTCTTGGCATGGCACGTATCATTCTGAAGAGAGCAGACTGATGATTAGAGCTCCTTCCTGAACTCGACCCACCCAAGAGAAGATTTAAAATCCCTTTTTTTCATTTCTTTAGTTATCCTGCTTTTCATTTTGCTTTATTTGATGCACCATCAAGCACATGTTTCAGTTCGAGGAGTTTGTAAATATTAAAAGAGGTGATCTGGTTTGTGCCCCAACACTTCCTCAGTGACGAGTTTGTTCCCTCAGTTGACTGCACCCTCCTTAAAGCTGTTCCCTAAAAATGATAATATGAAAACAGAGAGAGTGATGATATTTATGAGAAAAATGCAGGGTCACAAATAAAAATTTACATACACCAATGCATTACACATATAAGGCATTTATAAACATAATGTTAAACTGTTCCGATTCTGTCACTGTCCTTAAAAGAAAAATAAGTAATTCTTAAAAAAATGATGTTGTGATCTTTAATAGAAATGTGTCAACTTTGAGAAAATCTGATGCATGTCTTCTCATCTGATGCATGTCTGCCAGGTAAACATAATTTCACTTGACAAAAGATACTTTGCAATTCCAAGTACTGAAATCATCTTTGTATCCACTTCTGGTTTCAGCTGCTGTTGTTCTTCCTCACTTTGTCTTTCTTCCTGCATTGACTCCACAAGAAATAAGAAAACTACCCATTTCATCTGCCAATTTAGCATTTGAGCTGATTTCCAGTAAAAGTACAGTGGTTTTTGCACACAAGTTTCATATGGAGTCCTCATCTCACTGATACTTGCAGTCCATTGTCACATGTGTGTGCATGGGAAACACATTGAATCAATCAATCAACTTTATTTGAAATGCAAAATCACCACGCAGCAGCATGGTCCCAATACATTGCACAAATTAGCAGAATACATTAAACGTGATATAAAATAAGCAAATAAAACAACATCAATATTAAAGGAATAATAACTAATAAAAATTTAAATAAAATAACAGTAAAACATTAAAAGGTTAAGGTATGTCAACAAAGGAATAATATAATAAGGAACATTTCAAGGTTGATAGACCTGACTGAATTCTAAGGCACATTGTAATGAAAGGCGTAAAGGCATGTTTTTAGACTTAATTTAGAAGTCTAAATTGAGTATGCTTCTCTTACACATAATGGCAGGCCATTCCAAAGATAAGGTGCACAATAGGCAAATGCTCTTTGACAAACTGATTTTGTCTTAACTGAGGGAATGACCAAAACAACAGTATTAATAGAGTGATGAGGGCATACTGGAGTGTATGGTGTAATTAGCTCAGGTAAGCAATGAGGTGCAACTCCATGCAAGGCCTTATATGTTAAAAGAAGAACTTTAAAATAAGCTCTTGCTTGTACTGGTGACCAGTTAAGGGAAGACAGAATGGGTGTTAAGTGCTCAAATGTTTTTGTTTTTGTCAAAATTTTAGCTGCAGCATTCTGAACGAGTTGAGGACATCTAGTAGCACAGCTAGGAAAACCGGAGAAAAGGGCATTACAATAATCAAGTCTAGAAAAACTAAATGCATGTATCAATGTTTCAGCATCATGCCGTGATAGAATAGATTGGATTCTTTCAATATTACTAAGATGAAAAAATACTGTCTTCGTAATAGCCTTGATATGAGACTGGAGCGTGATATGATTATCGAAAATTACTCTAAGATTTTTACTGGTTGAACTTTCACAGATAGAACAGCCATCAATATTAACACTCACGTTCTCACACAGATGTCCATATTTGGCCAGTCTAACAACCAATAATTCTGTTTTATCAGCATTTAGGAGCAGAAAGTTCATGCTCATCCATTTTTTTAAATTTCTGACAGACATGCCTCTAAATTTAGCAGTTGGGAAAGATCATTTGGCTTTACAGGTATATATAGCTGCGTATCTTCAGCATAACAATTAAAAATTAGCATCAAATTTACAAATGATGATCATCATTGAGTTAGTTCAAAATCAAAATGAGGAAGTCTCTCAAATGGGCTTACATTAAAACTTGTGTTAAAACTTGATAAATATCATCCTCTGCTGTTCACTACCATCATGAATTACATCATGAATTAATTGATGAGACTCTTCCAGGCTTTGAAAAAAAACATTTGAAAAACTCTCTGACATTGTGCACTGGGTGAATAGTGATATTGCATTCTCTGCATACATTGGTTAATGTTGAGTGATGATTGTTATATTTTGTTTGCAATAGATTTTGTGATTATATTAGAGTAATCAGTTTATTTCAAGGACTTACATTTAATTTATATATTTATGGTTTATGACACTGCTTTGGTAAGATTATTTTTTTGTTTTCACCATCACCGTAGGCTACCAGTTTGGCTGAAAGGCCAGCTGCAGATCTGCCCTTTTAAGTAG
Organism: Erpetoichthys calabaricus; assembly: GCF_900747795.2. NCBI lineage: Eukaryota > Metazoa > Chordata > Cladistia > Polypteriformes > Polypteridae > Erpetoichthys > Erpetoichthys calabaricus. The sequence goes on from NC_041403.2 coordinate 135,501,383, forward strand.
CCTATACCAGTGTATAGACTCAAACACACCTGGTATGGGCTCAATTTTACCAGTGCATTTTTCTTTAGGAATGTACGGGGATTGACGGAGCATTGCACCTAGCAACGTTAGGACTGCAGGTACATTTGGTTCAATGCTACCCCATAGTTGTGATGCCTGTGGACATCATGATTTATGGATGGAGTGCAATAAATGTCAGCCCAGTGTAGCTGGCCAGCAGCACAATATGCGTTAAAAAGGTAGATAGATGAGTAACTTTGGACAACACTGTAAAAATGTGGATACCAAATTAGGGATTGGAAGATGGAAAATAAGTTAAGAAGTGACACCTATTTTAATATTTAGGAAGTAGGCAGATGGTCAAAAAAGCAACAGTTAATATTGTTCAGAATTTTTGTTTTGTTTCATTTTTACTTTTGCATTACTTAATGTGCCTGTTGTGTAACTAAGGATTTGGTAATATGCAAATCTCAATGCTGCTCTTATTCTAATTTAACTTTGGCATACTTAAAATAACTCATCTCTCATTTTTATTTTGATACACTGCTACCTAGTTTTTCCATGGTTATCGCCATTATAGTAGTCTTTTTATGTGGTTTCTAGTCTGGTTGTTACCATGTGACAACCAGAAGTTTACAACGTATTAAGTCATTATTGCAGCAATATAAAAGTCAGCGCAGAGCACTTCCAGTTTGTCCAAGATTACGGCTACTTCAAAACAGTTCTCTGAGATTGTATGTTAGTAAGAGGGGACATTTGCTTTGAATTAAAGGTGTTAAATTTCAGTCGTATGTGACCCTTGGCTTAGGTTTGTTTTTCTTTTCTTTCTTTTTAGTGTTTTCTTAGAGAGAGAGAGAGAGAGAGAGGTTAGGAGCACACACTGATACAGCATATTGCCGCACCCACCACGTGGCAAACCAACTCAGGATCCCAGATTAGGACCCAAGTGCAGCCATGTGACAGTTGACACCTCAGCACCACATAAGTTCAGATGGAATGGAACCAGTGTGAGGGTTTTTATGGTGGCTGGAGTGTCAATTCTGCCACCATCCCCCTAGATTTTCCCAGCAGGTTGGAGGGCCTAACGAGCAAGGCTGGATGCAGATTAATGTCATACCCAGGACAGAGCAATTGCAGGTTAAGGGCCTTGCTCAAGGGCCCAGCAAAGTAGAAACACTTTTGGCGTTTACGGGATTTGAATCTTGGTTCATTCTAAAATATTATTTTTCTTGTGTTTATAACATTTAAACATTTTCTGTTACATTTGTTCTTTTTATTTAATTTATTTTATCTATATATTACATGTTCTCCTGTGTTCTGTAAGTAGGACCCCATGAGGTGGCCTGTCACAACTGAAGGACCACACTCTGTCAGTATTGTGTGAGGCTGTAAGTAAGTCTTTTTGCGGTTCATTGACTGTATTTTGTGAGTATTCATTTTTCTGTTTTTTTTTTTTTGATTTTGATTCTGTTTTGTGAATATTTGTTTGCTGTAGATTGCCTGTGTTTGTCTTTCACCATCTTATACTCCTTTCTTATCTTTAAAATAAATATCCTCATTTTTAAGATTTTCCTTTGACCTTTACTTTACCAACCCAAGGTTTTTTGCATTTCTTCTCCCTTGAAGGGCATTTTTGATATATTTTGGGACATTTAGGCCTATGTAGGCTGAAATCTGCTTGTGCAGTTTGTAGTTAAGGTTGCCTAGGGGGAGGCCTATTCTAGGCATGCTATGTAAGGCATCAGCCTGGTTTATGGGTCCTTTTCAAGGCTTCACACACTCTGTATTTGTATTTGAAGTGCATACAAATCAGAACAAAAGATTTCTGAGTTTTGGATTAGTGGTAAAAGAAAGTGGTTGTTTTCTTGGTTTTGGACCTCTGCTTTATTTAACTACTATGATATCTGCATATTTTATCTCCTAGTTCTTGTCCATAAAAGTATATTCCTGCCCTGTCAATTTTAGCCAAACAGGTGGAAGTAATCAATTAGATCTGGCAAAACCAAAATTCCAAAGGTACAGACAAAATGTACATTCAAAAACCCAAAGACCACAAAAGCCTTAGACATAAAGAGTGAAAGATGCTATAGGGGAGTGAAGGGCTTGCAGATGTGAAAGTGCATTAATTAATGCACTGTAGAATTCAATTCACAAAACAGTAAGGTCATATTTTATACACATGGCTGCATGTTGTATACATCATATGTCATTGTTGGTCAATTTGACAGTGATAGCTGATATTGAATAATTTATCCCAGAAGTTAACCAAAAGTAGTTTTTCTTGTCTGTCTATCTACCTAAAAATGAAGAAATTGGAGCATTACAATAACCAGAGGACAAGAAGATGGATATAATAATCTTTTAATATTTCATTTAGCACTTTTAAACCAGGGCTTCCATTTCCAAGCCTCCCATGAAAAAAAAGATTCCCATTAAAATCTAATTTTACCTGAAGGGTTTCCTTTATTTATGTAATGTATTATTAATGAAGGTTTTTTAAATCATCTAGCCACAAAAATGAATATTATTGTTTTCTCAAAGGAGATTGTTTTTCTGCTTCATGATTCTTTGTTTGATCTTATTGGCAGAGGAGCAAAGACCCCGGAAGTGATATTTCTTTGTAATGTTACACATGGGGAAGTTTGTTGACAAGAACCGGAACCATTGAAAGACAAACAGGTCCCTGTGTTTTTTAATGAAATGTTTCAATAACTAATTTAACACAATATAAAATAATTCTGCATGTGTGAATAGGAGCATCATGCAAAGTGCTTCTGTCGTTGAGCTTCACATTGTAAATACTGCAGTACATCGACATAAGACGCCCAGAAATGTATTGCGTGAAGCAAAGTACTAACTAGTGTTTTGGAACATATTTAAAATTTATTTTAAGTTTAATTTGTGCAGTTAAACCCTTTTTTATGCCTGTGCAGTTTGACATAAATGTTACCTGGTCCATGTTTCACTATAAAGAAAAAAATGCCCTTTTTAGGTGGCATTCGTCCCTAAATCCATAACAATCCCAAGGAAAGCAAAGCAGTATAAAAAAGGGTGTTTTTTCCTTAAAATAATAACAGAAGAAAGGAGATAACACAATAACATAAACAAAACAAATCTCTCTCTGCTTCACTGGCACAACTAAGTCATTTCTTGCACCTCTGTCTACTTGGTTGGGTACCTTAGACACTTGCCCACATCTAAGCACTTTTACATTGTCTTCTTTCATTCCTTCCATACTTTTTCAACTACCTTCAGCCTCTCCTCTTCCTCTTGCCACACAAGTTCTTGCCAACATACGCTCTGTACTGACTCGAAGGGACACTTAAGCCTGAGGTAGGAACTACTTCAAGAAACTCCCCAAGTATAATCTGCAAGTTCAGAAATATTCTCAAGAACTACTAGAGATATTTTCTTTCTAGAGACACCTCAATTGGCACTACATTTCTATAATGCTGACAAATCATTGCTTTATTAAAAGGCCAGGAAAACCCAGATCACCTCTCAACTAAAATGAGCAGAAGAGGGCCACAAACAGGGGCACCACATACTGAACTGGGAAAATTGAAGCCTCAGTCCATGGGAAACATGCCACATTCTGTGTGGTACCCTGCCGTATTATGAGATGAAGTGAATGCTGCTTGTGGCAGCACAGTACCAATGCCCTAACACATGGGCCAATGGTACCATTGAACTTTCAGTCTGAAGCAATGTTAAACTAACTGTGGTCTTGGGCCCAACCAGGTCAATTTTCTCAATATATAAACAGTATTTTAGTAAAGTAATCTAGTACAGTTATTATTGCTGCAATCTCATTGCACCACTGATCAGGAATTGATTTCCAGTCACTGATAATGACTACTATTGTATGTTTTCTTTTTTTTTTTTGGTATCAGCTGGTGGTGCTATGCACTGCTACCCACCTGGCCAAAGTACAGTACAGCCACCTGCATTGCTGGGAAAATGAAGAATGGTTCACTAGAATAACTTTGTTAATGGTGGAACAATCATGGAAAGTACACTGCCCCGTAGTGCTGGGGAGTTTTTTTTTTTTTTTTTTACCAGTAAAACTCTTGGCTTTTTATTGTTTCTAACATCCAGCCAACTGTAAATTTTGTTTTTCCTCCATTCTGGCTATGTGACCAATGAATTTAATTTTATGCTGGATTTCTTTCCTTATGTCTAGTATTTTGGCCTGTTCATTAGTTTTTTTAACCTTCTTTTCATATTTTTAGCTAGCTAGCTAGCTAGCTAGCTAGATAGATAGATAGATAGATAGATAGATAGATAGATAGATAGATAGATAGATAGATAGATAGATAGATAGATAGATAGATACTTTATTAATCCCAAGGGGAAATTCACATACTCCAGCAGCAGCATACTGATAAAAAAACAATATTAAAATAAAGATTGATAACAATGCAAGTAAAAACAGACAATAACTTTGAATAATGTTAAAGTTTGGGAACCCCTCTCAGCCTGCATAATAATTTACTCTACTTTCAACAAAAAAGATAACAGTGGTATGTCTTTCATTTCCTAAGAACATCTGAGTACTGGGGTGTTTTCCGAACAAAATTTTTAGTGAAGTAGTATTTAGTTGTATGAAATTAAATCAAATGTGAAAAACTGTCTGTGCAAAACTTTGGGTACCCCCTTGTAATTTTGCTGATTTTAATGCATGTAACTGCTCAGTAATGATTACTTGCGACACCAAATTGGCTGGATTAGCTTGTTAAGCCTTGAACTTCAGAGATAGGAGTGTCCAGTCATGAGAAAAAGCATTTAAGGTGGTCAATTGCAAGTTGTGCTTCCTTTTGACTCTCCTCTGAAGAGTGACAGCATGGGATCCTCAGAGCAATTCTCCAAAGATCTGAAAACAAAGATTGTTCAGTATCATGGTTAGGGGAAGGCTACAAAAAGCTATCTCAGAGGATTAAACTGTCAGTTTCAACTGTAAGGAATGTAATCAGGAAATGGAAGGCCACAGGCACAGCTGCTGTTAAACCCAGCAGGTCTGGCAGGCCAAGAAAAATACAGGAGCGGCATATGTGCAGGATTGTGAAAATGGTTACAGACAACCCACAGATCAACTCCAAAGACCTGCAAGAACATCTTTCTACAGATAGTGTATATGTACATCGTTCTGCAATTCAGCACAACTTGCACAAAGAACATCTGTATGGCAGGGTAATGAGAAAGAAGCCGTTTCTGTACTCACGCCACAAACAGAATCGCTTGTTGTATGCAAATGCTCATTTAGACAAGCCAGATTCATTTTGGAACAAAGTGCTTTGGACTGATGAGACAAAAATTGAGTTATTTGGTCATAACAAAAAGCGCTTTGCATGGCGGAAGAAGAACACCGCATTCCAAGAAAAACACCTGCTACTGTCAAATTTGGTGGAGGTTCCATCATGCTGTGGGGCTGTGTGACTAGTTCAGGGAATGGGGCCCTTGTTAAAGTTGAGGGTCAACTCATCAAAGGCTATAGGAGGCATCTAGAGGCTGTTATATTTGCAAAAGAAGGCTCAACTAAGTATTGATATAATATCTCTGTTGGGGTGCCCACATTTATGCACCTGTCTAATTTTGTTATGATGCATATTGCATATTTTCTGTTAATCCAATAAACTTAATGTCACTGCTGAAATACTACTGTTTCCATAAGGCATGTCATATATTAAAAGGAAGTTTCTACTTTGAAAGCTCAGCCAATGATAAACAAAAATCCAAAGAATTAAAAGGGTTTCCCAACATTTTTTCATATGACTGTATGTCAAACTGGTGGTGAGTTGCCCTAAAAAGACCAATTGGCTTATTCAGCAGATTCTAGACTATGACACTCATGTCTTTTGCAGCAGCACAGGCTCACAGCTGATTATATCAGTGAAAGGATGCCCACCAGGTAAGAAGTAAGAAGAAATGTACAAAGAAAAGGCAGGTAGCATTGTCCTTCCATTGTTACAAAAGGTAACAGATTTGCATGGTAGGGTAGATGTTGCGACCTTGAGTCACAAAAAAGCATTCTTGATATTAAGAGAAATTTGTTATTTTTCACCCTCTGATAGAGGTCCACAGAGGGCTACATCCCTAGTAAAGGATCAAAAATCAAAAATAATCATAATCACTGACCGTGAAATAGGTTAAAATGATTATGTTTGAAAATGGTCATTTTTAACCTTCAGGGAGCAGCTATTAGAGGGATGGGATAACCAGTAAAGAATCACATATAAAAAACAATCATATTCATGATCAGCAACCTTGAAATAGCATAAAACAACAGCCACATGCCTACATAAATGGTCCTGATTTTATCAAAGTTTAGTGAAAAGTAGTAACTTTTCCATCCCATCAGAAGGTGAATCCTTGGGGTTGGTTAATGTGGCATGCACAACTTCACATCCTTTTGATCATTTTTGATGATGACACCAATTGGTTTGCTTTTTATTATAAGGGTTTAATTTCCTGAACTAAATATCCACCAAATATCATATGTGGGGTTTTCGTGTACCGGAGATTCAGAAGATGCTGGACAAAAAAAAAAGTGACATCAAAGCATTTATAAGCAATTTTTGTGAGCACAGTATGGAAAATACACAAAAACCTGGGATGACACATAACAGCAGATACATGATTATTCTATTGCAATGACTTTTACTTTCTTGTAGACCCTTCCTGTGCAAATAACTCTTTGACAGATCAGTTCCTGCCAACTCTGGTTCACACCAGAACGGTTTCTATCAAAGACATGTCATCACTTGACCTAACAAAGAACAAATATGGCATTGTAGAATCAGAAGAGTTTATGATTCAATTCAATATTTGAATTTATTGTTTGTCAGGTTTGTATTTTTCATGGATTTTGAACAGCTAAATTAACCCATCCATCCATTTTCCATCCCGCTATATCCTAACTACAGGGTCACAGAAGCCAATCTTTGCCAACACAGGGCGCAAGGCAGGAAACAAACCCCGGGCAGGGTGCCAGCCCACTGCAGGGCACACACACTAGGGACAATTTTAGAATCGCCAATGCACCTAACCTGCGTGTCTTTGGGAGGAAAGCGGAGTACCCGGAGGGAACCCACGCAGACACGGGGAGAACATGCAAACTCCACGCAGGGGGGACCTGGGAAGCGAACCCGGGTCTCCTAACTGAGAGGCAGCACCGCTACCCACTGCGCCACTGTGCCGCCCTTCTTCAAACATATAACAGAAATAGTTTGAGTGAATAGGTATTTAAAATAAAAAGTGCTTTAAATACTGCATCACTAATAATATGTATCAATTTTTAGAGATGCAAAAAGAATTAATTACACTATTGAACTGGTAAATGATATGTGATGGCTACAATCATTGTATCCCTTTATTTCATTTAACATAACCATTAAATGGTAACTTACTGAACTTTGAAATCAATACTTTCTAGCTTCTGGACAGAACCACACACTATATTTAAGTCAAGTCAAGTCAAGTCAAGTTGGGGAGCATGCACTGGTACAGTGTGTTGCCACACCCATTACACGACAAAACAACTCGGGATCCCGGTTGGCAACCCCCCAGGCAGACACGCGGTCCAGTCCCACCCTCTGGAAATGACCCTCTATCTGCCGCAGCCAGGTGTTACGTGGGTGACCCCTTGGCCTGGTCCAGCCACTCAGGTCCCCAAAAATGAGGATCTTATGAGGTGGATCACTCTCGGGGAAACACGCCACATGGCCGTAGTGCTGTAACTGATGCTCCCTCACAATGCAGGACCCCCCTCCCTCATTCAGGACTCCATGAGCAACCGCTCATTCGACACAAAATCAAATCAACGGTACCCAAGGATTTTCCGGACAGACACAGTACCAAAGGAGTCCAGTCTTAGTCTCAGGTCACTGGATAGTGTCCATGTCTCGCAACCATATAGCAAGACAGGAAGACTTGGACTTTCGTCCTTTTGCCTAGATATTGGACACACCCCTTTTCAGCGACCTCATGACCCCCCATGCTCTCCCAATTCATCTACTGACTTCATAGGAAGAGTCACCAGACACATGAATGTCACTGCCAAATTAAGTAAACTTCTCGACAAGGTCTACAATCTCTCCGCAGACAGACACACTGCTGATGGCTGTGCCCAAGAGGTCATTAAAGGCCTGGATCTTGGTTTTTATCCAGGACACTCGCAAGCCCAGACACTCAGACTCCTCGCTCAGTCTCTCAAGTGCCCCAATCAGAGCTTCCATTGACTCCGCAAAGATCACAGCATTGTCAGGAAAGTCCGTGAATCTTTCTTCACCAACAGATGCCCCACAGCCGCTGGACCCCATGACCTTGCCCAACACCCAGTCCATACAAGCATTGAACAGAGTAGGAGCAAAACACACCCCTGATGAAACCCAGAATCAACTGGGAAAAACACAGAGGTTCTGCCTCCACTCTGCACAGCACTCACAGTACCAGTGTATAGGCCGGCCATGATATCCAGCAACCTCGAGGGGATCCCGCGAATGCTCAGAATGTCCCACAGGGCAGCTCGATCAACTGAGTCGAACGTTTTACGAAAATCGACAAAGACTGCAAAGAAACTCTGTCGATATTCGCGTTTGCGCTCCATGAGAACCCTCTGTGCCAGGATGCGGTCGATTGTAGACTTCTTAGGTGTAAAACCAGACTGTTCCGGTAGCTGGTAGGTGAGCAAGTGATCACGGATCCTATTGAGGATGACCTAGCAAGGACCTTACCTGGCACAGAAAGCAGTGTTATCCCCCTGTAGTTGCTGCAATTTTGGCGATCACCCTTCCCTTTCCAGAAAGGGACAACAAGTCCTGTTTTCCAGTCATTTGGGATGATGCCAGTCTCCCAAATAGAAGCAAAGATTGCTTGCAATGCCAGGAGGACAGCCTTACCACCAGCCTGGAGAAGCTCACCCCGGATACAACAGATCCCTGCAACCTTTCTTCCCCTCAGCTGGTTCACCACCTGTGCAGTCTCAGTGAGATTGGGTGGTTCACAACTAATTGGAGGATCAGCCTCAAGAACCGTGGGGCCAGAGATATCCAACGTCCTAGCCGGAGGATCAGCTTTGAACAACTGCTCAAAGTAGCCATCCCAGTGGGTCACAACTACAGTGTCATCCATAAGGACCGTTCCATCAGCTGCCCTGACTGCAACTCTCTGAGGAGGCGATTCAGATGTGTGTAATGCTTTGATTCCTCTGTAATTTAATATATTTAAATATATATTTTAAATATAGGGTGGTCCAGATCTAATTTGCAATTTTCATTATGCTATAATTTATTAAGTTTATTACACAGAGAATTCACAGCACCTGCCCTGCACATATTGATTTCACTTAAAATTCTTTTGTTGAGTTGGTTTCGTCCGTTTATAGGAGATGGACGTCTGAAGCAGAGCTCCGCTAGCAGCGGCTTTATTTTCCCACGTATTTCATATTATTTAGAGGTATCCTGTATTTAACCCGACCAAGCAACTTCCACTACAATATACAAGCATGAGTAACAAGAAGAAAAGTCAGAAAGAACCGGAAAAGAAACTTAAAGCTGCATCAAAGTCCGGACAGACTTCCGGCCTGAGTGCAAGTGCAAGTGTAAGGTATGGCATCACGGAGACTGACCTGGAACAGGCAGAAGAGTGCGCAGAATTCCTGGGACCCCACTCCATTGTATCGTCTCCAGTCGAGAGTGAAAATGGGAGCGAAGGCGCAAGTGATACAGGTCGCGAGGGATCGACGATTTCTGAGGATCATTCGAGACTAGAAAGGGCTCTGCAGGACGTGCTCTCATCTACTCATCGCGAGCCTATAACAGGAGCTGCATTTTCACTTGCGGAGCATGAAAGCAGAAGCGAACTGTCCGAACTGTCCGAACTGAAAGAGATGATCGCTACACAGAAAGAGATGATCGCTACACTGGCCACTGCCATGGTTACGGCCATGAATGAGCTTAAGAAAGATAACACAAATGATCTTAAGAAGGTGGCCATTGAGCTCAAGAAGGATAACAAAGATAAGGAAATGCGTCTATTTAAACGTTTCGACGTGAACTTTAAAGGCATGTTGGAGAAATTAGTGGAACACATTGAAGAAACTAATTCCAAACTGAAAAGGCTTGATGATCATATTAATGACGTTTCAGATCAGCTGGAAGACGTTAAGCAGGGACTCACGGCTCGAGTGGAAACAGCGGAACAACTGGCATCTAACGCCGATGAAAAAGCCACAGCTGCGAACTCGGAATACAAAAAACTTGGAGACAGACTTGCAGCCCTGGAGGATGGGTGCAGAAGAAATAATATAAGAATTGAGGGTATACCTGAGAAACGAGAAAGCTCAAGCCCAGTGAAATTTGCAGTAGAATTACTGTCTAAAATAATTGGAGATGACTTTAAACTCGACAATGAGATAGCCACAGCTTATCGCACAAAGATACCAAGCGCCTTTAAACCTAGGTCTTTTATTGTCCGCTTCGAACGACTAAGATGTAAGCTTGATGTGATGGCACTTCTCAGACACAAGCAAGAGATTATATTCAAAAATAATCTTATTCGTATTTTTCCCGACTTCTCACCATCAACAGCTGCAAAACGCAGATCCTACATCGACATTAAAAGGATGCTACGGGAAGCCGATATCAAATACAGCCTCTTGTATCCTGCCAAACTGAAAGTGGAAGTTCAAGATCGACATTATATTTTCTTCAGCAAAGAAGAAGCTGAAAAAGAATTTTTTTTTTTATCTGGACTTTATATGTTATATGTTTATGTTTTAATCAGAGTTATAGAGTTATAGATAGATAGATAGATAGAGAGATAGATAGATAGATAGATAGATAGATAGATAGATAGATAGATAGATAGATGTGAGTGTGAAAATGTGGAAGTGATTAAAGTAGGATTCGTTTTATTTATTTATTTAATTTTTTTTAAAATTTTTTAATTTTTTTATTTTTTATTTTACTATACCTTAAAGTAGACTGTTTAACTTCATACCCTTGGTTTATTGCTTGTTCTACTATTTATACAATTACCATTATACTATTACAGTAGGAATTACCAGGTTTATCCTAGACTAGTTTTTAAAATCATTCTCAGGGTTGTTTTTTTTTTTTTTTTTAATCTTAATATCTTAACTTAAAAGCGCTGAAGATTATTTCAAGCTTAAATATTGTTAATGAGAACATTTTCGGCAGATAGTATTAAGGATTTAACTGTAAAAGATATCTCTGTTTTAATTCTGTAACGCCGCTGCAGGGTGGGGTTTGTTTTGTTTTGGACGTGCTCTGTCTCTTCGTATGTCAGAGGACTGGAACATCGCGAAGTGGGGTCTAGCCTCATGTGGGGAGGCAAAATGGGGGGGTGGGGGGATAAAGGGGGGAGAGAAGGAGAGCAGGTTATATCTAATCTATTCTTATAATCCTTATAATTATAAATATCAATGCAACAACAGGCTAACATGCAACAACTCATGGGGAATCTTGAAACTAAGATTAAAACTGCCATATTACCAATTAAAACTATAAATGACATTAAAAACTCAGAATCAATGTCTCCATGATGGGACAGTTAACTTTGTGAGCTGGAATGTTAAAGGCCTGAATCACGAATTAAAGAGAAAGAAAGTATGCTCTCACCTAACAGGCTTAAACGCTAAAATAGTATTTCTACAGGAGACCCACTTACTAACCAAGGATCAGTTCAGATTACAAAAAGACTGGACTGGCCAAATGTTCCATTCTAGCTTTATAAAGAAAACTAGAGGGGTGGGAATTCTCATACATAGAACAGTTCCATTTGTAGCATCAGAGGTAGTGTCGGACCCTGAAGGGAGATATGTGATGGTCATGGGCAACTTATATAACAGTAAAATGATTTTGATAAATGTTTATGCACCCAATGTTGATGATAAGGAATTCATGCAAAATCTATTTGCATCCATTCCCAATGTGAACACTCATAAAATTATAATGGCTGGGGACTTTAATTGTGTTTTAAATCCACTCTTAGATAGGACTCCTGTGACAGGGGGGACGACATCTAATACTGCAAAGATAATTACACAGTTTTTAAATGATCACAATTTATCAGACCCCTGGAGGTTTCTTAACCCAAACTCAAGAACATATTCGTTCTACTCACCAGTGCATTATAGCTACTCAAGAATTGATTATTTTTTTATAGATAATAATTTCCTGCCTACAATTAAATCATGCAAATATGACATAATTGTTATCTCTGACCATGCCCCTCTAGTCTTGGAGGTAAAATCAATAAGCCCCTCATACTCACCTCGCAGATGGCGTCTTAACCCTCTTTTATTGGCAGACGAGAACTGCACAGAATTTATATCCAAACAAATCAGCTTCTTCCTAGAGACAAACACGTCCACAGAGGTTTCTGCAGGAACACTCTGGGAAACTCTAAAGGCCTTCTTAAGAGGCCAGATTATTTCATATCTTTCCCATAGAAATAAATTAGAAACCAAGAAAGTGTCAGAGCTAAGAAATGAAATTACTAGAATAGATGAAAGAACAAGCCAGGCGTCCAAGTGAAGCTCTTCACAGGAAAAGGCAGGCCCTGCATACAGAACTTAACATCTTAACAACTAAAGAAACTGAACAACTTATTTATAAGTCTAGACAGCATTACTATGCACACGGAGAAAAAGCTAATAAGCTTTTAGCTCAACAAATTCATAAACAAGAAGTTCACAATGCAATACCAGTAATCACCAACAAGAATGGAGAAGAAATCATCGACCATAATAAAATAATGCACACATTTAGAGATTACTATAAGTCTTTATATTCCACTGAGCCCAAAGAAGACAACACGCAATCTAATGCATTTCTGGATAATTCACAAATACCACAAATAGATGCTTTAAGTGCTGAGGAACTGGATAAACCTCTAACGCTAACAGAATTGCTAGACGCTATAAAGTCACTACAAAGCGGGAAATCATCAGGCCCTGATGGTTACCCCGTAGAGTTTTATAAGAAATTCTCCACTCAGCTAGCTCCACTCTTATTGGTAACATTTACAGAAGCTAAAGACCACCAAATACTACCTCAAACATTTCGACAAGCATTAATCACCGTCTTTCGTAAACAAAATAAGGACTTGTTACAATGTGCATCATATAGACCAATTTCACTCCTGAATAATGATGTTAAGATACTCTCAAAAATCCTAGCTAGAAGGATGGAGAAAGTGCTGCCCTCGGTAATATCACAAGATCAAACTGGATTTATTAAAGGCCGACATCTATCTTCAAATCTCCGACGCTTGTTTAATGTTATATATTCACCAGCAAAATCAAACACCCCAGAGATATTACTATCATTAGACGCAGAAAAGGCATTTGACATGATCGAATGGAATTACCTTTTCACTGCATTGGAGAAATTTGGGTTTGGCCCGAATATTTGTGCTTGGATCAAACTACTGTATACCAGTCCAGAAGCTTCAGTTTGTATTAATAAAATTTGCTCAGACTACTTTAAACTAGAACGTGGTACCAGACAAGGATGTCCCTTGTCGCCACTGTTGTTTGCAATCGCTATTGAACCACTGGCGGTTCACTGCCAAAATTCTTATCAGATAAAGGGGATTGTCAGAGAAGGACTGGAACAGAAAATTTCTCTATATGCAGATGATATGGTCTTATATATATCGGACCCAGAAAACACTGTCCCTGCTGTTTTAACAGCACTAACAGAATTTCAAAAGATATCTGGTCTTAGAATTAATCTGAATAAAAGTATACTCTTTCCAGTGAACTCACAAGCATATAATATTAGATTAGACACCCTACCTTTTACCATAGCAGATCAGTTTAAATACCTAGGGGTAAATATCACAAGTAAACATAAAGCTCTTTATCAACAAAATTTTGGCGTCTGTATGGAAAAAATTAAGCAAGACTTGCATAGATGGTCAACCCTTCATCTCACTCTAGCCGAAAGAATTAACATTGTTAAGATGAATATCCTTCCTAAACTTCTCTTTTTATTTCAAAACATTTCAATATATATCAATAAATCGTTTTTTAAACAGTTAGATTCAATAATAACCTCATTCATTTGGAACTCAAAACACCCACGTATCCGAAGAGCGACCCTACAAAGACCTCAGGCAGAAGGTGGCATGGCTTTACCTAATTTTCAGTTTTATTACTGGGCAGCAAACATACAAGCCATAAAAACCTGGACACAAATAAATGCACATACACAGGCTTGGTCTGCAATAGAAGTAAAATCCTGTAGTACTTCTTTATATTCCCTGCTCTGCTCTCCAATAAATGAAAGTTATCGCAAATATACTAATAACCCAATTGTGCTTTACTCACTCAGAATATGGAACCAAATTAGGAAGCATTTTAAGATGGAAAATCTTTTATCAGTGGCACCTCTGCAAGGGAACCACCTCTTTCAATCTTCGCAAGTATATCCAGTTTTTAATACCTGGAAAAGTTTTGGGATTAAAATGCTCAGAGATCTTTATATAGACAACATATTTACATCTTTTGAACAATTACGTTCAAAATTTAACCTCCCAGCTACACATTTCTTTTACTATCTTCAAATTAGAAATTTTGTTAAACAGAAATTGCCCGATTTCCCCCACCTTGCACCCTCCACAATGCTGGAAAAAATACTGCTCAATTCCGAGGAAACAAACACTATTTCCGCAATATATAAAATCTTATTAGAGTCCCTACCTTTCAAAGATCCAAGAGGACATTGGGAAGAAGATCTCTTAATCAATATATCAGAAAAGGAGTGGAAGGTAGCAAAGCAGAGAATTCACTCGAGTTCTATATGCGCAAAGCATAGAATTATTCAACTAAAAATTATATATCGAGCTCATCTGTCTCGCTTAAAACTGTCCAAAATGTTTCCAGGCCAGGATCCAACCTGCGAGCGCTGCAACCAAGCTCCTGCCTCACTGGGTCACATGTTCTGGGCCTGCACCAAACTAACATCATTTTGGACAAAAATTTTTAAGTGCCTCTCAGACAGCCTTAGTATCACAATCCCTCCTAACCCACTAACAGCTGTGTTTGGTGTCCTTCCAGATGGACTGGAATTGGAGAAGGACAAGCAAACGGTGATTGCATTCACTACACTCTTGGCATGCAGACTTATTTTGTTAAATTGGAAGAATCCTAATTCTCCTCTTATAAGTCAGTGGGAAACCGATGTTTTATATTATTTGAAATTGGAAAAAATAAAATTTTCAGTTAGAGGATCTGTACAAAATTTTTTCAAAACTTGGCAGGATTTAATCAATATTATTTTAGAATAAGAGAATGAACTATTATTGCATTTAACTCCCTTCTCCATCTCTTATTTATATAGATATTTACTTCTCCCCTTCTTTTGTCTAATGTTGCCTTATTAAAAAGCTTAAAGAAATTTTCCTTTAGCTAAGCTCTCCTTCTCAGGGGTGGGGTTTGATTTGTTTTCAAATTTGTTGGGTTATAAATTGATCTGTTTGTATGGAATGATTACAATGAAAATTAATAAAATAAAAATATTAAAATGAAAAAAAAAAAAAAAATTCTTTTTGTTGCCAATAGATGGCAGCAGCTGCCCTGCATTCCAAAATGGCGGGGAGATGGTTGTCAGTCGAACAGTTGCATAATTAGATCTGGACCACCCTGTATATTTAAACTATATATAAATTTATACTGGGAACCTCTGGGGTGTGTTCAGCAAACTGTAAACCAAGAAAAAGGAGTTCACAATGACATTCAATCCCAGCCATGCTGCTTACTTTAATTACTGGGTCTTAGGTCGTCCTTTTGGTACTTTATTATTCTATACTATATTTGGATTATTCTCTGAAGCAAAGAGTTCTTTCCAGTTTGAAGCAGTTTAGAAAACCGAAATACCTATAGTGATGGGCAATTTCCAAATGAACCATTCATTTAAAATGACTGTTTTTAGTAATTTAAACAAATTGATCCATGAGCACGAACAAATTGATTCGACAGAGTGCAGCAGGAGTGCTTTAGTGCAGCTTCTTTCATTTGCCGGTTATATCTGTAAAGTACAAGTTTTATGAGTTCTGCTTGTTTGATTCAGGTTTCTTGTTCACTTCTCTTATGATTCTTTCAATTTCAGACTGAACTATTACAGGCAAATGAGAAATCTGTAACTGATGGTTCTTTCATTCATCAAACAGCTACAATATAGTAAGCACACAATTACATTAGTATGAATAAATGGGTTGTTTTGAGCAGTAACTATTGAAATTGTTTTAAACACAGTGAATAAACATAATACTAAGTAAAAAGTAATACAATGTTGGCCCTTCATATCTTTAACACATTAGACAAATGTAAATCTTATAATAATATAATCTTAATTTACACAAATTATTTGCTTTCAAATTTCCTTTAACACACACTTTTTTATGGCTCATTGACTGCACCAGACATGTATCGTTCTCTAATTCTTTCTAGATTGAAGCCATTCATTACCCACTGAGTCATATGATTCTCATTTGATTCTCAGACTGAATCATTGTCATCAAAAGAGTTGCACAATTCTTGTTCACTTAGGATTCTTGTGCTTTGTGCTCTCAAACAGGACAGTGTTATACAATATGAATTATCAACATGTTTAATATACAATTTAGTATATGTAATAATTAGGGCTGTCGAATGTTTAAAATTTTTAACATGCGATTAATCACAAGATATCCCTCTTTTAATCAACATTGTTTAACCAAAATAGTTCAGCAATGTCCAGTAGTCCCCTGTGAATGTGACTACTGCACAACTTCATTGCTGCCTAAACTGCAAAGATTTGTGTCTTTCATATAAATACATGACACAATTGTCCAATGTAAAGGTAATGTATACGAATTGTCAGACCTTGCTGAATGATTTATCTCAGCCCTTTATTTTCAGCTATATTTAGAGGTCTGTAGTCTGATGTGATCCATTTTGCAAAAAATAGTGGTAGGTAATGCTTTAGATTTTGTTTTATTCATGGACATAAGCCGAGCTGAAAATTCATGGACTATAGTCTGCAGCTGGTTTTTCTGCCTAATGTTAAAGTTTTTAAACAGTGATAGCATCATGTATGTTTTTCTTGTAAAAGATAAGCCAAGGATGCTGTACTTCTGTGATATTTAAATTTTCCCACACCAAGTTTACAATTATCAACAATTTTTTTTCTTTGAACCATCTGGGAGAGTTTTAAATCATGAGCATGCATTATAACTTTAATTTTAATTATAATATTATAATGTGAATTTCCCCTTGGGATTAATAAAGTATCTATCTATCTATCTATCTATCTATCTATCTATCTATCTATCTATCTATCTATCTATCTATCTATCTATCTATCTATCTATAAATGTTGTTACTGAAAAAGCTTAAATCAGGGATACCCAAAAACGTTTACTCAAGAATCCCAAGAATGTTGTACAATTTGTTCAGGGCTTCCACTAATATAATCCCAAGGCAATAGAGTGGAGCATGATCTTGGATCTGTGATGGACTGGCATCCTGTCTGGGTTTTGTTCCTGTCTTGCGCCCTTTGCTAGGTGGGATAGGCTCCAGCACTCCCCTGCAACCCTGTTCAGGACTAAGTGGTTTAGACAATGACTTGAACATGACGTGACATGAACTCTTACTTGGCACAACTAAAAGTGAGATTGCTTAATTCACACCTCTACCCCTAATATTGCATATGGGGATTTTAACAAGTAATGGCAAAGAGTTTTTATGTGTGGTTGTGCATGCCTTTCACTCTTAAAAAGACTAAAATTTCCATATTTTTAAATTGCAAAAATTATACAGTTACATACAAATCCAGATCAAAAAAGCAGAAAAATAAATCAAGTCACATATAGCTTCAGGTCAAAAAAGAGAAAAATAACAACATTAGCTGTAAAGGCTGAGGGTCTTTTGTTCTCTATTGTAAATACCATTATTGTAAATGTTGGATTCCAGTTTTGACAATTTTAAGCACAGTTCTGCCTCTAACTTCAGCCTATTCCTGTATTTATTTTTAAAGGAAGAATTTAGATTACTACATTGTGGCTACTCTGGCATCTCTGTCTGAAACAGTAGCTTACCATTGAGGATTAATAACAATAGCACTAAAATGAAATGTCAAATATGCATATTTTATTATTACTTTGTTCATCATCCTTATATTATTTTGCTTGTGTCCGTCCGTGCTCGATATAAACAACGGTTGCCACAACTGCTATATCCCTCCACAACAATAGCAAGGAATCCGTGTTCCTGGCAGAGTTTTGGTCTTAGGCTTATTTTCAAGTCTTCAACTCTTCAGTGTGACCAGTTATCGACTGTGGTATTTGACTGTTTATTCGGTGCATACTTTGTTACTGACCAAAACTGCATTATGACACTACCATTTTACACCTCCTTTTTCCTTCACTTCAGCGTAAGCCCCCAGATAAAATAAAAAGGTGCATACAGCCTAGCTGTGACCGACAGAAATGGTCTCGCCGGCCTACATACTCACCAACGCACAAAAGCAGAAACATCTACATCACACCAGACCAACCAGCACAGGCAAGATGCCTTAGAACAACAAAGACAACGTATGACAAAACACAGAGAGACATTATCCGAAGATCAGCAGCAGCAAGTCTTGCACCTAGACAGTGAATGAAAAATTAATTGCACAGACAACCTTTCTGAACAGTAGTGACAAACTGCCAGACAACAAGAAACATTACACACAAAGGAATATTTTTGCTGACAATAACATTTATGCAATAAATTGCGTTTTCCGACAATAATTATAGACATCGGTATACTACATTACCTGACGGCCACACTTCACACATAATGACTTACATGTGCCCTGCATATCCCTTCTTATCCTATATGTTCTGTTAACCTGTTCATGTAACACTTTGTATTGTAAATTTTCATGCTGTTGTAAGTCTAATAATGAGTCCTCTCACAAGTCACTACTTATTAAAATAATCTCCTTTCTTACTGTAACATTTGATGTTCTTCTCTCCCTCATCATCATTTCTTGAATGCTCTTATTCTTGCAAAAATTTATCATGCATGATTTGCTAGTTGTATATTATTCTCCCTGAGCCTGTGAAACTGAACAGTAGAACTAAAGTGCAGCTGAGCATGGAGACTCAAGTTTGGCTTCCTCCTTCAATATATACAAAGAATTTCTTTGGAGAGTGTAGGAGTGAAGGAGCTCCAAGGGATGGAGGAGATGAAGCACACACTATTTTGGAAACCATGCAAGATCATCAAAAGTGAAACATTCATTTTGTGAAGTGGTGGTATGCACCAGTACACATACAGTGTGTACTGACAGTTAACATGTAGCTGGTACCGGCACACTCCAAGCACTGATCATCTGTATGTTTATTTATAATACAGGTCATTTAAAGACAATCTTTAAAACTGAAATTCATATTTTTAGTAATGTCAGCCTCCCAGTTTGAAAACCCTCTGGCAATAGGATGGAGTGTCAATTAACACATTTAAATAAAAATAGTGCAGTATACCTTTGAAAAGTAATGTATTAACTTTAACAGCCTTAAAAATAACGTATGAATTATTTGATTATATATTTTGTGATTACAGATGCCAGCTCTAGAACCTATTAATTAATCAAAAGGATCGGATTAATCAGTTTAACTAAATGAAATACCCATCACTTTACAAATAATACCCAGAGGAAACCCACGCAGATACTAATGTATCCCTCTATATTTTTGAAATTACGGTGTGAGCAAAAGATTGGACCTCATCTCTCTCTTTTAACCTTTCTGGACAGGGTTGTCCTCCCTCTCCTTCTGGCTACCCCTATTCCAGTTCTTTCCTGTTGAGAGTACAGGAACTCAAATATCCAGAGTTATCCATTGCTATTTAGGGTTCTTACATTTGCCTGATGGAAGCTCAACATGTGGAAACAGGGTGAGTTATGAAAATATAAATTCATTAGATTAAGAGATTTCTTATTTTGAAACATATCATCAATAGTTTGGGAGCATGCACCAACAGTGCATTTCCGCACCCACCACACGACGAACCGCCTGAATTGGGACCCAAGTGCAGCAGTGAACACCTCAGCATCACACAGTGTGAGGTTTATTACGGTGGCTGGTTTTGGTGTGGAAATAATTAGATGAATGAATAAAAACCTGGAGTTAATTTCTTTTATAAATCAATTGAGAAGCTCTGATTCAAAAAAACCTCTTGAAAACTTGACAATAGAACTTTTTGACATTTTTCAAATCTTTTACCTGGATAAGTATAATTTGCAGATATTAGGTATCTCTTTTTAGTTTGTACTTTTACTTTCCATGCATTTTGCACCTATTACAGCTCTTACATAGCTTTTTGTTCGGTATGATGACTGTTATTATTATTCATATTCGGACTTGGGCAATATTTAATGCTTACAATTATTTTATAATGTATTTTATTTTCTATGTTGTGGGTTGCACAGTGCTGTTAAAATGTCCTTAAAAATTAATGTGAAGTCGATAAAAGCATCAAGGAGCATTTGCCAATCTCTGCTGAGTTACTCAAAGCCAAGATGGGAAACAACAAGATTCAAGAGTGAATTAACTTTTTTATACATCAACTTAGTTGTAATAATATAAAGCAGATATATTAAGGAATAATGTGTGTGAAAAGAATGCAAAAACAAGCAAGAGAGCTTAGAATATTTGACATTTGTAAATTAAATTAGTAAGTAAGGTTAAGTTTTCATTAGGACCTTAGAAGATTTTTATGTGGACAATATTTGATCAACTGTGTCTCAAACATAAGATTTCATTAAGATATTTCTTTACTCGAATGTCAGAGGCTGTGGACACTTTGTTACCTAACAACTATCAAGGTAGCAACTTTTTAACATATTACACCTCTGGATAAGCATTGTGAATGAGACCTTTTGATCCAAATTTCAGATAATGAATGGATGTCAGGTACCAATGAAATAAACTCTTCATCAGTGTGTGTGAAGTATAATGTTATTCAAGTCATAACTATACATTGCTCCAATTCTTCTTGTCATTTTGTATAATCTGTCAGGTAGCAGCTACACTGGGTCCCATGTTTTGGGAATTATCCATGTTTAGATCTTATTCAAATAAAAAAAAAGTTTTCTCATATTTATCTGACAGTGTCAGAGGGTCACGTTCCTTGCTTGTTAGCGGTTATCACTACCACTCTGGGACACCAAGGGGGTGCTATCACTGACTCTCTTTTGTGATCCACAGCTCAAAGAAGACACCCATTGAAGGCAACTGGCCCCGTTCTGGTCCAGGAGTGGTAAAAGCATGGCACTCCCGGATGGTGGCGTCTTATTTGGGAGATGAGTTACCCATGCTGTTGAGCTCCTATCTTGATGCTGGACTGCTCTTCAGAATCTTTAGAATTTCAGCCAATAGCTAAGATTTACTTTTGTTATTCTGCTGCCTGGTTGGCACCACAACATTTCTTCTTGACTCTTGTCATACCCTCGTCAGACAACAACAGCTTTGAATTTACAATACCAGCCCAGGAAGAGCTCTATTAGGTGGCACAATGCTGCTTGATATACTGTAAAACACAGGGCAGGCACATGAGGTGAGGCAATAAGGTGATCGCCTCAGCCAGTACATTAGTCAGGGCTGCACTTTCATCCAAGAGTAATTTTCTAACTTATGAAATAGTAATACAAAAAATTGGAAGTTATGTGTGAACTGTAAGAGTAACATACAACTTATATACAGCTTTCAAAAATTGCAAGAAATAATTTTATTTGAAATGTTTCAAATGCCTTAGAACTGCAGTTTATGTCCAAGCATCCAAAACATTATGCATTTTGAAGCCACATGTCAGTAAGTGATACTGCCATTCATTTTTCTGATTTTTCACACACATTATTTTGTATGTATTATTTAGTAAACATTTAATTTCTGGAATGCTTTTAAGGTGTAAGTCACAAATATAATAGATAGATAGATAGATAGATAGATAGATAGATAGATAGATAGATAGATAGATAGATAGATAGATAGATAGATAGATAGATAGATAGATAGATAGATAGATAGATAGATAGATACTTTATTAATCCCAATGGGAAATTCACATTCTTCAGCAGCATGTAATGTATGTTAATTTTGCTCCATTCATGATTAGTTAGAAAAGGCACACATATTTTAGCTTGCAGTACAGTTTGAAACTGCCAAGGTATTTAGAGAAGTGTGCAGGGTGAGCAAAACAGATGAATTTCATTTAATATTCTATTTTGTCAGTCACAAAACTCATTAAAAATATCCATCCATCCATCCATTTTCCAACCCGCTGAATCCAAACACAGGGTCACGGGGGTCTGCTGGAGCCAATCCCAGCCAACACAGGGCAGGAACCAATCCCGGGCAGGGTGCCAACCCACCGCAGGACACACACAAACACACCCAGCACACCCTAGGGCCAATTTAGAATTGCCAATCCACCTAACCTGCATGTCTTTGGGAGGAAACCCACACAGACACGGGGAGAACATGCAAACTCCACGCAGGGAGGACCCAGGAAGTGAACCCAGGTCCCCAGATCTCCCAACTGCGAGGCAGCAGCGCTACCCACTGCGCCACCGTGCCGCCCCATTAAAAATATATTTTTCAGTAAACCAGAAGTCATGAAGAATTTATACATTTAATTTTAAATTAGTCTATTTTATTGATTCTTAGCTAAGCCTTTTAATTTTTTCACATTTTTTCCAAAATTGTTTTTCCTGTTTTTCCCGAGGATCTACTGTATCATGGAAGTATTGTATTATGAACCCTGTATTGCAACATGTGTTGTATGTGGATTAAGTGTATTAATTCATGGCTTGGAAGCATATAAGGAAGGAAGGGGTAGCAGCAAGGTTCATTGTTTCAGGTAGCATTATTTAACATGCCAGCCCTGGTGTAATCAAATGTGATACTTTACATAAACAATGAGTGCATTTAATTAGCCAGTTATTCACAGAAACTTGGTTTATAAAATATCATGTAAACTCTTATTCTGGTTAGGAACTGGGTTATTGGACTGAGAAACCCCATTAACACATGTAGATTTCTCCAAAAGTTACCTAGTTGTTTGGCCATGTAAACCATTAGTCAGGTTACAGTTAAGAATTTTGTAGTCTGCATGTGTCCATTGCACTCTGTTCACCTGTGCATGTGATAGCTTTGCAAATGCTTTCAGCAGACATAGGTAGAAGCGTCCACAAAGATAAATTTCCTGAGGCAAATGCTCAGGTGGTCACATTATTCCTTCTCCTGGTTGAAATGGTCTGTTTTATTATTTCATAAATTGCTGAATTTACATTAATGAGCTAAATGTGAATTTCCCATTGGGATTAATAAAGTATCTATCTATCTATCTATCTATCTATCTATCTATCTATCTATCTATCTATCTATCTATCTATCTATCTATCTATCTAAATGTACAGTGCTAAGCTCAGCAGCATAATCTCAGAACAGTAAAGTAATAAGTAAAAAGTAATGTGTGTTAAGTTTTTGATTACAGTTTAAAGTAACAAGTAATCTAAGGCAATACACATTTTATTGAGGAAAAAATACCAGGGTTATTATTATCCCAGTAGCACAGGGTATAATGGAAGAAGCAACCATACCATGTGATGCATGCATTATGGGAACTGAAACCTATTAATAAAGTGTCAGTTTAATTTTATTCCAGCTATATATATTTTGAAACAGCGTGATCAAGGTGACGCATATACTGCGAATCATTGAGGATGTAAAATGGGGATGGATGTTATTTACTTCAGAGTGCATAAAGGACTAAACCAATTTATAAAACACAAGAAAATTATCACAGGCTTCATGCTTGTTTTTAGATTCACGGAAACCAATGGTGACATTTAGTGGCATAGTTTTAACACATTGTAGCAAACTGCTAAAGGAGAACTCCTTTTGCATACTTGTGTATTTAAACAGAGATTTTTAAAAGGCCATAGCTTGTCTCAGAGTAGAGAAATGGTCCTAACTAGCTCCAAATTTTTGAAGTGACACACAGTTGTGGTCCTTCTCTTTGTAGTATGAGTAAATTTGTTATTTTTTAAAAATTAGGTAACTATTCTTAAATTCACTGGGTTTTAGAAGAGCTTATGAGATGTCCTAACTAATTAGGAGCTGCCAGAAAATGGCTTTTCAGCCAGAGATCAGCACACACATCCAGGGAAAGGTGGAATGTGTTAGAAATGCTAATCAGCAACACACTCATAAAAGGATATTGATTTCACAGAGATTAAATAATATTTGACACAAATTCTGTACATTATGTGATCAATTCCACATAGATTGATCATGTAATTTACAAAATTTCTGACAAATATTATTTAATCTCTGTGAAAGCAATATCCTTTTATGAGTGTGCTGCTGTTTAGCTTTTCTGACAGTGTAACATTACGTGAAAAATAAAACTTTGCAATATTGATAATTTGAATATGTCACAACCAAGCATTTCTCGCATTTTATGCCAAAATGTTTACATCCTTACAACGTGTGACATAATAACACAGAATTTTTACATTAATTCATCATTCCACATGAGGTAATGTTAAAACAAGCTGTATTCATGTAAACTGGCACACACATAAACATCTGTGATATAGCGGGTCCGCAGCTCTAAATGGATGGCCAGTTTTTAAATAAATAATCACCACACTTGCGGCTTAAGGAGGCGGAGTGGTAGGGTGGCAGGAGTGGCGCACCCGTGTGAGTTTCTGTAGTGAAGTGCACAGGTGTGGGATCGCCATTGTCCGTAACTGATACCGGGAGCTGCTAATTGCCACACCTGTGCCACATCCCCATTTTAAAAAGGAGAAGTGCGAGTGCAGAGGACAGAAATAAAGAAAGGGAAAAGAATAGATGGAGGTGAAGGAGAGAAGAAGGCAGGAGGCCATAAAAGCAGGTGCAGGAGCCAGCGAAGACAGAGAGAGAGCAGGCTCACTGGTGAATACAGGCAGCTGGGATGGAGAGCCCTTAAAGAGCAGTGTGTGGCCAACACTCGGTGAGGGGCAGTTGGAAGTGGTCACACCAGCTGAGTGGTTTCTAGGAGCTGGAATGACCGGCAGTATGGATGACTCGCCGTGGAAGTCGAGGAGGCTTGGGAGGGTGAGCCTCACTGTGAGCACCCTGGCCGTTGGGTAACCCAAATCTCGGTCCGGTAAGGTAACTGTACAGAGCCAGGGGACGGATGGCAACTGGACAGAAGTAAGGTCAACTGCACCTGCTGATAGGGCGACTCCCCTGTTGCAGTGCAATTCTTAGGAGCAATTCTAAGACTTAGTTAATATGGGCTGATTTTTGCAATGGACAGGTTACTTATCTTATCCTGGTTTTGCATGTGCATGTAAACACACTCATTGGTAGGCATGTTACCTTTTCTTACTGAACTAAAATAATCCTAACAAACATAGGGGAAAATATCCTATTCTACTGCTAGTTCTCATTATAGGGATCTGTACAAAACTTTTTTAGAATTTGGCAAACATTTATTAACATTCACCTTAATTAATTAAGCATGCTGAAACTCTGCTAACCTGTAGGATAATAAATGATAATTTCCTCTTAAATTGTATGCTGGATTTGATTTGAGTAAGATATAGGATGGTGAACCATCTATTATAATGTAATTTATAAAAGCAGAAAAAAATAAAATAAAGTTTTCAAAAAGTGTAATGGTTAATCTTGCACATACAAATTCTCTCAAATCTAATCTAGCTAGGGTTATAGCTGAAAATGTCTTTTAAGCCTATGTAAATTATGGAATTAACTTCCAGGTTCATGATGAGCTACTGGAAACCCTGATCTGTAGCTGCTCAGGTGTTCCTCTATAATGAAGCCCACTTCCCAGCTGAATTGCACTGATTTTTGTGTATGTTTTGGATTAGTCCACAATGATGATATATTTTGTTGTTCACATCATCTTTTTTGCTTCTTCAGCCTAATATGGCCTGTATAAAATGTTGTAGGTCATCCTGTGTACATGTTGCTTAAAGAGTAATACTCACAACAAGTGGAGCTCATTCCAGCCATAATTTTTTTGTATGTGCATCAATTTTTAAAATGGCTTAAAGAGCTGTCAGTTTTGTCTTAAAGAAGCCAAACTTTTGTAGAGCAGCAGTTTATGGCAGGGCACAACAATGCACACCCTGAGTCTCTTGGAGCCGGAAGGTAGCAATGCTAACCACTACACTACCATGCAAAAAAGATAATGTAACAGGCTGTCTTTTTACACTTTTCAGAATCCAAACAACCAGGACAAATATGTGAGGGAAGCGGAAATTATGAGTTTTCTTACTTTTGAAGACAATGGATTCGTTTGTGATCATTCTATTGTTGTGATAGGCATCAGAAACATTGTGAAAAGGGTTGTGAGGCCTCCTAAATGTCGTACTAAGCAGGCCATTATCTTTACCCACCAGCACAGTGAAGGCTTCTTTCCAGGTAGTCAGCTCCCAACCACTACTATCAGGTTTGGCCTATGCACGCCCAAAATATGCAATTATCTTTTACAGTTCAAATTATCTCTTAAATATCCCCACGTATGCAAAAATGCCCCTCTAGGGAGATGAACTGTAAAACATTTGGCTAGATGAGACAAATCCAACAGAATCTTTATTGAAGCAACAAATCAAAAATATTAAAATAAGAAAAAGGCAAAAAAAAATTTCCAAAGGAAATCCAAGGTAAACAAGTCCCAGTTCAGTAATCTAATAGCAGAAGCAAAAAAAAAAAAAATACACAAAACCAGAAGATTGAAACGAAAAACAGTACTCACATTAAGGAAATCAGCAACAACCAACCTTCTTTTTCACCGAAACATTCGTAGCGAAGGAACATTTAAAGACACAGCATATTCCAAGTCAAACATTTTTCTTTCTGTTTTCTTTTCTTTCTTTTCAATTTTGTTCCGTTTTAGTCATTCTAATATGTGTTCAGACTATAGTAAGCGTATCTATCTATCTATCTATCTATCTATCTATCTATCTATCTATCTATCTATCTATCTATCTATCTATCTATCTATCTATCTGACCCTGCCTAATCTGGTGGCCTGTAGTGTGGTGTACCTACTGCAGGTATTTAATTGTTGTGTCATCAGTATTTTCTGTCAAACAAGTAAAATAGAAATATACAAGTTGAAGGGACCTCTCTCAAGGTCAAATTGAAAACAGTAACTGATTTGTTGTTGACATCACACAGAATGTTTCCCTGTTTTAAGATAGACTGGCTACGAAGTCCCCAAATGCTTTTTAGTGGGAGGTTTAGAAATTTCAAAAATGTGTACAGTTTGCTATATTTGAGATATCTCAACAAACATTGAACTATCACAAGCAGGGAGTTTAGAAAAAAAAATTGAGCCTGTATCTATCTATTTATATCTAAAGAATTTCTGTAAAAAGCCAAATTTTCCCCTGTGGAGAAATAAAGCTGTACTTAAATCTTATTAATATTAAGCGATAAATAAACATAATGATATTAACATGAAAACATAAAAAAAGATTCAAAAACAAGAATAAAAAGAAAAATATATTTGTACAATTTTGTTGTGCTCCCTAGGCCATGCATCTTATGTGGCATCTTTTACTTTTGTCCGCTGTATATCACACTCTGTCTTTCTTTGGATTTATTCATGTTTCAGTCATATGCAGACTATACGTGGTGTGTAGCTGCATGGACATACTTTGCTCATTCTGTTGGTTTGGCATGAAAATGTCTTGTGGGGAGCATGTCTTCAACAGGCTTAACATCCCCAAATGCTGAAGTATTATGCTGTAAGCAGCTTGTACACGGTATCCTCAAGAATATGCTTAAACACAAACAAGATGGCATACAGTTATTTCTCTGTCTTAGGTGAGCTGACTCCTCTGTCAATTCATGATTACCCACAGTCGAGTGGCACCTCACCCAGATTGTGATATATCTACTTTTAGACTTTGTTCCCTTTTTACAGCAAGCAAGTAACTGACTTGAATGAAGGCAACGGTTTATATCATATTTATTTATATACATTTTTTAATACTTTCAGCAACTGAAACTGACTTTCAAGATACTGATCTGATGCAAGCAAATCTCCTTCCATCCTTCTGTGTCCTAAGCCACATCAAAGGAACCTGCGGCTGTCAAAATATGGAAAAGCTCAGGTGGCTTGTGTATCGCAAACAAGATGTAAAAGATGCAAAAAAAAAAAATCACAGCAAAACAATGGATTGCATGGGACTCACCTCACCTCTAGAGCCAGCAACACATCTGTAGGCAGTAAAGCCTAATGGAAATTTCTGCACTCTGAGACTCGCATCACACATCTCTTACTCATTTTGCATGCACTCTTCTAAGCAGCGGCTCATTATTTGGATAACATAGCCTAGAGTAAGAGCTACTTTCCCATTTCTGGCCACCTGAGCTCTCTTCACAATTCCAGAAAGCTGAATTTGTTCAGCTCACTTCGAAGCTTGCAGTGATACATACTGTATTTTATACTCATAAAATACATTTGAATGATTGTCTATAACTAATTAAAAAGATCTTGGACAAAAGATAAACTGAATAAAAGTAATAATAATAATAATAATAATAATAATATGTTTTATTTATTTGTAGGTGCCTTTCTAAACACTCAAGGACACTGACAATAGGTAAAACACACATTATAAACAAAACAATACAAAATATTAAATCAGACAGAGAAATTGTAGTCAAAGAGAAAAAGCAGTCTTAAACAAATGAGTTTTAAGTTTAGATTTGAAAAGTGACACACAAATATGCATGCACTCTATTTGTATACATGTGTATAATATATTTATACACATAGATGAAAACACCTTTGTGGCATCTATTCAAACCCAGAATAATGCTACATAGATCTAAGTACATTGTAAAAAAGTGTATTTATTTAATAATAAAGCACTCATAAAGGATAAATCGATATAGGGAGAGTACAAAGCACTGAAGAAAGACAGAATTTGAAACCTTGCCTATACAGTATTCAAATAAATACTTGTGGACCAGGCTTAGTGTTTTGTTCATTGTTTTTTTTTCCTTTGTAATAAACTTAGTAACTCTGAGAAATAGCTGATTGTTGGGCAAGTTTGGCAAGAGCTTCTGTAAAAACTGAAGCCTGTTCAGCTGGCTAAACCTTTTATCAGGACCAGCAGCTAAGAACAGGATAGCATGGGATATTTTTTCCCTACAATTGTTAGGATTCTTTTAATTCAATAAGAAAAAGCAACATGACTACCAATGAGTGTGTTTACATGCACACACAAAACCAGGATAAGATAAGTAATGTGGCTAATGCAAAGAAGGAGGCGCACCATCACCTTTGGTCAGCTTAGCACGACATGACTTGGAGTCAAACAGCTAACATGAGTATCCATCCAGGCCTTGAGAATGTCAGATTACATGCATAAGAATCACAGAGAATAACAGATTATATAACTGCCTCATGATGGATTCTAAATTTGCCATGTTTTTATAACAATTATCATAATGCCTGACACTATCAGTGGTCATACAAGTACCATCTTCCTTTTCCCATTCTACTGTGCTGTGACAGTTTTTCTTCTTCCTTGTGGCTGCATTATATTTCTGGGTGAACGCTCATTGTTTGTCAACTCTTGCACATATAGGAGCTGTCCCTATGGCCAGAGGCAAAACAAGACATCTTTGATTTTGTTTTGGCTTGTCTCAGGGTACCTTGGAGAGCTCACACTACACAAATGGAGGTGTTGGGCATGACGCATCTGCACACAACTTGTTAAAATTATGCAGTTGAAGGCTACAATTGAAAAACCACAAGAAAAAGATTGCAGTTTGATGTCATGCTTTGGTGCACATATGTGTGAAAAACAAATCCAATAAATGTGATGCCCAAGCACTGATTTGAGATCCAAAGAAAAACAGAAAAATAATCTTGAATAATTTGAGTATGATTGTTAAGATGGAGCAAATTCTTCAGATACTGTATGATTAGGTTGTCATACACAGACCTATTATTAGTTTTCACAATACCCTCTTATGAGTAAAGAGCTGTAAAGACAAAAGTTGGGGGTCTACTGAGCACAGGAAGAAAGTGATCTGTTCAGAGGAGTCATTTTTCATTGAGTTGTTTTGGCACAGGAAAGTCAAGCTCACAAAAGCAAGCTATGATGATGGCTGGAAAATATTCACCCATTCTCTAACGAGCAATAAGTGGTTTGCTCCAAATGACCTGAGGCCTCATGTATAAACGGTGGGTACGCACAAAAATGTTGTGTAAGAACGTTTCCACGTTCAAATCGCGATGTATAAAACCTAAACTTGGCGTAAAGCCAAGCACATTTCCACGGTAACTCATACCCTGTCGTGCGCAAGTTCTGTGCTCGGTTTTGCAGAATGGCGGCACCCAGTGTCAAAGCAGTGCTACTGTTCCTGTGTGGTTACCCTTTCTTTTTTAGATCCACATCCCTGACGCGGCTTTATAAATACACTGAAATTAACCGCATATTGTTTGTTAGTTTAATGCATCTGATTGTAATTAACCAGTAACAATATAATGGTCCACAGAATGGTCAAACTATTCCAAATACCATAACTACTTTAGCGTTGTTACTCTCACTGCACCTTCTTCTTCTTCTTTCAGCTGCTCCCGTTAGGGGTTGCCACAGTGGATCATCTTTGTCCATATTACTCTCACTGCACCACTCAGAGTATTTATATCACTGTATTTGAGTGTGAATCACAGCTGTACAGCAGCTGATCGGAAAGAGAATTATCGGTATACAGCATCAAGCACACACTGCCTCAGCCATGCTGTCTATTGAACTGCTCTCATATGGCAAACGCTTCAGAGCCTTTCCTCGCAGTTCAGAAACAGTTTCATCCCAAGAACTCTAAACGCACTCAATCAGTCCATCAAGTGCTCCTTGTAGAACTGTTTGTACTTATAAGTACAATTACCTCACTGTAAACTTGCAATACAGTTATAATATTGCACAACCTGAGCCACTTTATAAAGCGCGTATTTACATATGATGACAATATCATTTTTAAGATGAAATGCAGCAAAACATGTTTATTATATTATACAGATAAAACATTAACTTAATTTAAATAATCTATATTGTTAATAATTAAACATGTGAGGACACGGTGCCGCAGAGCTAGCAAGCCGCTGGCGCTCCATTCACAGATTGTTCCTGCCTCGCGCTGTATTCTTGCTGGTGCTGACGCGACACTGTAAGGATAGTTGGATAGAATAATTAAACACGTACTATGAAGATATTTCAATTTTCCTTAAAAGTTTTGAAGAATCTGCGTTCTAAGCTTACAGATGGTTTAACGTCTATTACAGAGCTGATTGTGTGACGATTGTGTATTTGGAGAAAGAAAAGTAAGAACAGGAATTGGAGGTCAGTACGTTTGAAAGAGACTATACTGCTACAATAAAGTATTTCATCGAAGGTCGTGCATGGCGCAGCAAGCATCTTGAGTGTGACATGAACAATCACTGCGCCACCATGTTTCCATGTTTAATAACATGCTTTAACTCCTATCATCATGAAAATGATATCACATATACATCTCAGTATTTTAATTATTCAGAGACCTGTAATATCACGAATGTAATGGATTCTGTGTCCTGTCGGGAGGAAGAGAAAGCCCGGAAGCACGTAGTAATTCACACACATAGAGCACATAGATCAAATACAAGACAAAGCATTTAACGTGCTACTTTAGTTACGATGGGATTTGAGAAACTAGTAAATTAAACAATTTTAAGATTAAGTTTATGATGTTTTACTTTAATGACAAAATAAACTACGTGATTAAAGTGGAAATTTCGAGATTAAAGTTGACATTTCGTGCTTTTTTCCCACTGTGTGCCTTTTTTTCTTTTCTCTGTACCCTAATAAGCTTTCTTATGACACTCAGACGGTGGGCTACAACTCGCCTTTTCACAGCGACTTTGATATCTGACAACTTCTTTTTTATTTCGAGCACTGTGCGACTTTGTGAACTTGAGCTTTCGAGTTTCTCCGATACGCTATGTCACTCGATCAACTTCCTTTTGTTGTTTATACCACTATTTAAACCAACAAATAGTACGTTTTCCTTGCCTCCACTTGGTATTTCCTGAAATTCTATTTTCCCTTGTGCTTTTGCCATTGGCTTTTCAAAGAACACTGAGCTTAACACTAGAATTACCAGAGCCTACGAAAAAACTCGTAGATCCGTCCCACCTTAAATCGCTTCACACTTCTCCATCAGTGTCTTTTGTCCTGTAAATGTGTTGATAAGCAGCAAGCAGCAAGCAGCCTACTATCACATCCCCCACCGCCGCACAGTTTTCTCAGCTCAAATCTGTTTACCTGCGTGTCAGTTGCTTGGAGTTGTATAGAGTGAGAAGTCAAGCAAAATGACACCTTTTATAAATACTATATCGTTATTTGGAACACATGCATTTCATGTGTGTTCCATGTCTACAACGATTTATGTAAACACATCATTAAAACAGAAACATTTTTCATGTTTTAGTAATAATTGACAAAATGTAGACATGAAGTTTATAATGTGTGAAGCCTGAAGTCCAAATATCAAAGAAACACTTTCACAAAACGTACAAATATAATAGAACAAGTACGCTTTTATTCAAAAATATAACTGCAGAAAAAGAACCTGCGTCAGGGTGACACACATTTAGTATGTCTGCGTCTGTGGCGCAACGGTATCAGCTGTTGACTGGTAATCAAAACTTCACGGGTTCAATCCCTGACGAGTCGGTTTTGAGAAGTGAGCTGCTAGTATTGGACGGCATGGTGGTGCAGTGGTAGCGCTGCTGCCTCGCAGTTAGGAGACCCGGGTTCACTTCCCGGGTCCTCTCTGTGTGGAGTTTGCATGTTCTCTGCGTGGGTTTCCTCCGGGCGCTCCGGTTTCCTCCCACCGTCCAAAGACATGCAGGTTAGGTGGATTGGCGATTCTAAATTGGCCCTAGTGTGTGCTTGGTGTGTTTGTGTGTGTCCTGCGGTGGGTTGGCACCCTGCCTGGGATTGGTTCCTGCCTTGTGCCCTATGTTGGCTGGGATTGGCTCCAGCAGACCCCTGTGTTCGGATTCAGCGGGTTGGAAAATGGATGGATGGGTGCTAGTATTCTTACTATTTTAGAATAAAAACATACATTTGATTTCAGTCTGTAACAGCCGGTGTAAATATATGATACTTGCAAAGATTAGCTTTGTTTTTTTTTTTTTATTCAATTTCATTCTCTCAGTAGCATTCACGATTCCACCCTACCCCCCCTGCCCCCATCTGACACTGCTGTTTTCACATAAAGACGGACTATAGCTCTGCAGTCTACTTGTGACTTTATGCTGTAGGAAGTACGTAAATAAGCCAAGGTAAATAAGTAAATAACATTCGATCTGGCTCTTATATACAAAGTACAGCGATGGCAGCTTCCACCTGCAGCTATAGACTCTTCAGTTTACAAGCAACTCTCCAAGCTAGTGTTTACATCTGGATGGTGTATGTGCCCTAAAAAGAAGTGTGACTGCATTCTCGTACCAATGCATGTGACCTGAAGTGTCTGCATGCACTTTTCGTGGCATTACATATGTATTTTTTGAGCATGGATAGGCGATGGAAAAAGAAAAGATGATGCAACATCAACAAGCTTTAGTTCTAAGACCTCAGCTTCCCCCAGGGAAAAAAGTACAGTGCCAGGTGCTCGTTCAGTGTAATAGGAACCACAGCACAAAGAGGTGTGTACACTGCAACAAGTACACATGTCGTAAATGTAGGAAGGACAGTCCTTGGGTGTGCGGGAACTGTTAGTATTTGAATGTGATGATTTTATATAGCACAGAACGGAAATCAGCAGTTCTTAGCATTGCACCACGCAACCTGTCATATCAACCGCCTACTGTAACTTGCTTTCTTTTTTCTTTGGTTATAGTCTTGAATAAAAGTGCACTTGTTTTGTTATACTTGTACATCAACATTTATATGTTACTTACATAAAAGCCAGATCGAATGTTATTTATTTGGATTTAGTTACTAACTTACTTCCTACAGCGTAAAGTCACAAGTACACTGCAGAGCTTCCTGTGTTTGAACGACACAGGCATGCTCAAAAAATACAAATGTAATGCCATGAAAAGTGCATGCAGACACTTCCGTTCACAAGCATTGGTATGAGCATGCAGTCAGACTTCTTTTTAGGGCACATACACTGTCCAGATGTAAACACTAGCTTGGAGAGTCACTTGCGAACTGAAGAGTCTATAGCTGCAGGTGGAAGCTGCCGTTGCTGTACTTTGCATATAAGAGCCAGATTGAATGTTATTTACTTATTTACCATGTTTTATTTACTTACTTCCTACAGGGTAAAGTCACAAGTAGACTGCAGAGCTATAGCGTGTCTTTATGTGAAAACAGCAGTGTCAGATGGAGGGTGGGGGGGTGGAATTGTGAACGCGACTGAGAGAATGAAACTGAATAAAAAAATTAAAAAAGCTAATCTTTACAGTATCATATATTTACATCGGCTGTTACAGACTGAAATCAAATGTATGTTTTTATTCTAAAATAATAAGAATACTAGCAGCTCACTTTTCAAAACGCACTCATTGGGGATTGCACCCGTGAAGTTTTGATTACCAGTCAACAGCTGATACTGTTGCGCCACAGAAGCGGTCATACTAAATGTGTATCACCCTGACGTGGGTTCTTTTTCTGCAGTTATATTTTTGAATAAAAGCGTACTTGTTCTGTATATTTGTACCTTTTGTGACAGTGTTTCTTTGATATTTGGATTTCAGGCTTCACACATTATAAACTTCATGTCTACATTTTGTCAATTATTACTAAAACATGTAAAACGTTTCTGTTTTAACGATGTGTTTACATAGATCGTTGTAGACATGGAACACACATGAAATGCATGTGTTCCAAATAACGATATAGTATTTATAAAAGGTGTCATTTTGCTTGACTTCTCACTCTATACAACTCCAAGCAACTGACACGCAGGTAAACAGATTTGAGCTGAGAAAACTATGCGGCGGTGGGGGATGTGATAGTAGGCTGCTTGCTGCTTATCAACACATTTACAGGACAAAAGACACTGATGGAGAAGTGTGAAGCGATTTAAGATGGGACGGATCTACGAGTTTTTTCGTAGGCTCTGGTAATTCTAGTGTTAAGAGCTATTTATATTGATTTGCATATTCAAAGAGGCATAATTCTGGGAGGAGTTGGGGTGGGGCAGCAGGTGCGTGCACGTGCGTTAATTTTCACGCTGACCGGGATTTATGTAGCGGAAGAACGTGGAAGCTGGCGTTCACACAGATTTATGCATCTGGATTTTTTTTGTGCGTAAGAACATTTCTGCTTTTGTGCTTACGTCATGTTATAGTGCGAATTCTACACATGGCGCTATGCATGAGGCCCCTGGAAACTAGTTAAACACAAAAAAAACCTTCACATCAGTAAAAAAATGTGTTATAGGCATCTAATCTGTATTTTCTCATGCTAATGTTATTGAATCTGTAAAATAGGCACCTCCGTCACATCCAACTGCTGAAAGACATATTCAAGTTTTGGCAGAAAATGTCCAAAGTCAAGAGATAGATGGTGTCAGTCAGCCTGATCATATATCTCTAGCCATTGATAAATCAATAGACAATACTGACATGATACAACTTTGGTGTTCGATATTTTGAAGGATAAGAATTGTTATTTTTAAGCCAAGGTTCTTCCCATGGCCTGTGTTCAAATTCTTGTTTTATATTATTTTTTTGTTCAAACAATACAAATAGTAAAGCAGCGTTTCTCAACCTTTAAGCATTTGCGACCCCAGTTTTCATAACAGTTTTAATCGTGCCCTCCTAACGTTTTTTTGAAACCCTAATAAAATTTATTCCTATATTTTTTGCTGCCGTTACACCGCTACAAGTTTAAAATTTCCCTACGAATAGCGAAATTTCGCCACATATGGCAACAT
Organism: Erpetoichthys calabaricus; assembly: GCF_900747795.2. Taxonomy (NCBI): domain Eukaryota; kingdom Metazoa; phylum Chordata; class Cladistia; order Polypteriformes; family Polypteridae; genus Erpetoichthys; species Erpetoichthys calabaricus. The sequence goes on from NC_041403.2 coordinate 135,537,416, forward strand.
TCTCGCCCCACAGGTTGAGAACCACTGTAGTAAAGCAAAATAGGAAAGAAAAAGGAAAGACAGACAAGTAACAAAACTGAAATTCGGATGAGACCCTTGCAAAATCCTGACATAGTGAAAGGTTTAGTTCATATGGTGTGGTAAAAATTAATCAGCAGACAGAAAAGGTGTAGCGATGGCTTCCTCATATACTGAAAAATCAGCAAAAGTAAAAGAAACACAGTTAACATAAGCAGAATTTACAACAGAGCTGACTATCAGGTTGTATACTGGTCTTAAATATGGTAGAAAAAAGGAAAGGTGGAGTCAGGGCAGCCAGAACAGGAACTGATGTGGTGGTAAGATGGATTCTGGGTACTGGAAATGACATCATCAGAGGTTTCTGGAAGTGACGTCAGTAGTGGGTGGACCAGTGGTGATGTCATCAGGAGGCAAGGTCTTTGGCTGAACCGCAGAGGAACAACAGGAGAGAACATCAGGGGAGAGTGCCAACCCCCAGTCTGACTGACAAATAACACTATTTGAACCTATAAACTGTCCCCCATGTGGTCATGCATGACAATTGTCAAAGGCTTTCTTTGCATTTAGTGATAAAATATCTATTAGGTGAATCAAAGTAGGAGCTATAACTACAATATGTAGCAGGCAATGGGCATTATTTGTTTTGTGGAATTACTGAATGTAACAGGTCTGGTCAGAGAGGATTGACTTGTGGAAAAGCCATTACAGTGCATTGAATAATAGAGGAAGGTGATTTAGTATTGTTTAAAATAATACCAGTATCATTTTAAAGATATTAAGATTTTTTAATATTACAAAATTGTGATATGATCAGAATGGATGACAGATGTACAAAAATGTAAACATATGTATCCACTGAGATATGAGGGTTACAGTTACAAGTTTTCACATTTATATTGGGCTTCATTTAATATCCTTTTTCAAGTTATGACCATCTTTTTCACAGTAATGAGAATCAATCTGGAATTTTCTATTGGCTCTCAGCCTTAACTACTGCCCTCTCTTGTCCTCCCTCTTCAATGGAAAACAAAGACACTGATGGTGTGGGCAATCCAACAATAGAGTTTGAAGAACTCAACGCTTATTTCTCTTTATCTTTTCCTTCTCCATTTCTTCCCACTCACTGCTGCAATCATCACCCAGTACCTACTCTTCATTCTCAATTTGTTCAGTGAGTGTAATAGTTAGGGTGACCAGACGTTTACTTTTTTCCAGACATGTCCTCTTTTAGATTCTTTAAATGTCTTTCTGGCTGCGTTTTATAAAATTGTCTTATTTGGGATTTTGTTTTGCTTGTTTCTCAGAGTGTATAAACAAACATAAGCCAGCATTTTTTTTTGTCCCATGCACTACTGGTATAAGATTTGAACTGGTATGCACTGTAACACTGTGTACAGCATAGCAGCTATTGTGGGAAAACAAAGTATATATATTTAAAGAAAAGCATGCATGGCAGCTTGAGCTGGTAAATAACTACGAGGACGGGGCAGAGCCACGCGATCACTGAATCCCAGGTTATAAGTACAAAAGATAACCAAATGGAAGTGTAGATTTACAGACAAGTTAAAAAATTACCTTTAAGCAAAAAGAAGAAAACCTAACATATTATCTGTAGAGCATACATATATGTGTTAGTAGCAAGTAAAGGCACTGGCAACTTAGAGGCTCATATTCACTCTACAACGCAGAAGACTGCATTTGTTGACAAAAGTGATGGGAAACTTTTGTGAGATCAGGCAAAACAGTGGATGCTGTAATGGCAGCTGAGCAACTTCTGGAACCTCACACAGTTCAGCATCATAACAGTACATCTGCTTCATTAAAGAAGGCATTTCTAGATTTCAACATGGACCTAAAAGTGTTACGTGTTTGCACAAAGGCATAAGCAATAATTAATTTCTTAATTACCCTGCATTCTGCGGAAACAGCTCCAAAAGTACTTGAGGATGAATCTTACTGTGGCATTGCACCTCATGGCAGCAATCACTGTTTAGACAAAATACTGAAACTTTAACTTTAACAATAAGGCAATATTTTGTTTTTCCTTTTGCCACTATGCATGAGAAATGTCAACCCTGCAACTGTTGAAAAAATTTATAAAATGTTTAAAGAAAAAGTAATAATGATTCACCTCAACCGTGATAAGCTGGATCATCAACGGGATAAGGAGGAATTGTTAATGAGTTTCTCCAACATGGTAGAGAGCTTAACACAGAATTCTGGGCCATGGAGTAAGTAAAGGTGGGTTAAAACACCAATACGCAGCCAATGAAGGGAGCAGTAACAAAGCAGTTGTGCCAAAATCACATTATGGTATGATTAAAAAGTTGACTCCAAAGCTAAGAAAGCAGGATAATACCTATAATCAATCCTAGAATAAGATAATGGCATTGGGCAAAAGAACAAAAACACCTTGCCAGAGGGATTTTGCAGCTGAAAAGAATCAACACAATTCAAATCAGAAATACATTTGCATAACAAACTGGTTGAGTGCGGAATGCCTTGGCAGAGAGTATCTGGAAATGTTTCTAGTTAGGATAGAATTCAAAATGTCTATAATAATCTCCTTTGCTTTGAGTTTCAAGATGGATTGTTTACCTATGCTGTAACAAAGATGTAAATACAGCATAATGGAATCTTTTTAACACCTAACTCCATCAGAATGTTCCAAAACCTTTGAGAAAGAAATAATACTTACTTGAATACTGGGTAAATATTCAAATGGTGGCATGAAAATAGGATGTCGTAAAATTCCAGCTGAAACAAAAAGTCTTCAAACCACTGAAAGGCCCCCTAGGCTTCAGATATGCAAACTCATTTTTATTAGTTTTCTTTCTGAGAAAGGTTATACTGTAGCTGCAATAATGAAATTAAAATTCTTTATGAATCTGAGCTAATAATTAAGAAAAAAATATGCAACACATATCTATCTGTCTTTCAGGGAACAGGCATGAGGAAGATGTTTACCCCACTGTTCCTTTGGTTTATAGAGAAATAAAGAAATATGCTGAAGAGCTTAGGTGAAAAGTACAGGTAAGACATCTTCTGATTATGATATAAGGCTTTGATGACCATCAATGCAATATAATTAAACAGAGATGGCTACCAGACTCTAAAGAATCAGTTCAGGTTACCATAAAGTAAAATTCAATTACTCTTGTGTAAAATGGAATTGATTTCACATGATGATTTTTGTGTAGTTTCCCTCTAGATAAACGGTTCTAACTACAGAACAAAAATCAAGGAAAGAAATCATGAAGGCTTAAAAGCATCTGTTAGTTTTTTTCCCCCAGATGGAACACAGAGACAGTCTCATTGCTATGGCAACTGCAGAAGCAAGAAAGTCACGTAAATAAATAAATAAGCTTATTCAATTCTCCAGTGTAGCTTGCTCTTGATTTTCAAAAAATTTCACAAGCATAACCTGCTTTGAATACATTGAACCCACACTTTATTTCTGTTCTTAGAGTGACACGGTGGCACAGCTGTTAGCACTGTTGTCGCACTTCTCCAAGAACCTGACTTTGACTCCTGGCAGTCACTGTCTAGGTGAAGATTCCAAGATGTTCTTGTGTTTGTGTGAGTTTTCTGCATTTTTCCTTCCACATACCAAAGTTACTCAAAATAGAGCAATGTGAAAGAAGATGGGTGTGTGTGCAGGAGTGTATTCTGCAAAACACCATTGGCGGATTCTGTCTTTCACATAATGGTGTCACCTGAAATGCAAAAAGGGTATTGAAAATGGAAGGATGGAAAGAAGATATTGGAAATCAATGAATGCCTGGATGCACACTTCTATTAACTATAAGGCATAAGGTACAGAGAACATACAGAAATTTAACCTTTACTGTTACATTTTAAAGGGCCAAACTGAAAGATTGATTCACTGTTAATTTCCTTTATTCATCTTCTAAAAGACCACTGTGAAAAAACAGCCAGTAAGTTTTTGCCAAGTGTAAACTTAATAGTACACTACCGAACACTGCTATTCAGTGAAATCCAGAACCTCTAATCCTGTTAACATTTTTGCTCATTGTCTTTGTCAACAAAATAGGCGCCATCCAGCTGTGTCTGAGAAGATATTTCTTAGGATACTCCTATTTTTTGTTGTGGGTATAACGTTAAACTGCATCCGGCCTTGCAAGCGGTCCTCCAACTTGCAGGGAAATCATGGGGGCTGGTGGCAGGATTGGCACTCCAGCCACCGTAAACAAATTTCACACAACTGTAAGATGACAGAAAGGACTCATTTTTGCTCTCCGCAGGAGTAGCTCTGCTGCAGCCGCCCATAGGAAGGCTACTCGCATCATGAAGGGGATGGGGGAAACCCTCGAGAGCCCCATCCCTGGAAGAGTCGAAACCGTCAGAGAGCCAATGGGGTCAGGCCTGTTAGGGTTCAGAACTGGTGTGGTGCTGAGGTGTCGTCCGCTGCACGGCAGCACTCGGGTCCCAATTTGAGGAGGCCCATACGGGTGGGCGCATGGAATGTCTTGTCTCACCGGCATGATGATCATCTTCCTCTGCTGTCGGAGAAGCTGCGTAAACTCCGCATTTCAGTGGCGGCACTCTCTGAGCTACACATACCTGGGACTGGCCAGATCTCTGTAGATGGATACACCTTTTATTAGTCTGGTCGCTCTGATGGCTGTACTCGGGGAGTAGCTGTTGCTGTAACAGATCAGCTTCTTCCAATGGTGTCCAATGTCACTTCTTTCAATGAGAAAATTATGAGACTCAGATTATGGCACTCCCTGGGTGCCTTGTCTGTTGTCTTGGTGTATACTCCGACCGTACTGAGTGATGTCTCAGTGAGAGAGACATTTTATTCACAATTTCGCTCGGTGGTTGATGGGTGCCCGTGAGGTGACACTCCTCTGGTCATGGATGACTTCATTGCAACCACTGGCACTGACAGGGCTAGCAAACTCGGTCACCATGGGTCTGGTGACCTTGGTGAATGTGGCTGCATGTTCCTTGACTTTGCAAAAGGTCAGGGGCTGCAAATCGCTGGATCCTGGTTCCAGCGCCCTGAGCCACATCGTTGGACTTGGTACTCCAATACTGGTAGTGCGATGGTCCTCGTGAGCAGACACTGGAGGCTCTTGCAAAACTGCAGGGTCTACAGAAGTGCCCAGTTTGTGAATTCTGACCACAGACTTGTTGTTGCTACTCTGAAGATCCAGCTTAGGTCCAGTAGGTTACCACCTACTAAGAAAATGAGGCTGGACTTAGCCAGACTTCAAGATCAGACTGTTTCTAATGGAGGTGATACCAGCTATATTTAGCTGGTACGTTACCACCTTTTGCACCAGCTCAGGCTCATTCCCTGTCAGAGGTTTAATGTTCCAAATTCCCAGAGCCAGTCTATATTGCCAGGGTCCAAAAAATCTAGGTCTTTCCTGCCTATGCCTGCCAGTAAAGTGACATCACACCTGGCTCTCACCTATTGTCTCGTAGGGGTGAGTGAACAAGATGGCTCCACATCAACATTTTGGGCTGATCCTGGTTGGAGCTTGTTAGCCCCAGCGGTAACCATATCCCAGGCACGGTCCACTGTTTTCTAATTTATACTATTATTATGGTTGTTGCGAACCATTCTTTGTCTGACCTTTAGCCCAAACCTATTTGCCAAGGGAGTTCATACCAGGAGTACAAAGCCCCAGACAACCTAGCTTTGAGCATCCCTAAAATGAACAAGTCCTACTACTATAGCAAGATGATGGTTAAGGGTGAGGCAGATAAAACTATCTAAAGAAAATTAAAAAAAAATCTAAGTTTATTTGTGTTATTTATATCATTAGAAAATAATCTAACGTTCAATTGAACAGGTGCTTTCCTTAGATGATGTAGAAAAGCTACAAACAGGTTAAGTTACACTTGCAATTGCTTGTACAGTATAAAGTAAATTATGCTGTTGCCTTCTAATAATATCAGGCTTAATTAGATGTGTTGTAACACTGCATAGGATTAAAAATACATCCAAATTATGCTATCTTAATTACTGTGGTTTTCATATTAACAGTCACATAAATTAATTTCATAAGTAAACTAAATCACTAGAATGATTAATGCAGAGCTATTACTGCTTTTGAACTTAGTTTTTAAGACTGAGATTCTGTTCTGGTTGCTGTATATACAAAGATGTGCTGGAACTTGTGTGTGTTTCTGTCTGGTTGTAAAAGTGTTGCTATATACTGTATGTGTGTGTGTTGAGTGCGAGAAGACCTGCCACTGAATGTCATTTCAGTGTTTGATGCATTCGCATAAAATACTAGAATCTATGTCTAATCATCTGTTAGTCTGTCTATTTGTCCTGTTCAAGGCTTTGGTGCTGTCATGTCTGGTCTACTGAAGCTCTCTGGTGGCAGGTGTACAAGCATGTGTGACAAATCCACTGCAGATGCTTCAAAATGCAGCAGCACATCTGGTGTTCAACCAGCCGAAGCAGGCATATGTCACTCCTTCCTTTAGATCATTACAATGGCTTCCTATAGCTTCACATATTAAGTTTATATCCTGATGCTTGTCTAAAAGTAGTCAAGTGATCAGCACTTATATACTGTAAATGGAGACACTTCTGAGGTCCTATGCTCTTTTTGACCAATCAGGTCTGCTTATGAGTAACTTCTGGTGATGCCACCTCTGCATTATCTTAAATCTCAGTCCAGACTCTATGTATGTGTAGCTCTTACCTGGGTGAATGAGCTGCCCACTTTCATTTGTAATTTTGAATCCTTCTATTTGTTTAAGAAGCATCTGAAGACACTCTTATTCATTTATTCATTAAGTTTGATATTAACTGTTAGGTTCTATTATCAAAGAATTGTAACAGGCTCAATTTTTTTTTCTAAACTCCCTGCTTGTGATAGTTCAATGTTTGTTGAGATATCTCGAATATAGCAAACTGTACACATTTTTGAAATTTCTAAACCTCCCACTAAAAAGCGTTTGGGAACTTCTTAGCTAGTCTATCTTAAAACAGAGAAACATTCTGTGTGATGTCAACAACAAATCAGTTATTGTTTTCAATTTGACCTTGAGAGAGGTCCCTTCAAACTGTATATTTCTATTTTACTTGTTTGACAGAAAATACTGATGACACAACAATTAAACACCTGCAGTAGGTACACCACACTACAGGCCACCAGATTATGCAGGGTCAGAATGATAGATAGATAGATAGATAGATAGATAGATAGATAGATAGATAGATAGATAGATAGATAGATAGATAGATAGATAGATAGATAGATAGATAGATAGATAGATAGATAGATAGATAGATAGATAGATAGATAGATAGTGTAATAAGCTTTCAAAATAAAGCACTTCCACAAAAGGAAAGGGTTTGGGGACCGTCTCCGTATAATGTCCATTGGACAAAAAAAAAAACGCAAAAAGACTTTGGTTTGATCAAAAAGCATATATAGCAATTGACAATAGTAACAGACAAAGATGGCATTTATGTACAAGGACAAAATGGAGGACAGAAATGAGTTGGCAGGAGATGATGTCATCAAAGTGGGACCGGAAGTGAGGTAATGAAGGAAGTGATGTCATCACATAGAGCCGGAAGTATCTTCATCGGGAGGTGCTGGAAGTGACATCTCGGCGGACATCTTGGAACCCGGAAGTAAGGTCCGTTTTATTTTTCTTCTTTTTGTGTGATGAGAGAGAGGCATTAGTACTGCACATCAACCCCTTGTCTCACAATGTTTCACTTACCTTTGGGCTTGTTGACTGCCTCCTAAGCACATGTGTGTGACCATGGGGCATTACAAAGGAATTCTGTTATGAAAAGGAGTCAGAACCATAATTAAAAGGGTTCTCTAAATGTGGCACAAAAGCAGGCCTGTTTAAAATAGCACCCCAAAACAATAAGTCCCCAACTACTAGCTGCAAGGTTTAATTTAAGCAGGTCCAAAAATGGTGAAACTGGCTTTTAAAGTTTAAAATATAATTTAAAATCTCAAAATATCACCAATGCCTCTCGGGAGGGAGAAACACTGAAAACTCCAGAAAGAAAGATAAATCCTTATAAACAAATATATTTGTTCACAAAAAAATAGGAAACATAGCCAACATGCACAAAGCAATCCATAGTAAACAAATCTGAAATCACAGTCCTAAAGCAGAATTCAAGTATCCGTGTAGAAAAATAGTCAGGGAGCAGAAAACCAAATGAGAAACAGTCCTTACAAAGAGGCTCCTACCAAATTTCAATGGACCACTCCTGAGATTCTTTTTTCTAGGACTTAAATAACCAGAGGGTGCTCTCATGAGTGGTGACGTCACTCTTGGGGTGCCCTCATAGAACACCAACAACATAGGTGAACAGCATAATACACATAGATAAAAATTTTAAGTAAACAACAAAAGAATAAGTAATAATATTACCAAAAATACCTAAGTAAAACAAACACTAGAAAAATAATACTTTGAAATAAACAAAGAAGGCACAAAATGGGATAATAAACATCAGAAAGGGAACACACCCCAGCTGAAATGTGACATGTATTACTGTAGATATGAAGGAGCTCCAGTTGCATTTCCTGGGGGCGGGTTTGGACGACTTAGTGCTACCATATAAGAAAGATATGAAGTTAGATGTGTATTTAGTTATTCAATTCACTCATGATTGTATTCAATATTAGAGCAATGCTATTATTTATTTAATCATCTTTGTACATGCGGTGGGCTGGCGCCCTGCCCGGGGTTTGTTTCCTGCCTTGCGCCCTGTGTTGCCTGGGTTTGGCTCCAGCAGACCCACGTGACCCTGTAGTTAGGATATAGCGGGTTGGATAATGGATGGATGGATCTTTGTACAAGTTAATTTACATCCCTTACTGTTCCAGAATACAGGGTTGGTTGTAATATCTCCATCTGGCTCTGCTCCATCCAATGCTCTTCTCTACACATCTTGCATGAAGGTAAATCATAGCAGTACACTCCCCCTGTTCCTTGACATCAAAGTGGGTCAATGACATAATGTTAATGTCCATAAAAGTAACAAATAAAAGCAACTTCACTTACGTAGAAAAGTATAACACTTTGTGCAATAGTGACAAAATGTTTATTGAATACTAAAAACACATTTCAGGTCAGGGAGCACACACTGGTACAGTGCGTTGGCGCACCCATCACACAACGAAACAGCTCATAATCCCATTTGGCAACCCCCCAGACTGACACGCAATCCAGTCTCACCCCAAGAAATGACCCTCTATCTGCCACAGCCAGGTGTTACGTGGGCCTCCCCTTGGCCGGGTCCAGCCACTTGGGTCCTCAACAATAAGGATCCTGTGAACTGGATCACTCTCTGGGAACTGCACCACATGACTGTAGTGCTGTAACTGATGCTCCTTCACAATGCAGGTAATGTGCCTCATTTGGGACTCCATGAGCAAATGCTCATTCGACACTAAGTCAAACCAGTGGTACCCAAGGATTCTCTGAAGAGACATGGATTCCGAGTCGGGAAGACCCAGGACTCTAAAAACTTGGACCATCTTCCTTTTGCAGAGATATCGAGAGCGGCACACACCCCTTTCCAGAAACCTCATGACCCCCTATGCTCTCCCAATCTGTCTACTGACTTCATAGGAAGAGTCACCAGAGACATGAATGTTGCTGCCAAGGTAAGTAAACATTTCGACAAGGTCAACATTCTCACCACAGACAGACACACTGCTGATGGCTGTGCTCAAGAGGTCATTAAAGGCCTGGATTTTAGTTTTTATCCAGGACACTCACAAGCCCAGACACTCAAGACTCCTTACTCAGTCTCTCGTGAGCCCCGACCAGAGCCTCCACTGACTCCACGAAAATCACAGCATTGTTGGCAAAATCAAGATCAGTGAATCTTTCTTCTCCAACAGCTGCTCTACAGCTGCTGGACCCCATGACCCTTCCCAACACCCAGTCCTTGCAAGCATTTAACAATGTAGGAGCAAGAATACACCCCTGACAAACCCCAGTATCAAATAGGAAAAACGCAGAGGTTCTGCCTCCACTCTGCACAGCATTCACAGTACCAGTGTACAGGCCGGCCATTATATCCAGTGACTTCAGGGGATCCAGCAAAATCTCAAATATCCAACAGGGCAGCTTGATCAACAGAGTTGAGCACAAAGGCTGCAAAAAAACTCTGCCAATATTTGCATTTGTGATTTGATTAGAACCCTCAGTGCCAGGATGCAGTTGATGGTAGAACTCTTAGGCGTAAAACCAGACTGCTCCGGTCACTGGTAGGTGAGCAATTGATCACAGATCTTATTGATGATGACCCTAGCAAGGACCTTACCTGGCACCGAGAGCAGTGCTATCACCCTGTATTTGCCGCAATCCAAGTGATTACCCTTCCCTTTCCATATAGGAATGACACGTCCCATTTATCAGTCAGTTGAGATGATACCCGTCTCCCAAATGGAAGCAAAGGTTGCTTGCAATGTCAGGACAACAGCCTTACCAACAACGTGGAGAAGTTCACCCTGGACATCACAGATCCCTGCAGCCATCCCTACCCTGAGCTGGTTTATAACCTGCGCAATCTCAGTGAGATTGGGTGGTACACAGCTAATTGGAGGATCTTCCTCAACAACTGTGGACCCAGAGATTTCCAGTGTCTTAGCCAGAGGATCAGCTTTGAACAGCTGCTCAAAGTAACCAGCCTAGCAGGTCACAACTGCAGTGTCATCCGTAAGGATTGTTCCATCACCTGCCCTGACTGCAACTCTCCGAGCAGGACGTGGTTCACTAGACCATATATGGCATGTAACTTGCTCACAGCTGTCCTTCTCAGTTCCTGCTACAAACTGGAGTGCACTTTGACTCCCCAGGGTGCCCTGCAAGATGAAACACCTCCTTCTGGGAACACCAGCAACACCAACACAACTCTCAGCAACCTTCAGGGTCTCCCACATCACATTAGGATCGACAGTTACACCTAAATCTGCAAGTTCCTCATGCAAACTGCGTGCAGACTTATTAGAAACAACCTGATCTTGACGTCTGGCCAGATCCAGCCTCATTCTCCTAGTAGAAAAACACCTTCATAGCTATGTTATCTAAATATTATAATGATTCAGTATTTCTCTTACTCTATAATAAACAGAATAGCACCACAATGATCAGCACATATGATAAATCTCCACTGGTACCAAATTGTTATGTTTAAGAAATATGAACAACACCTACCCATAGACCATCCAACAATTAACATTAACAAGTGAATCTTTTCACCACTTGAGTTGAAATTGGCCATCCATGATAGAAATTTCAGGGACATGATATTGCAACAGTGATTGACAAATTACATCAGCCAGTGATGAGTCAGCAAAGTATAAGCTGGCAATAAATCACCAATATCAAGGTTGCTTATAAAAATTACAACTCTGCATGTTGCATGTCTTCCTGTCTTTGTGTGACTTAAAGCCAGCAGTCTTTTTAAGGGTAGCAAGTTACTAAAAAAACATAAAATGAGCATGAATACATTGGGTCAGCACAGGTAGGCACTGCGCCACATTACATTAGTGTCAGAAGTGAGATATGGGGAGGACTTATGTTACAATTCAGAGAAGCGCAGAGTATCTCAGTGACCCCAAATGGAATTGCTGGGTTCTTCTGAGTTATTGATGGAGAGTCTTCAAACGAAAGAACAGCCAAGAGACTATTACTGCTGCAACTACATAGAAAGAGATTCATTTACCTAGATAAAACAGTTAATTATCGTGAGAAATTTACCACACACAACTGTGTCTAGCTGTTTGCCACAATAAATGGGATGAGGAAACAATGGCAGTGGGCCTAGGCAGGGCATTAGAGTGAGAAGCAGCAAGTGCATTACTAGATATTAACCCAGAAGACAAGGGGTACTTGACTATATTGGTGACAGAGCTTGAGAGGAGATTTGGGCAAAGGAAGGTTCCTTCCTTCCAAAGAAATAGCCAAGAGAATCTAGGAGCTCTGGCAGTGAATATTGTGATGCTTATCCATCAAGGATACCCAGAGTTTCCTGAAGATATGCAAAAGAAGCTTGCTCTTCAAAATTTTCTTAACACACAGGATCCCATGAAGCTCTAACAGCATGTCCATCTGGTAGCACCAGGAGCTCTAGCGAGTTACAACTCAAAAGGGTTGAGGCCATTTTGTGTCCAACTGGTGAACCTCAACATCCCTGTCAGACAATGAGTGAGGTAGACACAATGCATGGATTGGAAGCAGACTGCCAACCAAGCAGCAACTGGGTGTTGGTGATGCTGCAAGAAGGGCCACAAGGCTTGGATATGTCCAGAGACTCATTCGATGATATGTCTAGAACCTTATTCATAAAGGGCTGGGAAGTAGCACTGGGCACCATGAAAACGGTCACTGGAGAAGAAATTTAGATGTGGCACAAAAGACAGTAATGAGTTGCCATTGAGCATCTCCACAAATTCTGTTTGGCTCCAGTTTAAGAACAGTGCCTTCTTGGAGCATATTTTTTGGTGACACACACAGAGCGGTCCAGGACTTTGGAAAAGGAAAGTTACATCTATGTGGGAGAGAAATACTTGTTGTGGGGATCACACCACAACCAAGCCATCACGCCATCAACACCCTTGTTCTGACCAGGTCTGTATACCTATGAAGGAAGCCCATCACTGGCATTCGTCCTCCGGCTCAGAAAAGCTAAATGACAGCACCACATTTAAACCAATCCTGACACCTGATCATCCACTTGCATGGCCTCCATCCACCATTACCAGTACAGCTGTCATGACTCTATGGCAACACAGCACAGTTGATTTGCCATAATACAAATGCCAACTGCTTCCCCTTCTGCTGGAGGAGCATTTGGACAAATTTACTGCTTGTGATGAGGACTGCAACAAATAAGATCTGGCTCAGCTCTAGATAAATACAGGCAGTGCCAGTCCAAATCCATGTGTATCCAAACTGGCTGCTGTCCACTAAATATCAAGTAGCCAAAGAAAAGATATGGGAAATGGTTGAGGCTGGTGTGATTAAAACCATCATCAAGCCTGTTGTCAGCTCCAGCAATTCTTGTCAAGAAAAAGGATTGTATTTGGTGCTTTTGTGTTGACTACTGGAAGTTAAATGCTGTCACAAAGCTGGACTATTACCCACTGCCCTGTACAAACGATGCCTTGGATTACCTAAGCGGCTCCAACTGGTTCTGGTCCTTGGGCTTAACACAGTGGCTACTGGCAAGTCACTTTAGCGCCAAAGGCCTGAAAAAAGACTGCATTTCACCATTGGGTAAGGGTTGTGGCATTTCATGATCATGCTATCTGACAACACAGCACTCCCAATCCCTGCTGATGTGCCCTTCACACTGGCTGCACGACTGAAGTGGGAGAGAAGACCACCCCACCGTCTGTGCACCATTGAAAGGAGTTGGAAGTGGCTGCTGGGGACAGCAGCAGAAGGGCTACACAACAATGCTGGACAAGTAACATCAGCCAGGGGCGAATCACCAAAGTATGACCTGGCATTACGTCACCAATAGCAGGGCCGTCTGTAAAAAACGGCAACTCTACCAAGTCATACTTCTTTCTATCTTTGTATGGCTTGAAGCTAGCAGTCATTTTAAAAGGATAGCAAATTACTAAAAGAGCATAAAATGAGCACAAATCCATTGCCTCAGTGCAGACAGGCACTGTGAAGTGTTATAATATTATAAAATAGTATTAAGAACACATTTTATGTACTCTACAAAGGCATGTAATTACATTCTATTATTACTGTTATTTTTGAGATGATGCACTGTTACAAAAACATGTATTAACACTAGAATCCCTGAAGCCTACAAAAAACTCATAATCCAGACCCACCTTAAATCCGTTCGTACCTCTCCATCAGCATCTTTGGTGTTGTAAATGTGTCGATCAGCACAAGCAGCAAGCAGGCTGCTATCTCATCCCCCCACTGATGCATCTCAAATCTGCAAAAAGTTCTCCCAGCTCAAGTCTGTTTATCTCGATGTGATGTGCCTAGGGTTAATAATATATTGTTACTTGGAACACATGTGTTTCATGTGTGTTCCATGTCTACAACGATCTATGTAAATGTAGGATTACAGGAAATGCAAGAAATGTTGAACACATACCTAAAACAAAAATGTTTCTTCATGTTAAAGTACTAATGGCAAAATTTTGACATTAAGTGTACAATGTGTAAAGACTGAAGTCCAAATATCAAATAAACACTTTCACAAAAGGTACAAGTATAACAAAACAAGTGTGCTTTTATGCAAGACTCTAACCGAAGAAAAATAAATTGGGTTAGGGTACAAGACTGACATGACCTCTTGGATGGTGCAGTGGTAAGAACTGCAGACTCATAATCAAGAGGTTGCCAGCTCGATTCTGGGTGCTTTCTAGAATTACTGTTTTGAGAAGTGAGCTCCTCTTATTGTTACTATTATAGAATAAAAACATACATTTGATTTGAGTCTGTAACAGCCGGTGTAAATTTATGGTACTTGCAAAGGTTAGTGTTTTTTTTTTTAATTCATTTTTTTCTCTGTCACATTCACGCTCCCCTTTATCTGACACAGTTTTTTTCAAATAAAGACATGCTATAACAGAGGTGAACTCAGATAGGGATGAGGGTTCTACATCAGAGAAAGAGAACAGAAGCCCTCCCCGCAAGAAACATCTACTCACACATAAGAACAACGTAACTGCACCAGGCATAAAGACAAAAGATGGCACCGTTTGGATTAAGTAAGTCAGTCAGTCTGCCCCAAACATGTTCTTTAATGGAACAGCATAGTTTACAGAGCTTGCAAATGTATTGTGCAAAGTTCTGTTTTTGATTATGTTTTGTGATGGTCTTTATATAAAAACATTTATATGTTACTTATATAAAAGCCACATCAAATGTGATTTACCTTTATTTATGTACGTATCTTCCTGCAGCATAAAGTCGAAGTACACTGCAGTGTTTCCTGTGTTTGATCAACATGGGCATGCTCACAAACTACATGTGTACTGAAGTGACTTTAGCTGTAGGTGGAGACTCCACGCAACTGTTGTTACGGTTCTGCCTTTGTCCAGTAACAATTTCATAAGCTTTATGACCTTAGTTTTGGAAAGTATTTCTCCCGTGGGGTGACTGGGATCTTTTCCTGAATAAGATCAAACACAGTTGCGTAGGGTGCAACAGGAGCTTTCACCTGCAGCTAAAGTCACAGCCTGGATCAAACCCACGACCTGTTTATTATGAGTCAGCGGTTCTTACTGCTGTACTATCAAAGCAGTCATGCAAACAATGTACACTAACCTGATTTCTTTTTCTTCGGTTATATTCGTGAATAAAAGCACACTTGTTTTGTTATACTTGTACCTTTTGTGAAAGTGCTTATTTGATATTTCAACTTCAGTCTTCACACATTATATACGCTATCAAAATTTTGCCGTTAGTACTAAAACATGAAAAAAGTTTGCCTTTTAGGTATGTGTTCTTGCATTTCCTGTCATTCTACACTTACATACATCTTTGTACACACAAAACACACATGAAATGCATGTGTTCTAAATAACGATATATTATTTACGCTATAAGCTCCCGGTACCTCACTCATAGATAAACAAGGCTTCAGCTAGGAGAGCTTTTTGCCCTTTTTGCGGTGGTGGGAGGATAGGATAGCAGGCTGCTTGCTGCTTACAACATTAAAGACAGTGAAAGGAGAGGTGTGAACAGATTTAAGGTGGGCTGGGACTGTGAGTTTTTTTAGTAGGCTTCCGGGATTCTAGTGTTAAAACTAAATTGTGATAATAAACTATTTAATGAAGTAAGTAGAAAATGTAAAAATTCTTCAACTTTCAAACCTACTAACCAAATCCTAGACACACCTGAATGTCATGCCATTCATACATTTTTTTACTTGTTATTTTTATTTTAGGTTGAAAAATTGTACAAGTGATGAATACAATGTTATGTCACCTACAACAGTGGTCTTCAAAATTTCTTGGATCAAGAACCACCAGTAGACCACTGCCAATCATTTCTAATTGTACACTCCTTATGCAAAAATGGATGAAATTGTTAGTACCCTTACATGTCATTGAAAAAGTGCTGAATGCCTGCTGAAAAGTAATTAAATGAAAACTATTTGTCCCAAGTATACCTGCATGGCTTTGATATGTCATTGAGTAAATCAAAGAAAGTGTTTAAAGAGATCAAGTATTGCTTATTCTACAAAATATTCTAAAATGACCAGGGAACATTTGTTGGTACCTCTAGAAAAGATCTTAAATAATTGGATTAGAGTGATTTTTCGAACTAGTTGTTTTTTAAATTAGTATTGCATATGTCTACAATCATGCAATCAGTCATTCAGCCTACTAAGTGCCTTTAGCATTTGGAAAGACGCTATATGAATAAAATGTATTATTATTATTATTATTACGTAAATGCAGGAAAGTCATCACTCTGCTGTTTGGTACCATTGTGTGCTCCACACTGAACATGTGCCAGAGAAAGCAAATGAGAGAGTTTTCTGAGGAGATTATAGAGGAAATTATAGAGAAACATGTTAAAGGCAAAGGCAAATCTCCAAGCAGCTCGATGTTCATGTGACAACAGTTGTAAAAATAATTAAGAAGTTTAAGGTCCATGTGACTGTAGCTAACCTCCCTGGATGTGCCTGCTAGAGGAAAATCAATAAAAAGCCAAGGGCAGCTTCCAAAGAGATGTAAGATGAACTCTAAACTGAAGGTCCATCAGTGTCTGACTGCACCATCCATCAGTCTTTGAGTGACATTGGACTCATCAGAAGAAGACCCAGGAGGACTCCACTGTTGAAAGAAATGCATCAAAAAGCCAGACAGGAACTTTGATAAAATGCATATTGACAAGCCACCATTCGTCTGGTAGAATGTCCTTTAGAAAATGTGACAAAACTGGAGCTTTCTGGTAAATCACATCAGCTCTATGGCCACAGACGAAAAACTTAAGCTTTCAAAGAAACAAACAACATATTTAATATGAAACATAGAAGAGGCCTGGTTATTTTTGGGGGCTGTTTTGATGCATCTGGAACAGGGTGATTTGAGTATGTGCAGGGAACAATGAAATCTCAAGACTTTCAGGACATTCTGACATACTGCCCAGTTTCTGGATGCTCTGTGTCAGTCGCATGTCATGGATCTTCCAACAGGATAAAGACTCAAAACACACAGCTAAAAACACCCAACTGGCCTTCTATGAAGTCTGATTTGAATCCTATCAAACATCTATGAAAAGAATTGGAACATGCAGTCTGGAGAAGGCCTCCTTCAAACCTGACACAGCTGGAGTAATTTGCTCAGGAGAGTGCGCCAAATTACCTGTTGACAGGTACAGAAGTCTCATGGAGAGCCACAGGAATCGCTTGATTGCAGTGATTAACTCTAAACGTTGTGCAACAAAATATCAGGTTAAGGGCCCCATCATTTTTGTCCATGCCATTTTCATTTGTGTTGTTATTTGAAATGTTCTGTTAAATCAAAACTCTAAAGCAAAGACTGATTTTTGTTAAACACAGAAAAAAAACAATAATGGTTGCCAATTACTTTTGCAAGTTGAAAGTTATTTCAAAGAAAATTGTGGTTTCATTTATTTTACTTCATGAAGTTTAGATTGGGATTAGTCCCTGATTTCAATCAATGGTCTATAATAACCCCTCGGCTTGGAGGTGAGTAGACTAACCACACTGAAAAAGAAGAAGCAGCATGTGTCATCTGGCAGGATGGAATGATGGGACTGCCTTTGTTATGGTTGTGTTCTCCAGGATGATGTAAAGGTTAAGCTAAATGAATGGCCAACTAGGGTTAAAGTTAGCTTGACATTTGATATTCTTATGGTATGCACTGTGGAAGTTCAGCCCCCATGCACAGACAGACAGACATCAGATGTCCAAAAACACACATGTTTAATAATTTTCCACATCTTTACAACACCACACAATGCTCAAACCAGTCAAATACGCAGTCCCTTCTTTCCCTCTCTCTTCTTCTCTTTCTGCCACCCTCACTCCTCCACATGCAAGCTCTGTTCTCTTCCACCCAATACTGGCTTGACTAATGGAGTGAGGCGACCCCTTTTATAATGCCCTGGATGCTCCAGGTGCTTTGTGACGCTCTTCCAGCAGTACTTCCTGGTGTGGTGGAAGTGCCACATGAGCACCCAGAAGCACTCCGGGTATGCCTAGAATCTCTCCTGGGTGTGGTGGAAGTGCTGCAATCCAAGGCTGTATAATCCTCTGGGCACCCCCTGGCAGTGGCTGCAGTCCCCACTAGGGTTGAGCTTCTAAGCTCCGTTCCTATGGCCCTAATGCAGACCAAGACGGCTGCCCTCTTGTGGTCCAGGGAAGGTATTGTCCCTCTCCCGGTAACTTCCAGGTGTCCTGGCTGGGCAGGATCTCCAGCCGTCCGCCACAGCATCCATTCAAAATCTATAGCTCGGAAAACACAAATAATTGAGTCAATGAGACAAGTGTGACTATAATATTATAAAATGTGAATTAATTCCATAGCAGTTTTTTAGACCTAAAAAATATTTAATTTTTGTAATGATGAAAAAAAAATTTCAAAACTCACAAAAGATGAAAATCAAATGGGGAATCGGGAGTTTGGGAAGGATGTAGGATGTAGGATGTACAGATGTGCACCAAATGCTAGAGACTGTGATTTTCACATGCAGGGCTCTGAAATTCTCACAGTAGTGATCTCAACAAGCAAACAACAGGAAGGAGTAGAATACAAGATGCAGCTGCTGCCATCTGCAAAGACATTCATACAGAATGTGGGTTCACCTAAGGGGACTTGCAAAAAGTGGTTACATATGTACTTCTTAAGAGTGATTTCTATAAAAGTGTGCATTTAACAGAGAACTAGATTTCTGGTACGGCACATCAAATTTTGTACTGATATTAGATCAACGATTATACAGTAGTATGAAGTAGCAACATATCAAAGGTTGACAGCTGATAAAACCCTAACAAGTTATGAAAAGAAAGAGAATACAAAAGAGATAACATACTTAAGCGTCCCCAAAGTGATTTAAGCGAGTGCGATTCTTCAAGTTGGCACTCTTTTAGAATGATCCTCCTACATACAGTAGGATATGCACCTTACTGCTTACTGTATTTCCTCCTTGCTGAATTTAATTTAATTGAATTTTTTCTTAATAGCACACTAAACATGTAATTTCTCATTTTTTGACAGCATAATGTAGGCAAATAAGGATATTTTAAGCAGTTTGAATGGCACCAACAGACCTTGTATGGTGCAATTTAGACTGAAGTTAATTTGAATGCTGTATACAAGTGCACCTCCGGCACATCAGTATGACTGTTTAAGAGCACATCCGTTTACTAACAATAGCACATGAACCTTTTTATTGCTTGAGTTGGAATCTGCTGTCTGTGAAAGCAATTTCAGCCACATAATATTCAAAAATGTTTTATGTACACTACTAATACATGCAATTAAATTGTTTTATTTGTTACAAAAATATGTAATAAACTAAACTGATAATAATTTTGACATCATGGACTCTTTAAGCAGCATGTCAGCCATGGCTTTCTAACCTAAGTCTCTTCTAATGAATTTAGGAATTAAAATCTTCAAAGAACTACAGTCTGACTAGTGAGAAAGAATATTTAGAATTAAGGTGCTTCAGCCTTTCCAAATAATAAAAGTATGGTGCTAATAGAACTATAAGAAGCATGACATGCATTAAATAAGGATGTGTTAAGCTAACCGAACAAATGCAATCTAATGCAGATACTAAAGCTATAAGAATGTCATTTCTTTGTTACCAATGTAATGTACTGAACTAACTTTTATGTAACTCTTGATATTGTATAAGCTATGTGCATACAAAAAGAATAAGGAAGTGAGTATTGTCTAAATCTGTTGTAGTTGCACACACCCTGTGACAGTTAGAATTAAGAAATTAATTAAGAATTCTCTTGGAAAGTGTCATGTCCTAAAAGACAACACAAGAGTACAATTAAGAACAAAAGTGGGAATTTGTTACACAGTTCAAGTCATCTAGGATTGTTGAACAAAGTAAGTGAATGTTTCAGGATAATTACACAAAATAATAAAGGTTATGCCCCTTTGGGCCTGATTATCACAATATTGATTTCCTGACTGACTTTCTGTGGTTGCTTGGGTCATCGCTGAAAAACAGGCATACTAACAAGCATGACTTCCTTCCTCCAATGTTACCCTGCCAAACTTTTTGGCTTTGTCCTCTGCCAGTTGATCACTTGTCTTGCTTCCTTTCCTGACTCCATGCTCCACCCTAAGCTGAGGGCACAGAACTATATTCTTGGACCTGGTGGAAAACACGATGTACACTTCCCAATATTTCAAAACAGGAGCCTGGACTACTGTAGCTAGGTGTTTAAAAAAACTTCACCATATACCCCATCGATCCTTCCAATAATTGGACATCCTGACTGGGTAATGAAGTACTTGACATTCCATAAGTGATGTGTTAAAAATAACACATTTCTTTAATATTGTAGGTAAGATTACTTTTTTATTTCCGTCATTTAAAGTTTCACAATAACAAAAAAGAAAATATCCCAAAGCAAAAGTATGGGTACCCAGCATGGTCAGTACTTAGTAACTTGCTAAGAGTAGCAAGCTAAGAGCTTTTCATTTCTTATTTGGGGGATTCTTGCCCATTCATCCTTGCAAAAAGATTCTAGTTCTGTGAGATTCATGGGCTGTCTTGCATGCACTGTTCTTTTGAGGTCTATCCACAGACTTTTGATTGTGTTTAGGTCAGAGGATGGTGAGGGCTATGCTGAAACCTTCACCTTGTGCATCCTGAGGTAGTCCATTCTGGATTTTGAGATGTGTTTTGAATCATCATCCTGTTGTAGAAATCATCCTTTTTTCATCTTCAGCTTTTTAACAGACAGTATTATGTTTGCTTCCAGAATTTGCTGGATTTTCATTGACTCCTTCTCCCAAAGGTCTTTTGCAAGGGTTTTGATTTGATTTTATAGAAATCCTATAACCAGTTCCCTCAAAAACTTTTGTTGAACTTCCAGACCTGAATTTGACCGTCACTGTCCTGTTCCTGTTAACTGTAACAGGATTACCTTATGGGGTATTTTTGTATGTTTCTGAATTTCCCCTTGGGATTAATAAAGTATCTATCTATCTATCTATCTATCTATCTATCTATCTATCTATCTATCTATCTATCTATCTATCTATCTATCTATCTATCTATCTATCTATCTATCTATCTATCTATCTATCTATCTATCTATCTATCTATCTATCTATCTATCTGGGGGAAACGGGTACCTGGAAATGCTTTGCTATCTTCTTATAGTCTTCTCCTGCTATGTGAGCATCAATTATTTTATTTTTCACAGCACTAGACAGCTGCTTAGAGGAACCCATGGCTGCTGAATGCTGGTACAAAATTTGAGAAGACAGAGTATTTATACATCTTTGAAATTTGCATCACCTGGCCTTTCATGATGACGGTTGTTAACAAGCTAATTAATATCTAAGACCTTGATATCTATCTAAGACCTCAAATCTCTTGGGGTGCCCAAAGTTTTGCATGGTGTTCTTTCTTTTTTTAACTCTACAACTGTACAACACAAAAATAATATACTATTCTTGCTTACAATGCTGAAAATTATGTTTCATCTTTAACTTTATGCTTTTTGGAGATCATTTCATCTCCTACTCAATTAACTATTTACAGTAACAGAAATTTTGAGCAAAGGTGCTCAAATGCTTACATGTTACTGTATCATATGAGGCTTGGTAACAGACCAAGCAGGTGAATTAACAAGAGTTACACAGGTAACCTGATGGAACAACATTGGATACAATGATTATACCTGTAGAATGGCAGTAGGGCAAACAGTTTGATGCTAGCGTGTGGGTAGGCATAAACAGCAAGCAGCCTGCTATCCCATCCCCCACCCCACTGACGTATCTCAACTCGAACAAAAACTTCTCCCAGCTCAAGTCTGTTTATCTTGGTGTGATGTGCCTGGAGTTGTATAAGTTATATAATATATCGTTATTTGGAACACGTGTTTCATGTGTGTTCCGTGTCTACAATGATCTATGTAAATGTAGGACGACAGGAAATGCAAAAAATGTTGAACACATAACTAAAACAGAAACTTTCTTCATGTCATTTGGAACTCTTTGTTCCTTTATATGGATAGAAGTGTCAATCCAGAGACATCCTGGGTTGTTTTACTTCTGGTCTGCCACATGGCCATTAGCAAACCAGTCTGTGATACAGCTAGTCACTGTGCTCTTCACTGTGCATCTGAAGAAGTTAATAAAGGTTATAAAAAGTGAAAGCACTACTGAGCCTTCTTAATAACATTGATTGTGTTACATGTGGCAGAAATCAACATCTTAATTAAAGAAAGCAACTTATTCTCTAATAGGACAAATTAGTAATCAGGCAGGAGAAAAGCTGTTCATTGTTTCTTTTAATTACTCCTCAGCAAAATGTCTTAGAGGGAACATTCTTCAAAAGCAGTCTGTCACAGCATGGTGAGAATGATCAGAGAAACAAAGAATAGAGGTTCATTTTATAAAATATTGAATTTACATACAGTGTTATATCTTTTACTCTGGTTGGTTTGTTGGTTTACACCCAAATGACTTATTTAAAATAAAAGTCTATTATGTAATATTCTGGCTCTTATACTTTTGAGTTGAGCCACCACCCTTGAAATTTCTGTGCATATAAAAGCTGTCTATGCTGGTTGTTTACAGGACATCTGCTGACTTCTTAGAAATTTCTTAGTCATCTTTCAGTACATTTTGCAGTTCACTTGACCATTATCTGGTTTTCTGATATGGCTGAAAAGGTTTCTGACATTTATTAACCCATTATGCTATTTCTTTAAGATGAATGCTATGTTGCCCTAAAATTATTCTTCCACATAAGGGAACTTAATAGTTCCTCAGTATTGTGAATCCTAAGAATTTAATGCTATTCACTATTTGCATAGAAAATAGGTACATTAATAACTTTTAATTTAATTTTGTAAGTCTATAATCATCTCATTTGTTTTATTAACATTGAGGGACAAATTGTTTTCTATTACATTATTTATGGTAAGATAAAAAGCTAAAGTTAAAAATACTAAAGAGAAAAACATGGACCTAACACTCCACAAAAACTGGAATCTTGACTACCTCTTCTGTATCATCAAATAATAACTAATGTGATGTTGATATGTGTTGAGATTAGTTATAAGTGGAACAGGAAAATTTCGATTTGCATATAGTTTTGTGAAACAGACACCAAGATATGCTTTGCAAGCAATAAATACAAAACTCACTAAAGAGGTGCTTTTGAGAGGTTTTAAAGGATTTCTTTTGGTGTAAAACAAGAAATATTGCTACTAAAGCCTCTTTCACACTTCATGTGTTTACCTGTATTCTTTTCTGCAGCTCCATAAAGCTTATAATCTATGCCACACTGGCAATATCAATTCTTTATATACCTCTTGTTCACATCAATGCTGCATATTCTCCACACAAAGACAAACTAAAATGCACCATCATGCACACTACTAGGTTTTCTCCACAGGAAAACTCAGTACATGGAAAGTCACTGCTGCCAAACGTCCCCGCCTCCCTGTTACTTAGGTTGCCACCTCATATTAGAGGATTTTTTTTTTGCTAGAGATCTTTGTTTAAACACTAAATAACTGGCAGATGCATGTGGAATTTGTGCATGAAAATGCTTTGAGACTGAAACTAAATACATTACTTCTTTTGTGAATTGAATGAATTTTGCTGGAAGCCCTGTGAAAGGAGAGAGACAGAGGGAGACCATGGATTAATAAAATAAGGGTAAAAGATTTCCTAGTCAACATATGATACGATATACTCCTGAGCAGGCAAGGATTAGGTTGCATATTTAACACTAGAATCCCTGAAGCCTATGAAAAAACTCGTAATCCCGAGCCACCTTAAATTCCTTTGCACCTCTCCATTAGCGTCTTTTGTGTTGTAAATGTGTTGATAGGCACAAGCAGTTTTATTGAGTGTTCCTGCTCACACTGAATTAGTATGCACCTTATGGTCCATGATGTCAAACTCGCACTGACAAAAAACAAAGACATAGGTATATATATTTGGAATAATTCATTTTATGACCTGTATAGTACATTTCGGAAAACATTGTGGCACTGACTTCACTGACTCAAAAGATCCCAAGAGCCTGTGGCAAGGCATCCAGTCTATTACGGACTATAAACCCTCCCCACCACCCTGTGATGATAACACAGACTTCCTCAACACACTTAACATATATTTTAGTCAGTTTGAGGAAAATAACAACACAACAGCAATAAAAGCCCCTCTCACTATGGACGATGAAATACTCTGTCTCAACCACAGTGATGTTCAGAGAGCCCTGCTCAGGGTCAACCCACGGAAAGCTGCAGGTCCCAACAACATACCAGGGTGTGTACTTACAGGGTGTGTACTGTAACAACTTACAGTTGTTCTCACAGACATCTACAACATCTCCCTAAGACAAGATATTGTTCCTCAGTACTTCAAATCCACTACCATTATTCCACTGCCAAAGAAATCACCAACATCATCACTGAACGACTATCGCCCTATAGCACTCACACCTATCATGATGAAGTGCTTCGAAGGGTTGATCAAAAATCACATCACATCCAGACTGCCTACTACATTTGATCAACTTCAATTTGCATACCGCCCAAATCGCTCCACTGATGATGCCATAGCAACTGCACTCCATCTGACACTGGCTCATCTGGAAAATAAGAACAGTCATGTGAGGATGCTTTTTATTGACTTCAGCTCAGCCTTTAATACTGTCATTCTACAACACCTGGTAAAGAAACTGGAGCCACTAGGCATCAGCACCTCTCTGTGTATCTGGTTATTAGACTTCCTCACATACAGACCCCAGACAGTATGTCTTGGAAAAAACACCTCTGAGACCACCATCATGAACATGGGCTTTCCCAGGGCTGTGTTCTAAGCCCCATACTGTTCACCTTGTTGACTCACGACTGCTGTTCCAATTACAACTCGAATCACATCATAAAATTCACAGAAGACACAACAGTAGTGGGCCTCATCAGTAATGAGTCAATCAACTCATTGCCTGGTGTGGAAAAAACAACCTGGCACTGAATGTCAACAAAACTAAAGAGATCATCGTTGACTTCAGGAGAAAGCACATACCACACCGGCCACTTACAATCCATGGAAACAGTGTGGAGTCAGTGAGAAGCACGAAGTTTCTGGGAGTGCACATTACAGATGACCTGACATAATACCACTTCTCTTGTCAAGAGGGCACAACAGCGACTTCATTTTCTCCGAAGGCTGAAAAGAGCAAATCTTCCCTTTCCTGTCCTCACAACTTTCTACAGAGGCACTATAGAAAGTATATTGACCAGCAGCATCTCAGTTTGGTATGGTAGCTGCACTGTCGCTGAAAAGAAGATGCTTCGAAGAGTGGTAAGGTCAGCGGAGAAAATCATCGGGTCCTCACTTCCATCTGTTCAAGAATTTCATTACTCACGTTGCCAGAGCAGGTCCATTAAGATCATAAAAGATCCCACACACCCGGCACATGGGTTGTTTGAACTTCTGCCCTGTGGAAAACGTTACTGTAGTATGCACTGCAGAATGACCAGATTTAACAGGAGCTTCTTCCCCCAGGCCATCAGAATACTAAACTCTGTTAAATAACCTTTGTCCTTTTGCTCTCTTACTTACTGTGCACTTTATTAGCACAAATAGATCTTAAGTTTACATTACATTGTTTTGTAATATCATACAATATTACATTGTCTGTATTGTATATATTATGTATAAATATTGTATCTATATAGTGCAATATCACAATCACTGTGAAACGATGTGCAATATTTTCTTTCATATTATATTTCACCCACTGACTGGCTTACATTTATTTTGTTACATATTTTTTGTTTTTATTGTTTGTACTGTGCTGCCTTGTGCTGTCTTATGCTGTATTACCTACTTTCTGTGTAAGAAGTGAAATGTTTGTAATGTCTGTATGTTGTCTTGTGTGCACTTGTCTTTTATGCACCTGTCTTTTATGTCTGTACAGTACATTGAGCCTGGAGAAATGCAGTTTCATTCAGCTATGCATCCGTTGTTGTACTGTTGTATGGTATGAATGACAATAAAGTTCACTTACTTACTTACTTACTTATTTGGACTCTTCAATAAAAAAATCAATCAAATGACATCTTGATGTGAATGTCTGTGTGCAAGGAAAAGTAACATCCACCATAGACACTGCGGTGTCTTCTCAATAAGACACCAATAAGAAATGATTGAGCTGCGTTTGTATGTCTCCTCTTATCCCTTCAGCGCTAACTTTTACAAGTACCATAAATTTATGCCAGCTGTTACAGACTCAAATCAAATGTATGTTTTTTTTATATAATAGTAACAGCGGGCGGCACGGTGGCGCAGTGGGTAGCGCTGCTGCCCCGCAGTTGGGTGATCTGGGGACCCGGGTTCGCTTCCCGGGTCCTCCCTGCGTGGAGTTTGCATGTTCTCCCCGTGTCTGCGTGGGTTTCCTCCGGGCACTCTGGTTTCCTCCCACAGTCCAAAGACATGCAGGTTAGGTGGATTGGCGATTCTAAATTGGCCCTAGTGTGTGCTTGGTGTGTGGGTGTGTTTGTGTGTGTCCTGCGGTGGGTTGGCACCCTGCCCAGGATTGTTTCCTGCCTTGTGCCCTGTGTTGGCTGGGATTGGCTCCAGCAGACCCCCGTGACCCTGTGTTTGGATTCAGCGGGTTGGAAAATGGATGGATGGATGGATAGTAACAGCTCACTACTCAAAAAATTAAATGTGAGGATAACTTGATTATAAGACAGCCGTCCTTACCTCTGCACCAGCTAAACTGACGTGGCGACATCATATCAATTGAGAGTTGGGCTTCACTTTTTAGACATTGCCAGTAACATGTAAATTGAACAATTTCTTTTTCTCCTGTTATATTCTTGAATAAAAGCACACTTGTTTTGTTTTACTTGTACCTTTTGTGAAAGTGTTTATTTGAAATTTGGACTTCAGACTTCACACATTATACACTTAATGTCAAAATTTTGTCATCAGTACTATAATATGAAAAAGGTTTTTGTTTTAGCTCTGTATTCAACATTTCTTGCCTCACGTTTCCTGTCATCCTACATTTACCCAGATCATTGTAGACATGGAACAACACATGAGATGTATACTTAACTCCCAAATAAAGAGACTTGAGCTGTGAGAATTTTGCACCCGACTTGATTTCAGCTGCGTTAGTGAGGGATGGGATAGCAGGCTGCCTGCTGCCAATGCTAATCGATTTGCAAAACAAAGATGAGGTGCAAAGGAATTTAAGGTGGCCCGGCATTACAACTTTTTCATAGGCTTCAGGGATTCTAGGGATAACTGGACAGAACCATGATGTAACATTACAGGATGGGAACTGAAAATCAGGAATGAGGAAGAAGCATGCAATGATTCTGAAAAAGCAGGCTGACACTAGAAGGCAAGAATACAACACAATAGTAATATGTGAACAGCAGGAACCCTAAATGAAACAATATATGAGTTAACATATCAGAAGTGATGTGATGATAATGTTGAGAGAGGGATTTACTCCTGTTGAACTTTTTTTAAGTTAATACTAGAACTGCCATACAAGTGTTATACTGTATCTGCCAAAGCTATGCCAAGTGCCATCTGAATTATTTTGTTCTTGTTAACTTTTGTTGTAGAAATAATTTAAGATTTTACCACCATCGTCCTATGGCTAAGCAAACTTTTGTAAATGACAAGTAGCATGTAGGATTATTACGAAAACTTTCCACATCAGGCACTGACACAGATACTTTGTATCTTTACAGATGACACTTTACACAATTTGTTTTACTGCATATATCTCCCACCTTGCATTGTTTTGTTCTACTGGGTGCAAGAAAGAGACCAGAACACATACTATAAGATGAGTAATTGTCCATATATGCTTCGGTATTTAACTGTAAAAAGTAAAACAACACTTTTCAATCATCTACAAACATTAAATAATAAATGAAGTGAAAAGAAATATTTTTCTACATCAAAAGTTTACAAAAATGAGGGCCATCTATATATATAAAATCCCTATGTGCATCCAGGTGTCCGTGTGTGGGTGTCTTCTGGTGAAGTGCGCATGCGCGGGGCACGGTGCTATGCGCGATATTACTGTCAGAGAAAGTTACAGGCGTTTTACGGAAATACAAACCAGTATTACTGCGAGAGGAAATTAAAGGTACACAATACAGTGACGCATATTACAGGCACATACAAGCCAGTATTACTGTCAGAGGAGATTAAAGGCATATTACCGACGCGCACCCCTGTATTACCGCCAGAGAAAATTAAAGGTATATTACGGACGTACAAGCCAGCGGATGTACAAGACGGTATCCTTCAATAAGGGCGCGCACAAAAAGGCGAGCCTCAAAAGGACGACCTCAATTAGGCGCAGCGAATAAAGGCGCGCGTAAATAAAGATCTGCACCTGTTGCTCTTCACATATTCCAGAGCCATTTGAACTAAATTATCTACACACCCTTATTGAATAGAGCCGTACAAGACAGTATTACTGTCACAGAAAATTAAAGGCACACAATACACGGCGGCAGCCCACGAAGAACGGTCAGCTCAGCAAGTAAACATCAACAAAAGAAAGGCTGAAAGAAAGAAAAATACGACCAACAAAAAGAATGAGGTCAAAGTCCCTTGCCATTTAATATAGACTGTTCCTACTAATGTTTATGCACTACTGTTCTAGCGCCTGTTATTGTAACGGGCTAAATGACTAGTATATATATATGTTATAGAATAGGTAGGTAAATGGCAAGGAGAATGATGGACTGACATAAAACTGTCCACATTATTTTTGCAGCCTGTGAATGGCTCCTACACCAAAACTCTCACCTGGCACTGCCTCTGTACTTAATTGGTGTCTGTTTCCTTGACTATGTCTTCTGTAACCTTTCAGAGTGAGGTTGCATCCCCTGTCTCATTTAGTTTACATTCTGATACAAAGCAGGTTTGACTTTTTCTATTGTGAAAATAAACAGCAGCATTTCTTCAATTGCCTATAAAAGACTCAATGTGTTGCATCACCAGTTTCCAAGCATGTTTCTGTGGTAATTAAGTGTAATCTTTCTCTAAATAAGGTATAGCATTTGTTATTTACATCAGATAATAACCAGAATTTAATGCCAGGCTCATCAGGTTCACTTGACTTTTATTGTGTGATGAGCTTCAACATTTCATTGGAAATAACTGCTCATCAGCGGTTATGTTCTGCCCTTACTTATAACACTTGATGCAGTTCTGCACAAAGTGTGCCAGGTGTCTGATATAGCAGACGTATAGAGCCAGCATCAAACTTCTTTAGGACATGTGTGTAAAACCCTCTTTATTGGTGACTGAGATGAGAATCAAAGAGGGGCCTTGGAAAGGCACAAAACACAATATGTGAGATGTTGGCTTTATTGTGGATGACAAAAATCAGCTGACATTGATATTTGTGAGCAGCATTCTGTGCTCTTTAGCTAAAAGTACCAGACATGACCAGGTATTATTCTGTGGTCCTAATAAAAAAGACTGCAACTTCTCATATGTGAGAGTAAGAGTAACAGCAACCCTGAAGTGTCTTCAGTCATGTGACCAAATCTGAATACCTGTGCAGCTTGGCTTTGCAAAGTACCAGTTAGAAAAATAATAACCATACTGCAAGATTTAAGGAGTAACTAGTATCAGGATACCATATGTCCCTGGGCACCTCAGTCCTCATCAGAAGGCCGCAATCCAAAAACCTAAGTGTGAAAAGCAATAGCTGAAAACTATGTATCGTATGTGTGTGCAACTGAGCTAGTGAAGGGGTCTGTGATTACATGTGTGTAATGAGTATGGAATGAAATTGAAAGAAATATATAAAGCACTTAGAAGTAAAAAAAGTGCTTGTCTCCATCCTAGAGTGGAGATTTCTATTACAATATTATTATTCTGCAGACTAGTTTGCTTGTTGCAGTTTTAGAAATAATGATTTCCTGTAGCTTTTAGGCAAAAATTATTTGTATGACAATAAGATAAAAGTTGAACCAAAAGGTCAGATCCCCAGACTGTACTGCAGTACACTTCTAACTTACCAGAATATAAAAATAAACATGAAAAAAACATTGCTCAGTTTCTTACTAGCAATATATGATCCACAAGTGAGATTTGTTTGTCCTTGATTTTAAGCAAGGTGCAAAAACAAGGAAACCTGAAACTAATATTTCACATTTCACATAAATTATTAAAGATTGCATTAAATAAAATCTCTTCATAAGGTATCTATACTATACAGAAGAGATCAGAGCAGTCTTAACCCTTTTAGGAATGGAATGGGTTGGATGAACATTCTAGTACAATTCATTTTCTAATACATTTTGGTAAGCTTGTAATTTCATTCAAATTGAAATCTAAAACTGGCTGTATGACATGAACTGTCTTCCTAAGCAGGATTGCTTCCCGACTTTTGCCTGTTGCTGCAGGGATAGCCTTAAGGCTCAATGAGAACTCAAAATGAGAAAAAATGAATTTTAGGAAACAGATGGTTGGTCAAAGTGTAAAAAAGATCATGACAGCAAGAGAGCATCAGTAAAATGCCTGTAATAGGAACTGAAGATCTGTCCATCCATTTATACATTTTAGAACACACGTAATACATTTCAGGGTAAAAATACAGAAAGCCTATTATAGAAGCACTATAACTAACTTAACTAAGTAAATCTCATAAGAAAAGCACCAATGACTATATGCTGTATGTTCTCAGCACCTAATCTTGCTGTTCTGATATCAGCACAATCCAGAATTCTGAAAGAATAATAAAAATTAACTTTGCTTTTTTATCACTGTCGTATTCCAGACAGTTTGAGTGTAATTCATGGCTTTTTTTACAGTCATGTTGATATTTTGTTACTATTTTAGTCTGGTGTTCATAATGCATCAAAATGCTTCCACATTCATGGCACATGCCACAATGCCAGGGGCTATTGTGAGGTCTTCTGATGCAGCTTACATCACTGCCTCCATCTTATTTTAATACAGGAGTTAGATCTGGATTTTTTTGCTTTACAGAAGAGTGCTCATTTGTGAAAACATATTCAGAATAAAACTTTCAGAACATGAAAATATGCTTTTTGCATAAGCTCTATTTGGTACCAATTTACTACACTTTTTATCAGTTCCCTTATTTTCACAATAAAAAGAAAATTTAACTTTGATTGCATTTGTATTAATATGCTATCATTGTTGTGTGCTATCATTTTTATAAAAGATAAGTTTCTGTAGTTTAATACACTTGGACAGAATGACAGATCAATTGGACTGAATTTTAAGTTAAGGATCAGCAGAGATAAGCAAGGGCTTCCTTTTATAGGTCTAGCAAAAGAGTAGTCGAAATAACTGTCTATTGTGAATTTCCCCTTGGGGATTAATAAAGTATCTATCTATCTATCTATCTATCTATCTATCTATCTATCTATCTATCTATCTATCTATCTATCTATCTATCTATCTATCTATCTATCTATCTATCTATCTATCTATCTATCTATCTATTACGATACTAGCATCTTTATCTGTCAAAGACAGGTAATAGAATAATTAAAAAATAATTGTAATCTCTTGAAGTATGCGTTCCTTCAGAGTCCTTCCACTGTATTTGTGTTTGTTAACATCTTTTTCTTGAGCGTGTTCCTGCAAAGCCTCCTTCTCAGACCCTATCAATATTTTTGAGGCACCTTTCTCAAATCCTCTCCAGTTTTATACATGCCAGCTTTGAAGGTGACTCTCTCTGCATACCTCATACTCCCCCTTGTGTACAACACTTGCACTTCCTCTTTCTTCGTGTCACCAATGCCAAAATAACCAATCACACCAAGCCGAACTGACCAATCAGAATATACTGAGGGACTGAACACCGAGACCTTAGTGTTTTTTTTTTGGTTTTTTTTTTATATGGTAGCTTGTTACCAAAACCAAACTGCTAGCCAAAGTCATCAGTCAAAGCAAAACAAAAATTCTTAACCAGAAAAGTTTATTCTAAATAGTTTGTGATTTGCTTGAACGCTAATCTCTCTTGAAGTCTTTCACAAAAGTTATGCACTTGATGAATCTGAATATTCATCTTATACCATGTCTACCATTATGTCTTGGGTCACGTGACATGTGCAACACATGCTTAGCAACAACAGAGCATCAGATGGCATGTACAGCACATGCTTAGTAACTGTATATTGTGGCAGATTGCTGGGGTTATTACCTGGCCGGGATGCCAAAAAGGACCGGAAGGTGGCAGGAATAGCTTCCGGGCCACGAGGGGGCAACCGCCCTGGAGCAGGAGAGCACCACGGGAGAAGAACAAAGAGCTTCTGGCCTGTTGGGACCTGTGGCCACCGCCAGGGGGTGCCTCAAGCCTCGTAGGACTTGGAAATAGTTACTTCCGCCACACTCGGCAAGATGGTGTAGGAACCTGCCAGGGACGCCTGGAGTGCTTCCGGGGCAAAGGGTAGCACTTCTGCCACACCAGGAAGTGCTGCCGGATGGACGTCATCAGACACCTGGAGCACATCCGGGCAGGGATAAAAGGCGCCACCTTCCTACAGTCTGAGAGCCAGAGTCGGGAGTGGGTGTTGGACAAAGCTCCCAGGAGGAGATAGGTGGCCAAGGACTAAGAAAGAAAGGACTTATTTGGGGTGATTATTGCTTTGTGCATTGTGTGGTGTTTGGGACTGTATTTATTTATGATTAATAAACATGTGTATTTGATAAAGATGTGGTTTCCGACTGGT
Organism: Erpetoichthys calabaricus; assembly: GCF_900747795.2. Taxonomy (NCBI): domain Eukaryota; kingdom Metazoa; phylum Chordata; class Cladistia; order Polypteriformes; family Polypteridae; genus Erpetoichthys; species Erpetoichthys calabaricus. The sequence continues at coordinate 135,570,357 of NC_041403.2, forward strand.
AGTGTCCGGGTAAATCTCACAATATACACATACTGGTGATGCAGTAATTTTCTGCTCTTATAAGTAAGTAAGCAGTATGAACTTGAAAAAGAGACCAAAGACCTCAGGTATAAATGGTGTTTCCTTGCACACTTTGATATGTATAAAACCTAAACTTGCCACGCACATTTTTATGATAGCCTCCTACCTTGAGAATGCAGTGTCAAAACAGTGCTACTGTTTCTTTGTCATTTACCTTGCTTTTTTGTATTTGTATCAATGATACAGGATTTATAAAATACACCAAAATTAATTGCATATTGTTTACAAATTTAATTCTCTTGATTGTAATCATTCTGTAACAATATAATGGTGCACTAATGGTCAAACTATTACAGCTACTATAGGTGCTTTAGTGTTGTTAGAAGAAGACATCACAAATGGAAGAATTAGAAGAGAATGCATATTTATAGATGGTGATGATGAATGGCTTCTAAGTCATTTTCGATTTCCAAGAGCTATCTTTTTGGAGAAGTTTACTGAACTGGCACCGGCTTTACAAAGGCAGACTTTAAGGAATTATTCTCTACCTGCTCCTTTGCACATTCGGTCCTGTGGGGTTTTTAACCACAGGAGCTTTTCAACATGAACTTGCTGACCGATTGGGTATTTCACAAACATTATCAAGTCACACCATGCCAGCTGTATGGTATGGTATTATCCTCTTGTCTTCCTGATATATAAGATTTCCTTACACTGTGGTTGAATTGCGAAACATCCAAGTGCAATTCACAGCAACGTCCAGTTTTCCAAATGCTAATCGATCTGTTGTGTCGCTTGGCGCCAAAGCTACACTATAAAGGCACCTTCAGAGAATGAGTTTGTTTATGTAAACTAGGGGGCTCTGCCCTCTGCTTGCTTCGCTCATCAACCCCCATGCAGGCCCTACGCGCTAGTCATTTCCCAGACCTGCTGCTTGTGACGTATCGTGCTGTGCTTTTGGATAAACACAAATATCAACTGTGTCTTTGATATGTCCGTTTTTTATTATATATGTGAGCATGATGTTTCGACTGCGGTTGGCTGGCACCCTGCCCTGGGTTTGTTTCCTGCCTTGCGCCCTGTGTTGGCTGGGATTGGCTCCAGCAGACCCCCGTGACCCTGTAATTAGGATTTTACAGGTTGGATAATGGATGGATGGATGGATGATCTTTTGGATTCATATAGAAATCCAAGAAAACTTTTGTCCGTGTTTTTCAGACAAATTTCGTGTAAAGTGCAATACTTTTGGACGTATGGATTTGTATCCATTGTTGGCTGTGGAATTTCTAAAACGTCTGATCGTTTAACTCTTTCAATTCTATGTTGCATTACTTCTCCATGATAATGAATATAAACATAACCATGTGGTTTCTTTGAAATTACACTTGTAGTAGCTTTAATTGTTACAGGACCACAGATTCTCATAGCATATGGTCCTGAATCATGTAAATCTACATTTTGAGCATTGAATGATGCGAATGCAAGCAGATTATTGTAGATTCAGATATTTTGCCTGTAGTGATTGTGGACTTCACATTCACCAAACAACAAATCTTTTATTTCTCACTGATACACCTCTTAATTGGGAAGAAACACTACTTTTCCCTGATGGCAACACGAATTAGATGATCTAGAAGTCTCTGACTTAAATTTTAAAGCTGAACAATATCTACATACTTCTGTCATATCACCTATGTCCATGTATTCGATCTCTTTTCACTGTTCCGTTATTTCACCAAGTAATAATTTCCGTTTGTTTATCAGATTTTTGAGACTTTCGAATTTTAGTACTTTGATTATCTGTAACCTGCTCTGCATGTGTATTGCGGCAACATTTTTTAACCTCTTTTATGATGTTCTACTTTGTCTTCTACACTTTGTCTTTTATTTCTGGCCCCAGGTGTGGTTAAATCTCTTGGCATAAAGACTCGTCTCGCAGGACTTGAAATTATCTCTGAAAAAGTCTCATCTCGTCCCAGTAAAAAAGTCTTGTCTCATCCCAGGATTTTTTTATATAATAGAGACTCTATTAATCTGCTGCTCTACAGTCCACAGAAAGTGTGTCACATTGTGCAGTCATGTAGTAATGCATAATGTGGCACACAATCGTGGCTTGCCCCTACCTGAAGATGCAGTATGATGAAACTGACCCTGACCCACCAATTAATCAGCCAAATCAGACAGCATTACAACTTTGTTTGAATGTAATTAGCAGAATGCAAAAACAGGTAATCCGATGCAGCATTTATTTTTTAATGAACTCATTTAAATTGTGGTCAATATCACACAGTACAGCCCTTATATTCCTTAGTTCATTGGCCACGTCTCTAACAGCATCCAGTATTGCATTTTGTGACTCCAGAACAGTGTCCGTCAGCACACAGCCAGATGGTTGCCCCGTGATTTCCAAGGCAGAGGTGGGGTGCAACTTGCCTTTTCACGTCAACTTAGAACTTCTTTTTTATTTCAGAAACTGCGCAACTTTCTGAACTTGAACTTTCGAGTGTCTCCATCACACTTTATCACTCCATAACTTCTTTTTCTTCCTTATACCACTGCTTAAACCAACAAACAGTACATTTTTCCTTGCCTTCACTTCACATTTCCTGAAATTCTTATTTTTTTCCACGTGATTTTGCCATTGTCTTTTAACAAAACACCAAATGGAAGATGATATTTATATTGATTTGCATATTAAAATGTGCAAAATTCTGTGAGGAGTCAGGGTGGGGCCGTATGCACATGCATGTGTATTAAATTTCATGTTCATTGGGATTTATACAGGGGAAGTGAGTGGAACTTGGCGTACGCACAGTTCTATTCATATGGATTTTTCTGTGTGTACTCCATGTTTTAGTGTGAATTCTACATACAATGTTATTCATGTCACATCAATAATAATAAATATATTAAAACAAATAATATTAAGGAAGCCAAACAATACAGAAGAAAAATGTGCTAATAGGAATCATGGTATTAAACGACCTATAAACTGCCTGCTGTTTTTGTAAACCTGTTACATGTTGTTCACTTTATTATTAATTACACAAGCAGAAATCCCAATGAAACCTTACCTGCTATATATCAGTTCTGGCTCCATTAAGCTAAGATAAATAAAAACAAAAAGTAAACTATTATAACTGTTGATGATTATTGGTAGCCACGCCTCTAAATTCATATTTTGTCACCATAAATGTGAGTATTATAAAGTACAACATCATATTTTTGAAGGCTAAAAGTATTTCATATTTGGGTTAATTTATTCATGATACTGACAAAATTGTGCCCAGTTCATATTTGGCCTAACACATCTATGTCCTTCACAAAGTCATTCTGATACCCATTACTTCTATAATTTTGTGTTTGAATCCTTTCTGTCACTTTATGAAACAGAAGTGCTACACAGCAGAATTAATTAATTCTGTATGTCAAACAGATATGCCCTCCATACTCCTGCTAAGTCCAGCCCTCACAAGTTCCCTATGATTTATGGTTAGAAAATGTGTATTAGGCTGAAGAGCTATAAAATTAGAACCGTTTATAAAAAGCAAATGATATTCTATGAATAGCTTTGCTTTTCTAAACATCACTAGTATTATATAAAACAATTAAATTCAGTTTATTTTTCTATAGTACTCTTCACCAATTGTAAATGCAGAGCCAGTACAGTGTACTGTAAATGTTACAAATGACTAAATTCAGAATTAGTGCACATAAAGACACATATTTGTTTAAACACACAGAAAAACAAAGTAGTGTGAAACTGATTAACATTAATGTAAAACAACAGCATCTGTCCATTAATTAATTGTTGAACAATGGAAAGTTGACTACTGGGGAGAAGAAAACAAAAGCTCCTGTCAGCAACATCACTGGAGAAAATAAACCTCTGGGGGACCATGGTCAGCTTTAAGAGAGAAAGGCAAAGTCAGACACGGTCAAAGTCCTAGAGACTTTGGCCAACTGGCCCTCCTGGGTATTCTGTAGCAGAGTCTTAGATAGATAGATAGATAGATAGATAGATAGATAGATAGATAGATAGATAGATAGATAGATAGATAGATAGATAGATAGATAGATAGATAGATAGATAGATAGATAGATAGATAGATAGATAGATAGATACTTTATTAATCCCAGGGGGAAATTCACATACTCCAGCAGCAAAAAATATTAAATTAAAGAGTAATAAAAAAATGCAGGTAAAAAACAGACAATAACTTGAATAATGTTCAACGTTTACCCCCTCTGGTGGAATTGAAGAGTCGCATAGTTTGGGGGAGGAATGATCTTCTCAGTCTGTCAGTGGAGCAGGACAGTGACAGCATTCTGTCGCTGAAACAGCTCCTCTGTCTGGAGATGACACTGTTTAATGGATGTAGTGGATTCTCCATAATTGATAGGAGCCTGCTGAGTGCCCGTTGCTCTGCTACGGATGTCAAACCGTCCAGCTCTATGCCAACAATATAGCCTGCCTTCCTCACCAGTTTGTCCAGGCGTGAGGCATCCTTCTTCTTAATGCTGCCTCCCCAGCACACCACTGCGTAGAAGAGGGCACTCGCCACAACCATCTGATAGAACATCTGCAGCATCTTACTGCAGATGTTGAAAGATGCCAGTTTTCTAAGGAAGTACAGGCGGCTCTGTCCTTTCTTGTACAGAGAATCAGTATTGGCAGTCCAGTCCAATTTATCGTCCAGCTGCACTCCCAGGTATTTATAGGTCTGCACTCTCTGCACACAGTCACCTCTGATGATCACAGGGTCCATGAGGGGCCTGGGTCTCCTAAAATCCACCACCAGTTCCTTGGTTTTGCTGGTGTTCAGTTGTAGGTGGTTTAAGTCGCACCATTTAACAAAGTCCTTGATGAGGTTTCTATACTCCTCCTCCTGCCCACTCCTGATGCAGCCCACAATAGCAGTGTCGTCAGCAAACTTTTGCACGTGGCAGGACTCCGAGTTATATTGGAAGTCTGATGTATATAGGCTGAACAGGACCAGAGAAAGTACAGTCCCCTGCGGCGCTCCTGTGTTGCTGACCACAATGTCAGATCTGCAATTCCCAAGACGCACATACTGAGGTCTGTTTGTAAGATAGTCCACGATCCATGCCACTAGGTATGAATCTACTCCCATCTCTGTCATCTTGTCCCTAAGGAGCAGAGGTTGGATGGTGTTGAAGGCGCTAGAGAAGTCTAGAAACATAATTCTTACAGCGCCATTGCCTCTGTCCAAGTGGGAGAGGGATCGATGTAGCATATAGATGATGGCATCTTCCGCTCCCACCTTCTCCTGGTATGCGAACTGCAGAGGGTCGAGGGCATGTTGGACCTGTGGCCTCAGGTGGTGAAGCAGCAGCCGCTCCATGGTCTTCATCACATGTGATGTTAGAGCGACAGGCCGGAAGTCATTCAGCTCACCAGGACGTGATACCTTTGGGACTGGGGTGATGCAAGATGTTTTCCAAAGCCTCGGGACTTTCCCCTGTTCCAGGCTCAGGTTGAAGATGCACTGTAGAGGACCCCCCAGCTCTGATGCACAGACCTTCAGCAGTCGTGGCGATACTCCATCTGGACCTGCTGCTTTGCTGGCACGAAGTTTCCTCAGCTCTCTGCTCACTTGCGCTGCTGTAATTGTGGGTGGGGATGTCTCTCCTATGTTGGTATCAGCAGAAGGATGTGTACAGAGTGCAGTACTCCAAGGTGAGAGTGGGTTAGGGTGGTCAAACCTGTTAAAGAAGATGTTCATTTGGTTTGCTCTCTTCACGTCTCTCTCGATGGTGGTACCCCGCTTTGAGCTGCAGCCAGTGATGATCTTCATCCCATCCCACACTTCCTTCATGCTGTTGTTCTGCAACTTCTGCTCCAGCTTTCTCCTGTACTGCTCTTTCGCCGCCCTGAGCTGGACTCGGAGTTCCTTCTGCACGCGCTTGAGCTCATGCTGATCACCTTCTTTAAAGGCCCTTTTCTTTTGGTTCAAAAGGCCCTTGATGTCACTTGTAATCCATGGCTTGTTGTTAGCATAGTAGCGTACATTTCTTACTGGAACTACAATGTCCATACAGAAGTTGATGTAGTCAGTAGTGCAGTCAACAACCTCCTCAATGTTCTCACTATGTGATCCCTGCAGGATATCCCAGTCTGTAGTTCCAAAACATTGTCTCAGAGCATTCTCAGCCTCCGGGGTCCACTTCCTGAATGATCGTGTGGTTGTAGGTAGGACTTTCACTTTTGGTTTGTAGTGAGGCTGAAGCAGAACCAGGTTATGATCTGCTTTCCCAAGCGCAGGCAGCGGGGTGGTCTTTAACGTTTGCATACTGGGCTGTCCAATCTGATGACAAAGTTTTCATCTATTGATTCCAAGGCTCCCAATGTCCATGGGCATGAGAACAGCTTGTCAGTAAAACAGTAGCACCAGGGGCTACAACAAGATACAGAGAAGAGAAACAGAGTAGAGGACGGTTAGCAATGGTTTATTGTTTTTTTTTTTAAATTGTGGTATTTCAATAAATGAACAAAGGACAAAGCTGACTTGCTACTGACTCTCCTTACAGTTCAATGCTCTCCCCACTCTCTCTCTCTCTCATATACACTTCTTTTTAATTTTTTACCTTACACACCATGGTCCTGGGTATGCCGTTAAACTGAATCCAGCCCAACAAGTGGTCTTCCAACTTGCAGGGAAATCATGCGGGTTGGTGACAGGATTGGCACTCCAGCCGCTGTATAAAAAACTTCACACAGCTGTGAGATGACAGAAAGGATTCCTTTTTGCTCTCCGTGGGAGTAGCTCTAATGCAAGCGCCCATAGGAAGGCTGCTCGCATCATAAAGATGATGGGGGAAAGCCCTCGGGAGCCCCATCCCCGGAAGAGTGAAAACCATTGGAGAGACAATGGGATCAGGTCTGTTGGAGATCAGAACTGGTGTGGTGCTGAGACGGGTCCCAATTTGAGGTGGCCCATCCAGGCAGGTGAGTGGAACGTCTTCTCTTGCTGACAGATGAGCATCTTCCTCTGCTGTTGGAGGGGCTGCGTAAACTCTGCATTTCAGTGGTGCGGAGACCTGGGACTGGCCAGATCTCTGTGGGTGGACACACATTTTATTGGTCTGGTTGGTCTGATGACTGTCATACTCAAGGAGTAGCTGTTGCTATAGCAGATCGGCTTCTTCTGATGGTGTCCGATGCCACTCCTTTCAATGAGCGAATTATGAGACTCAGATTATGGCACTCCCTGGATGCCTTACCTGTTGTCTCGGTGTATGCTTTGACCGCGGTGAGTGATGTATCGGTGATGGAGACATTTTATTCCCAACTTCGCTCTGTGGTTAATGGGTGCACGTGAGGTGACAATCCTCTGATCATGAGTGACTTCAATGCAACCACTGGCACTGACAGGGCTGGCTGTGAGGATTGTCTTGGTCCCCATGGGTCTGGTGACCATAGTGAAAATGGCTTCATGTTCCTTGATTTTGCAAAAGGTCAGCAGCTGTGAATCACTTGATCCTGGTTCCAATGCCCTCAGCCGCATAGTTGGACTTGGTACTCCAAAATACTGGTGGTGCGGTGAAGGAGATCAATCACATCCTTGTGGGCAGACACTGGAGGCTCTTGCAAAACTGCAGGGTCTAGAGAAGTGCCCAGTTTGTGAATTCTGACCACAGACTTGTTGTTGCTACTCTGAAGATCCAGCTTAGGTCCAGATGGTTGACACCTACTAGCAAAATGAGGCTGGACTTGGCCAGACTCCAAGATCAGGCTGTTTCAAATGAGTTTCCATGCAGATTTTTGTGCGGAACTTTGTGGATTTGGGTGCTACTGCTGATCCTAATGTGATGTGGGAGACCTTTTGTGACAAGACCCTGAAATTTGCTGAGGGTTGGGTTGGTGTTACTGGTGTTCCCAGATGAGGTGTTTCATCTTGCGGGGCACCCTGGATATCATTGAGAGGAGTGACAGCACATAGCTTGATGGCAACTCTAGTCTATACCACATCCTGTGTACAGAGGAATCAAAGCATTACGCCCATCCGAGTTTGTTATTTGGAGAATTTCAGTCAGGGTGGCTGATGGAACGGTCCTTATGGATGATACTGCAGTTGTAACCCACTGGGCTAGCTACTTTGAGCAGCTGTTCAAAGCTGATTCTCTGTCTAGGATGCTGGATATCTCTGGGTCCACAGTTCTTGAGGCTGATCCTCCAATTAGCTGTGAACCACTCAATCTCACTGAGATTGCACAGGTGATGAACCAGCTGAGGAAGGGAAAGGCTGCAGGGATATGTGGTATCTGGGGTGAACTTCTACAAGCTAGGCTGGTCGTAAGCCTGTTCTCCTGGCATTGCAAGCAATCTTTGCTTCCATTTGGGAGACTGGTGTCATCCCAACTGACTGGAAATCGGGACTTGTTGTCCCTATCTGGAAAGGGAAGGGTGATCGTCTGGATTGTGGCAACTACAGGGTGATAACACTGCTCTCGGTGTCAGGTAAGGTCATTGCTAGGTCGTCCTCAATGGGAATCATGATCACTTGCTCACCTACTAGCGACCGGAGCAGTTTGGTTTTATGCCTAATAAGTCTACCATTGACCGCATCCTGGCACTGAGGGTTCTCATGGATCACAAACGTGAATATCAGACAAGATGTGAACAAATGGTCTACCCTCCATCTCACATTAGCAGGGAGAATCAATACTGTCAAAATGAACATACTTCCCAAGCCTCTTTTTCTATCTCAGAGCATTACTAAATACATTAACAAATTGTTCTTTAAGAAACTAGTCTCAATTATAAACTCATTTGTCTGGAATTTGAGATGTCCACACATTCCAAAAAAGACTCTACAAAGATCTAAAGCAGAAGGTGGCATGGCACTGCCTAACTTTCAATTTTATTACAATATATTGTATATACAAGATAAAACCCAGCCACAGGGAATGCACAAACTAGTGTGTTTCTTTGTGCCTGTCCCAAGCCCGGATAGATAGGGAGGCTTATGTCAAGAAGGGCATCTGGTGTAAAATTTTGCCAGGTCAATATGCAGACAACAATAAAAATTTCCATACCAGATCGGTCGAGACCCAGGTTAATAACGGCCTCCACCAGTACTGTTAGCCAAAAGGGTGCTGGCAGAGATTGGGCTACTGTTGGCCGAAAAAGGAGAAGAAGAGGAGAAATGCCCAGAGGCAGGAGAAGAGGAGAAAGGTAACGAGTGGAACTGAGGATAAGAACTTTGAATGTTGCCAGTATGACTGGTAAGGGGAGAGAGTTAGTTGATATGATGGAGAGAAGGAAGGTTGATATATTGTGTGTGCAAGAGACTAAAAGGAAGGGGAGTAAGACCAGGTGGATTGAAGGAAGATTTAAATTATTCTATCATGGTGTGGATGGGAGGAAAAATGGGGTAGGGATTATTCTGAAGGAACAGTATGTCAAGAGTGTTTTGGAGGTGAAAAGAGTGCCAGACAGAGTGATGATTATGAAGCTGGAAATTGGAGGTGTGATGAAGAATGTTGCTAGTGCATATGCCCCACAAGTTGGGTGTGTGATGGATGAGAAAGAAGATTTCTGGAGTTTGTTGGATGAAATGATGGACAGTGTACCCAAGGAACAGAAAGTGGTGATTGGAGCGGATTTCAATGGATGTGTTGGTGAAAGGAACAGAGGGGATAAGGAGGTGATGGGTAGGTATGAGTCAAGGAGAGGAATGAAGAAGGTCAAAAAGTAGAAAGTAGACAAGAGATAAGGCGCAAGGTGAAGAGAGAGGTGACAAAGGCTAAAGAAAAGGCGTATGAAAAGTTGCATTAGAGGTTGTACACTAAGGAAGGAGAAAAGGACCTGAACCAATTGGAGAGACAGAGGGACCAAGCTGGGAAAGTAGTGCAGCAGGTTAGGATGATAAAGGATAAAGATGGAAACATGCTCATAAGCGAGAAAGGTGTGTTGAGCAGATGGAAAGAGTACTTTGAGAGGCTGATGAATGAAGAGAATGAGAGAGAGAAGGTTGGATGATGTGGAGATAGTGAATCAGGAAATGCAATGGATTAGCAAGGAGGAAGTAAGGACAGCTATGAAGAGGATGAAAAATGCAAAGGCTGTTGGTCCAGATGACATACCTATGGAAGCATGGAGGTGTTTAGGAGAGATGGCTGTGGAGTTTTTAAGCAGATTGTTTAATGGAATCTTGGAAAGTGAGAGGATGTCTGAGGAGTGAAGAAGAAATGTACTGGTGCCGATTTTTAAGAATAAGGGGGATGTGCAGAGCTGTAGTAACTACAGGGGATAAAATTGATGAGCCACAGCATGATGTTATGGGAAACAGTAGTTTAACCTCGGTTAAGTAGAGAGGTGATAATTAGTGAGCAGCAGTATGGTTTCATGCCAAGAAAGTGCACCACAAATGCAATGTTTGCTATGAGGGTGTTGATGGAGAAGTATAGAGAAGGCCAGAAGGAGTTTTGTGGACCTGGAGAAAGCATATGACAGGGTGCCTTGAGAGGAGTTGTGGTATTGTATGAGAAAATTCAGAGTATCAGAGAATTATGTAAGAGTTGTACAGGATATGTACGAGGGAAGTGTGACAGCGGTGAGGACTGCAGTAAGAATGACGGATTCATTCAATGTGGAAGTGGAAGTACATCAGGGATCGACTATGAGCCCTTTCTTATTTGCAATGATGATGGACAGGTTGACAGACGAGATTAGACAGGAGTCCCCGTGGACTATGATGTTTGCTGATGACATTGTGATCTGTAGCGAGAGTAGGGAGCAGGTTGAGGAGACCCTGTAGAGGTGGAGATATGCTCTAGAGAGGAGAGGAATGAAAATCACTAGGAACAAGACGGAATACATGTGTGTAAATGAGAGGGAGGTCAGCGGAATGGTGAGGATGCAGGGAGTAGAGTTGGCGAAGGTGGATGAGTTTAAATACTTGGGATCAACAGTACACAGTAATGGGGATTGTGGGAAGTGAAAAAGAGAGTGCAGGCAAAATGGAAAGGGTGGAGAAGAGTGTCAAGAGTACTTTGTGACAGGCGCTTATCAGCAAGAGTGAAAGGGAAGGTCTATAGGATGGTAGTGAGACCAGCTATGTTATAAGATTTGGATTGGGTGTGACGAGGTGGACAGGATTAGAAACGAGTGCATTAGAGGGTCAGCTCAGGTTGGAAGGTTGGGAGAAGTCTTAAGAGTGCAGAGGAGAGATTTTGGGTATATTGGAAAAAGGATGCTAAGGATAGAGCTGCCAGGCAAGAGGAAAAGAGGAAGGCTTAAGAGAAGGTTTATGGATGTGGTGAGAGAGGACATACAGGTGATGGGTATAACAGAGCATTATTTAGAGGATATGGTAAAAGATGATCCACTGTGGAAACCCCTAACGGGAGAAGCCAAAAGAAGAAGATGAATACTAATAATCCAATTGTTCATCAATCACTCAGAATATAGAACCAATGCAGACACACTTCAAGGCAGAGAAACCTTTATATGTTGTTCCTCTACATGATAATCACATTTTACAACACTCTCAAACAAAGTGTTCACATTACACAGTATTTAATCAATGCAGATAATTTAATCTTTGGAAAATGTCCAGGATTAAAACACTTAGAGAACTGTATATAGGTAATGTTTTTGGATTTTATGAACATTTATGCTTCAAACTGAGCTTCCCTCATCTTGTTCCTGCTTTCTTTCTTTAATGCCCTGATATTTTTTTCTTTCCTTGTTTGTTTTTCTAGTTTAACTATGAAGTAATTTTTCATATTAGTTTGACTTGATTGTATGCAATATTGGTTTTTTTTAAATAGTAATAATTAAAAAATTTCAAAATTAAAAATTTAATAAACATAACACATTACTTAAAATCAGATGAGCTGCAATCAGAAAGTGAAAAACTAACATAAAAAATAAATAAATAAAGGATTTAAATATTGTCAAGAGGCAGGGCCTGTTAAAGCCCATTGCGGCACTTCCTGTGTGATTTTGGGCTATACAAAAATAAACTGTATTGTATTGTATTGTATTGTATTGTCCATGCAAAGCTCGAGACAGTGGTAAACCAACTGGAATGCAAAAAAGAAGCATAATTTGTACTCCAAATGCCTGACATTCATTGAAGTACTGAGAAGTTTATGGGTTCCATTTAAATCAATTATTATTATGTATTTTATAGCACTCATTACAATGAGGCAGAATGACAGTGCGCCTCAGATTGTGAAACACAACACAGGACAGCATAAGAAAACATAGTATAAAAAGCATATGTCACACATAAATGGAGGGAAAAAATATCTCAATTCTGATTTGATAGTAGCAGAAAACAGACCTCTGGAATTCAGAATCTCACATCTTGTTGTCAACTTAATGAAATAACCTTTATTATATTGAATGTAAATTGTTCACCCAAGAATCATCGGACACACTTAAAGCACTTTATGCTCATGGATGCTCAAGTCTATTTTGGCAGCATCAAGTGCAAGGTAGGAACCAAACCTGAAAATGATTTAAAGTCATAACAGGAAAGACTGATTCATTACTGATGCAGTATATGAGTGTATTCTCGGCTGTTATAATGAGCAAATGTGATGGAGACTTCATGTCCTATTCAATATAAACTGTTCATGTTGTCAGTCCACACCAGAACCAACCCATTTTCACAAATGCAAATTTAGATCTTTCAGAGGAAAGACCCACATAAACAGGGGAAGAATTCCATGCCAACTATAAGCAGGCCATGCCTCTGGAGCCTTAATGCAGCAGCTTCTTTCTCTACAAAACACATCAGTTGTGTACAGGAGATTACTGGTATGAAGGTATGAATTGCACTTCATAAAGTATTTGACAGATTGTTTTGCTCTATTTTACAATCCATCATTATTTGCAAAGCACAAGAGGTATAGGGTGTACGACATACCCTGCTACCTAATGTGTTTAATTACTCAGTGCTGCCAATGTAGTTTGTCAAAGGAGTCATAATCATCATAATTACTCACAAAACCCTGGTGCAAAAAACATTCAAGTAGCAGTGGCACAATATGGAGGAATTGGCCTAAATAATGTTTCAGGTGCTTGAGGATATTTCACTCAATCTGATTTTGCACTTCTAGAAGAGCAAATGAAGACTGAATCCAATCAAGCAAACTCATTGAGCCAGGCTGGGTTGAATAAACAGTACCACTAGCTATTTGTTGAAGAATTTCTCTCAAGATTAATTTGGTGTTTAAATGGCTGAAGGGATCAGTTACCATACAAGGCAAAAAACATCCCTCTAGATCACACGGATGGCAACAGAGCAAAGCTGGCACATATTACACAGACGAAAATATTGTGCCTTTCCATATAAAATAATGGGATGCTCTGTAGCAGATCTCTGGTGCAATATTTACTGAGCAAACATGTTCCTGATGATCTATGGAATTTTTCACCCATGAATCTCACTGGGGCAGTCTTAGCTAAATTGGAATGGAATACAAAATCACCTGCTGCCGTTTAAATGGAACATCTGAGGCAGCTGCAGGAGGAGAGGACACTGGAAGAAACGTCAGAGAGAAGCAGAGACTGACAGTAGTGGAAAGTGGTCCCATGGTGCAAGGGGTTCAACACGAGACTCCAGAGATTCAATTACAGCATAGAGCTGGGGTTAATAAGGGCATGTTCCAAGACTACATTGTCTACCATGCTTTTATAAATTTGTTAAAATAATTCTTTAAATTCCAAAAGGATGTGCACTTCATAGCTTTTAAACCACTTTTATTCTGTGGACATGTTAGAAAGATGTTTAATATCATTACTGTATCGTAGTATTTAACAATTATAGAATCACTTATTCTGAAAAGAATTTGAAATGTTTCTGAAACCATCTATGTATCTCCTAACCCATTTAATCCAAATGAGAATTAGTCAAAGAGCCTACCTAGCAGGACCAGCACAATGCAAGAATGAAATCAGTAACTCACACGCAGGAATACACCTATTGTTAACTGGGAGTCCCCAAAGCACATAAATTCAATAAATACAGGTGGAATCCCATTGAAGGAAAATTAATGGGACCATAAAACCAAGGCGTTGATCTGCTCTTCCTTTCACTCTCCTGGTCTACCACAGTGGTAATTCCTAGCCATTGGTGTTCTTGTAATCTGAAGATGGCAGCTAAAGCAAGGCGATTGTCCCCATGTTGCTGCTCCTATCTAGTGTGCTTGAGTGCTGAGGTAACAGCTCCTATTTTGAAGGAAGTCTTGAGACTGTACCTGCTTTCTCTATATAGTAATAAAGTACTTGTATTTTTCTTGAAAACAGGGACTCACCTTTTTGTCTGTGGTGTAACTCTGTCATCCAAGCTTAACAATTCCTGTATAAAAATACAGTGCTTCTTAAACTGCAAAACAATTTTTTTTTGAAAATGAGATGTTAGATGTAAGACTTTGAGAAGCGCTATGAAATTCGAACAATACAGTATCCACAGACAACACAATTACCCATGCAGACGCTTGGTGGAGCATTGACTCAGAACTCGGCTATGTGTATGATATTGAACCTACATTCTTGCCAAGCATCACTGAGACTGCCAGGGACCAGAAATTTTGCAACGCATAATCAAATTCTTTTGGTCTAAAACAAGAAACAGACAGCCTGTTGCAGGGTTCCTGAGACTCGGCAAAAGTATAGGCACTGCAGTAAATATTATTTTGCATTGCATTACTAGTTTTGGTGGCCATTTTTGGTTGAAAAAACATTAGTTATACTGAAATTTATATTTTGTTAAAATTAAATCTGTTAAACATGATGATGTATGAACATTGTCCTGGCCAACAAAATTTCATTTCTTTGGTATTTGCTACAACAGGATTTGACCTGTACTTCCAAAATTTCCCCCTGAGGGACTGCCATCAAAACCCAACCTAGAAACAAAAAGAGCTCTCAAGAATCTTTATAAAAATGCTGTTTAGCACTAGAAGCTCCATGGAACACAAAAAGGAATTGCCAAAGAAGGTAAGGCAATCCCGAGGAAACGCAATCCCAAACAAAGTCAAAAACAGCACAAGTTCAAAAATCCAGTAATCACAAAGGTACAAAGTACAGCAAATGCAAGTAAACACTCCACTCAATAGCACATTCAAATGAACTGGCAGGAACTATGGGAGACTCTCTCCATATTTATAGGGCAGAAGGCAGTTTCTGGCTACAAGTTGCCCGCCTCTTGGGGAATCACCTACAGAATACATGAAAGATAATAAAGGCAGCTTATAATCCTAGAAAAAAACAAAGAATAATGCACATAATAAACAAAAGAAACATTAACATAAATAAATGGCATAAAAATGGACAAAACAGACAAGAAACATGACTTTGAACCCTAGATGTACACAATGGGAGTGGGAGACCTCGACATCCAAGCCCCACCAATGTATCATATCTATACAAAGCCAAACACAAAAATATATACAAAATGTTTATTTTTGAAAACAGAACTATATACTTTGTGCATTTAATACAAAATAAGGCAGTGAGAAACTGGGGTGTTGCTTTACATGATGTTATAAATTACTCAGTGCCCTTTACTGAGTTTATGAGTAACAGAGTATAGAAAGCTCTTTACAGGCAGGACTCAAAGACAACGACATGGATGGGGCAAAGTGAGTGTCTAGTAGCAGGCTGGGTGGTAAGAGATGTTTGACTAGTAGCCAGTGCACATCTGACACAAAAGCAGTTCCCCTAACACTAGAGAAGTTTAGGCTTTTGGTTAGTAGAAAACTGCATTAAGGCTATTTCTGGAGTTCTCATAATACTGCAAAAAATTTGAACAGCATTTTGTAAATAATTTTTTCCTGTCTGTTTCAAGAGAAAGAAAATGAGAAACAAAACTACAATCTGAAAGTACCAGAAACATCTGAACAATGTGTAATGCTCAAAACAGCTTTCTGCCTGCTAGGCTCTTTGGAAATTAGCAATCCACTGGTGAATTTTATGTTTGAAAATGTAAGTTATAGACTGCCTTGTTTTTGTAATGCATTCACAACAGAAGTTGTGAACAAAAGCAGGAGACACTACCAAGTCTCACAAGATAGTTTAAGCAGAGTTTAAAACAATTGCAAGCAGCTTACATGGCCCACATAAAAAGAGAGTGTGCACAGTTAGTCAGTAAGCAAAAAATCTTTGGGCTAAAGTGTAACATCAAAAAGAACTTGTCATGGTCTTATCTAGACAAATGAAAATCAACACCTCAGAGGATGCGACTACTGGTGTTAACAATGTCATGTTGAACAGAACTGACACCTAGCAAAAAACAACAAAATTGAAATATGGAAAACCAAGCCATTTTCTGAGGAATCATTCTGTACAAGACAGAGGAGCACACACTGTGAGTTCCTGCATAAATAGGAAATTGTAAATGAAAATTTAATTTTGGTGCTTCTTTCATTTATGTGGCACACAGGGTAATCAAATGTGATTTGATTGGGTGTCAAAAAGTCCTTCCCAGTGAGTTCAGCCCAATTAAGGGGACAACTAAGGATAGTCCTTAGAATAATTTGATTAATGAGCAAAACCATTTCAAATCTGGCCAGCTTTGGTCAGCATAGAGAGAGAGAGAGGTTGGGAGCATGCGCTGATAGCACATTGCCACAAGCACTACACAATCAACCACCTGGAGTGGGACCCAAGTGCAGTGGGTGACACCTCAGCACCACACTGGAACAGTGTGAGGTGTTTTTATAGTGGCTGGATTGCCACTCCTTGACACCAACCCCCAAGTTTTCCCTACAAGTTGGAGGACCTGCTTGCAGGGCTGGATGCAGACTAATGTCAAACCCAGGATGGAGCAATTGCAGGTCAGCAAGGAGGTAGAAGTGATTTAAAGGAATTCCAAAAAACTCCATGAAAAAAGAAAAAGTTGTTAAAGTCTTATAGTGTGTAAAGGGTTATGTACACTCTGGAACTCCACTACATTTCAGGTTGATCCATATTCCTTAAGTTTGGCATAGCAGTCAATTCACTCAGGCTTATCTGTCATTCCACAACTCTCTTGTAAATGTTAAAGTATTCATGTAGTCACAAAAAAACGAATCTCCACACCTTCCATTCCTTTGTTATGTCACAAGAATGAGTCTTTGGCCGGGTTTATACTTCACGCTCAGAACGCGTACGTGCCCGCATCATGGCTGCCACGCGTTCTGAGCGTTCATTTGATGCGTCCTCTGTGCAGGTCCTCAGAAATTAATGCGACGCGTGCGCGAGTTGCAGTACTAGTAAAAAGTTGGGTGTGCTAAAAGTTGGAATGTGACGTCAGAGTCTCTGTTTACTGTCTACATGTGACAGAAAGCCGCTCTGCGGATCCTATGATATCGGTGTGCGCGCTTCGATATTTGATAAATGGTTCGATGTGATGAAGCAAAATGCCGACATACAGATGTATTTGTGGTGCTTTTATATTCAAGCGTCGCATATTCCTGATTGTAATGACACGATGCATTTTAAAAGTCTCACACACCGTCTTCTGTGGCATCTTTTTTTCTAGGGCTTTCTCTGCTCCTGACAGCAGCGAATCGCCAGCAATAGATCGCCACACTAATCACATCAAATGTATGATATTCCAACTTTCTGCACATTTACAATCCTTAGATTTATACTTGATATCACTTTCATGATGAAAAGCATTAAAGTATGTATATTACATTTTACAGATAAATTGGTAATTTCGTTTAAATAATGAATACTGTTAATAATTACATACATGGGGGTGACACAGTGGCGGAGAGTTAGCGCTGCTGTCTTGCAGGAAGTCAAGTCGCTGATATTCCCTGCCTGGAGTTTACACGTTTTCCTGCTGGGTTTCTTCAGTGTGCTCCAGTTTCCTTCCAAAGATATGCAGATTTGGGGATTTGGTGCCACTAAAATGACGCTAGTGTATGTGTGTGCTTGTTTCTCACTCGTGCCCAGTGCTTGCTGGAATGGACACATCCCTGGATTTAATCATTAAACATCCTTTTCAGAGATATTGCAGTAAGGTGTCATCAGAATTTAATGGGTGTTCCAGGCAATTCACAACACAGCATAGCCGAACCTGTTCTCGCCGTGATAATATCTCGCACTGCCACCTGGTGGATTCCTCCGGATGTACACTAAGTACGCGCGCAAGTATAAACACTTCAACGCTTGCGTAGCAGGAGCGTCCGCTGCAGCATGCGTCGCGTCGCATGAAGTATAACTCCAGCCTTAGACATCATGAAGGTTTGGGGCAGCCACCCATATATTGTTCAAAGGATGCAAAATGAGGTTAAATTGAACAGAGATGTTCACAGATTTGAGTCCAAAACAGAACTGAAGTTATTGAGACAAGATAGCAGCTTTAAAGGCCAGTCAAGGAAATGATATCACCTGGGGGGAATCGGAAGTGACGCCATTGGGACCGGAAGTGACACCATCATCAGGGTTGGGACCAGAAGTGACATCATCATCGGCACTGGTACCCTGCGGGATTTCCCGTGGATGGTCTGCAAGAGATTGAGAGAGACAGTCAGCGAACCCTGCTCGTCTGGCGTGGAATTGCTGTCATTTAGGCCATTCAACTGTCTCCCATTTGCACTTATGTAACAGTTAACATCAGTATTTATGAGAATATAACAATTTTGACAAGAAAGGACATTCAGCCAAATATCACTGTTTAGTCTATATTTACCTATTGTTTGCAAAATATCAAGTTGAGATTTGAATGTTCCCAAATGACTACTGTCCACAACATTCCTTTGTAACTTACAGTATTTCAGGTACTCATGATCATTGTAAAAGAGGAAACACAATGACGTTAAAGATTTGGGACACTACCTTGGTGACAATGTATAATTGAAAAAGTTGAAAATAATCAAGAACACAACAAATTTCGGAGTGTCTCTGTTCAGACGGGAGTTCAGAATTGAACTGTAGCAGGGATAATATGGTGACTTGTCAGGAAAGGGCAAGTCCAGGAGGGAGGAAAATAGAAGTGACACTAGTGGTTGAGTGACTGTCAGTCTTCTGTTCTGCAGGGGGAGGAAGAAAGAAGGCATTAGTCCACAGAGCCAACCCCTGGTTCAGTGGGTAATTGCCAACACCAGAGCCCTTAAGCTGCCTCCAATGTGCACACACATGGCACCATCTATAGTTTCTAGTGAGAAATTTACAATTAACCAGCCCTGTACTCTAACTGTTTAATTTAATTTAACCTGAATAAGCCAGTTCAAAGTAACAGATAGAATAAATCCTGCTAATTCTCTTTATTCATGTAAAGTCTTCAGTGATATCACTAATTAATCTCAAGTTGGTCATACCTAGCAATCCTCAAAATCAGTCTAGTAGCACTCTTGATGTTTCCTCCATTAAAAAAAGCTTTGAAAAAAAAATTAATTCATGGTCCAGTAGTAAATTGGGAACAACTTGCTCACCTAAAGTTTGTCAGAATTTGAGAGAGCTACATTCAAGTGTGAAGCTTTATGGTTAAGGTACATGCTATATCCAGAGAAAAGCTAAAACTGCATTCCAGATTATGAATTTTACACCAGCCTTACCACAGTGTCATTAATTTTAATCCCTTGGTTCATAAGGGTCTGGACTATTTGGTATTCTTGGAAAAAACAAAAACATACATTCTGTTCCGTTCCATCAAGGACAGTGGTAAAACGTAGGACTTTATGGAACTTAAAAAATCAAATATTATTTTGAAGAATCTCTTTGAATATGACTGCTGAATGATATGGTCTTGTCAAATGTTCTAATGTATCAGAGTATTTATCAGGAAAGTGTCTTGGAATCTGATATTGAGCCAAAGCTGTAATAAAACTGGGTTACATAGACAAAGATCTGAAGAATACAAACAAATAAAGAAATGGATCAAGAAAATAAAGGCCAAGTTTTGGAATGGACTGTTCTAGCACTCTGTCCAGGGTTGGTTCCTGGCTTTTGACAGGGATTGTTTTTGGCCCTTGCAATCCTGACCTAGATTAAGCAAGCTTGAAAACCAAAGAATGGATCAATTGAACAACTGAGAAAATCATATATTGAATTGTTTTAATAAACAAGCAGAAACAGTAAGGAAAACCCTGTATAATTAGAATCTCTAAAAAGAGAGATAAAAGATAAGAAAGTTAAGAGGCATCTTTTCAGACAGGAGTCTGGTTTCAGCTGTTAAAGATGGTGATTCTTCCAGGTATGTGGTTTTCCAGCGGGAAAAAGTGAGTCCAGCCAGCCAAATGCCAGAATTGGTGTCAGTGGTGGAAAAGCAATTTTCCGGCTTGCAGAGGGAAGACAAGAAAAGGCATTATCATAGCACCCGCCCTTAAACATGTATCCACTATGAGTAAGCGTGTGACACGGTCTATAAATAATTATGTTCACACCATTGTAGTATACTGAAAAACATTACAAACAAAATGTGGAGAGGATAAGACAACTGGTGCAGGTCATCAAATATTGTATGTAGTAATCTCTTGGTAAGGAAGCCTGGCTTAATTGTTTCTTACCATGATAAGAAGTCATATTCTGGGATAGTAAAAGGTAACTTTTTTTTTAAAGGGCAATAACAAAATCAGGTATCTGTGTGTTATTTTTAAGGTGGAGTTATATTAAAATACTGTTCAGACATGCTGATAATCTTGAACTGAAGATTGGATGTTTGTAGGTATAGCAATGCATTACGGTCTTAAATCTGTTTAGCTTCCTTTTCCATAACAATGAAAAAAAAACAAAACAATGATAGTAAGAATTCAGTTTGGAATGATTTGTTCTTTCCATTGAACATTAATGTTCTTCTCCAGCTGCTGTGCCTGCTAAGAGGTTTACCTGAGCCCCTCATGTGACAATCAGTATTTTTACATGCCATTTTTTTTTGTAATTAATTGTTCTTTTTAAATAGTTTTGTTGATCCCTTTTCTTCTTTTTGAACATCTA
Organism: Erpetoichthys calabaricus; assembly: GCF_900747795.2. Lineage (NCBI taxonomy): Eukaryota > Metazoa > Chordata > Cladistia > Polypteriformes > Polypteridae > Erpetoichthys > Erpetoichthys calabaricus. The sequence goes on from NC_041403.2 coordinate 135,591,286, forward strand.
ACAAGACTTTTTGTTTCCTTTAACTTAATCTTAGGAATTATTTGTTAAATATATTGATAATCATCCTCCTCATTTTGCCTTTCAACATATTTTCTCACTTCTGTCAGAGCCTTTCAGATGATTTGGCAAAGGCTTCACTTAAAACTGTAGAACTGAAAAGATTAGCAATATTTTTGCTTTTTTGGAAAAGTTCACTTGGGTTTGAGAAAAGTCCTTTCCTACACTCATTCAGTCACTATTACAGGATATTTGTGCAGGCTTTTCCAAAAAGCTTCCAACACTGTTGGCCAGTACACCACCTGGACATTTTAAGGGCTAAGATCACCCCTTAGGGGCGGCATGGTGGCGCAGTGGGTAGCGCTGCTGCCTTGCAGTTGGGAGACCTGGGGACCTGGGTTCGCTTCCTGGGTCCTCCCTGCGTGGAGTTTGCATGTTCTCCCCATGTCTGCGTGGGTTTCTTCCAGGTACTCCGGTTTCCTCCCACAGTCCAAAGACATGCAGGTTAGGTGGATTGGCGATTCTAAATTGGCCCTAGTGTGTGCTTGGTGTGTGGGTGTGTTTGTGTGTGTCCTGCGGTGGGTTGGCACCCTGCCCGGGATTGGTTCCTGCCTTGTGCCCTGTGTTGGCTGGGATTGGTTCCAGCAGACCCCCATGACCCTGTGTTCGGATTCAGTGGGTTGGAAAATGGATGGATGGATGGATCATCCCTTAGTTTATCAGTTTTTGGTTAAGTTTGCTGTTAAAATATTGCTATCATTGAATCATTTTTGAATAGCCCCCTACTGAGCTAAGTTATTTTCTTCTAATAGTTTAGTACAGTTCTTGCCTACTGTAAAATGGTAAGCAGGATGGGATACTTCCAGGAAATCTGAATTAGACAATGAACCAGTAGTATTACATAAGCCATGACAGTAAAACACGTTTAGGACAATGGTGTTCTATCAGGTTTTACATCGAAGACATCTATTAGAGGGCAATAACTGTGGGAATTAAATAATAAAGGTAAAGATAAACAATATGTCCAGTAACCTAGTAGCTGTGAGTCCATTGTGGGAATATGGGTCCCTGTCAACCCCTGAACCTGCAGACAACATGCCCAAACACCAAGTAAAAGTCCCAATATTAAATGTATTATAATAATAATGTGCCTAAAGCACCTCCACTCCCACAATACTCAATAATAAATCAATACAATCAATTATAAACACAATCCTCCACTCCACCCAGCAGCTCTGATGCACTCCCTCCCAACTCCGGCTCAGTCTGCTGGGGTTTCCCACAGTCCTTTTATATTCCTTGACCCGGAAATGCTTCTGTCCCTCAGTCCATGTGATTTCATAGCACTTCCGGGTCAGGTGGAAAACTCTCCTTTTTCTTCTGCCCGGAAGTACTTCCTTTCTTCCATCCCCGTGACTAGGGAGTAATTCTGGGCTATAATAGAAATCATTGTGCCTCCCTGCAGCGTCCCCTGGCGGCCCCCACGGCATCCAGCAGGGCTGTGCAGTAAAACTCCATTGTCCGTGATGCCCTGCTGGAATTTGGGGGGCACCTCCATGTTGCAGGGAGGACTCCATCTAGTGGTGTGGGGTTATTGGCCGGGATAAACTGCCGGCCATATATCACACCATCTACATTTTTATATATGATATATGGATGATTCAAGGTGTCTCTCACAATTAAGTTCAAATCTTAGCCAAAATCAAATAAGATGTGCTTGATGTCTAATTCTGGACTATATCAGCCTGAGTTTGGCAAAGAATGAGGGTAAGGGTATTTTAATACACTTTAATAAATTTCCATAAAGTCATAAATAAAGTTTCTCACTTGCATGTCATGGAATGGTATGTCTGAAAGAGTCACTGCTTAAAAGTGGTATGCTCAAAACACTGTATATATTGTATTACAAGGAACAAGTCACTAAAGGTCCTGATGTTATAAACTAAACACTAGATATTTTAGCCAAAAATGAAAAGTAAAATGGTAAAATGAAAGCAACTGTTTTGAGCTAAGATATCGTCTGCGTTGATACCTGAACTTCAGTGTGTTTTGGCCCATCACACTTTTACGGAATTTGTGGATATAGGTGCACCCAGAAGAGCACAGACTGGTGGGGTGGATGCATTATGATTGCTCACCATGCTATCCAATGCTATAGATGGAATGGTATCCTGGTTACCCTTACCACGCCGAGAATCCATGGGGATGGATGGATGTTGCAAGCAGACGGAAGAGCATCTCAGAAGATAGGACAGGAATGTTTTTTCCTGCAGTCTGTCAGCTAGCATGAAGGGACAATAAAATGGATGGATAGTCATTCAGTCTGGCTTGTATGGTATATTCTTGACAGGCCAGGAGGCCACATTAAAAGACAGTCAATGTGAAGGATGGATGGGCATCCCAACCTAGATAGGTGCTGCTTCCTGGAAGTCAGGGATAGTGGATGGACAGAGAGAAACAGCCTCCCAAAGACCATGGTTCCCCCATATGCTAGGTGGCATTGTTCCTCTGGGGTGGCTGTGGTTTGGATACACACAGGGCTGCATGGGATGTAGTACTGGAGGGCAGCCCTGTTGGGTTCCTCAGGTGGCACCAGAAGGCAGTTCTGCCTGAACCATAAGTGATTCTAGGGAGGAATGCTCTGGTACTGGAAGTATTGCTGGGTCTGCCAATAAGGCAGTAACTTCACTCTACTCAGGTGAGTCGATGTCGGGAAAGGGAAAGGACAACGCTTGCCTGGGAGAAATGGCGGAAGAAAGGAAAAAAGTCTAAGAATTGTGCACTGTGTCTTCAGATGGAAAGAAGCCTGTAAGAAACATATTTTGTTTAACTAAAAGAGTGATTGTAACCTGACACTTGTGCCTTTGTACCATAGCTGTGTCAAGAGTTTGGTGCTCTGTTATGTCACCTAGTGGCCACACCATTAACACAATACAGTCTTAAGTTTAATTGAATTTTAAAGCATCTGTCCTTTATTGTTGTCAGTGCAGTCTAGTGGCTAAGCCAAGAAATTTAAATCATAAAACAGTTGAGTTAGTCTTCACCTCTCCATAATTAAACAGAGTCTTAGTAGAGCATTTCATTGTAAAATGTCATTTTATAAAATAGTTTCTGTCATTTAAATTTTTAAGAGAAACATGTCTAATATTTTACTTTAACATTCAGGATAACAAAAAGGCTCCTAAAGACTTCTTTTAAATATTTCATTACAAACTTACACTGATGGGCATGATTTAACCATGGCCATATGCACTAGCTCTCTATCAGTACACCTGGTCTCTCTTTCTATAGCCATAGGTGCTCCAGCCAGAAGGTTGTACTTCATATTAACTCGGAATAAAGAAGCTCACAATAGATGAGTAGCAAGCCTTGCACACTGCAATTACAATCTTGATTCCCATCTGTGAGGGGGTAAGTGTGCTCTCTGATTCTCAGTGGGAATTTCTGTGACTGGTGACAACTGTGATATCTAATGAGGTTGTGAAAATAAAAACGAAAATTGCTTTTATTTTTAGCTGGTTCACAGTGCCACACTGGGAATACATGTAAAATGTTCCTAACCTGCTTAGAGATCCCAGAATGCTGTCAAGTTCAACATTTGCCAATTGGAAAAGGATACATTATGCTCAGAAAATACTTCGTAAGTTGTCAGTGCCAACTTCTTTGATATTCAATTACTGTACATGCAGTGCTTTGTTAAAGATCGAGGATATCACAATGTACACTGCCAGTAAGTGATTATATTCTTCTGTAGTCCTGTACACTTGTTCCAAGTCCCAGATTGTCTATGAGGGTATATGGCTACGGAAAATGTAAAGATGAAAACATCTGTGTTATCGATTATACTATCAGCACAGTAGGAAAAGGTGTCGTTTTTCCAAAACCCTGTTCACTCGGGCAATTTCCATGTATCACAATTCACTACATTTAGTAAACTGTTTTTGGCCGGTGGTTGTATGTATTAATAGTTTTTGTGTGTGTGTTTCTATTTATTGTTTCTGTGGATTAGTGGGATGGATTTTATAAACAGTTGAATATTTGTCAGGTGTTTGTAAATAATTTCTTGTGAATATAAATTTTGAATGTTTTGTTGTGTCTCTGCGGAAGTGTTATAGTATTACAGTACACCCCCAAAATTCATGGGGGTTACGTTCCTAGAGCACCCACAAATTGTGAAAAACCTTGAATTTTGGATGTGGTTAAAAAAAATGCCTATTTTTATAGTTTAAACCCTAAATATGCCCCCAAAACACTTTAATTTAATTTCAAACTCAGCTTAATACATTACCTAAAAAAAAGAATGTAAAAGTAAACCCGTATACTGCACAGTACTGTACTGCTATGTCTCCCACAGTGCTAAAATGTAAAACACCAATGTTACTGCTATATGTACTATAATGCATCCAAGCGTATTTCCATTGCCAGAAGCCTTAGAAGGTGCAGGGCCTTTCGGCGGCATCTTGGGGCTTTAACTCTTAAACTGCCACATACTTGGGGGTTAATGTATCCCTGGATGCCAAATACTTTTTTGCTGCACTTTAAGCAAACGTCACAATTCACAAAGAAAAAGTTACATTTTAATGGAACACTTTTTTCATGCAAAGAGCATCACAATTACTGCAACACTGATCATTTTACACACTGCTAATGAACTGTAAAAACTATTTTAAAAACTACTAGAACAATATGTACAAGGTGTAACTGACGCCATGAATAAAATCACCGAGCCAACTGCGTTTGAACTGGCTACACGCAAGCACACAGAGGTAAGCGCTGATGCTGGCTGGCTATAGTGCAGCGGCTCAATCCCAGAGACAGTCAAGCAGTACTGCAGGTTGTCACTCTTGGGTCACAGAATTGCACAGAATCACAGGAGATTGTAGAGACAGGAACTTTTATTCAAACACTTCAAACAAACATGTCTCTTTCAGAAGTAAAAGGAGCTCAGTATGCAGTTAGTTAAAAGAATGGGCAAACATCATAGGGGAGCACAATGGGAGTGGGACCCGCAACAGGAGCAGAGGATGTCTGGGGGAGGAGAGAGAAACAAAGCAATCAGCCAAAAGGACACATGCTGTTCAGGCTTTTAAGTATGCATGGTGTCGTGCAAGAAGCATATCACGCAACACAGCAGCCGCAAGTAAGCCTAGCATGTAAGGGAGCAATGTGAAAGTAGTCTATCAGCATTTTTTAAGAGGGTTTTTTTGAAGAACACTCAGCTGGGGATGCATCACAATTAATCAGCAGCAAGGAGAAATGAATAACGCTGTAGCAGTCCAGTGCCGCTAAGATTCACACCGTCGAGAAGACTGCGATTTATTTATTTTTATGATGGAGATTCCAGGGATGCACCCAGCCTTGACTGGACCTCCATGCACTAACAAACAGAGACAAAATCAAAGCAAACCGGTAATCAAACAGCAAATAAAGAATGTAATGAAAATAAATGAAATAAATGAAAACAACGATACCCCTTATGGTAATTACACTGTGACAGGCGGCCTGGTCCCATGCCCGGACGAGACGCCCCTTCTGTATATGTTCTGGGGGAGCAGCTATGGACATCTCACTACCTCCCCCGGGACGCTTGGTGGCAGCCTCCCTGGCTGACGATGGTGCCTCAGTTTCCCGCACGGTTTCCTGGGAGATGGAGTTCTCCACAACCCTGTGGGGAGCTGGGGTGGCCGCCAGGGGGTGCTGTATGGAGCCAGGAACCCGCCTGGACATCTCTGCAGCCCCACCCGGAAGTGCAATTCACCACAGGTGATCAAGCACCTGGAGCACTTCTGGGTGGGCTATAAAAAGGGCCAGCATCCACCACTCATTAGCCAGAATCGGGAGGAAGAGGACGAGGTTGCCTGGGAGGAGTGGTGGTGCCAAGGTTGGAGAAGAGAAAGGATTGTTGTTGTGTGGAAAGAGTGCTTTTGGGACTGTGTATTGCCTGTGGGTCACATGGAAGATGTGCGCCCACGGGTGAAGAAGAAAATGAAAAGTCCTTGTTTTATACGTGCCTCTGTGTCCTTCTGTGCCGGGTCGGGTGCCTGTATAGCGCCTTTTCTACAACACATTAAATACAACAACGCACCTTCAAAACACACAGAGTAAATCATGAAAAACGGCAACGGATGAAATGTAATGATGAAAATAAATAGTCCAGAGATCCGCACGTTGAATGGGAATGTAAAGATAGTCCTACCGCTAGTTCATGAAATGGTGAAGATGGGTGGACGGGTTCAGGAGCGCTCCTTTCTTTGCAGGATGGCCATGAATACACTTATAGTCCTCATGTACACAGGCAGACGGCAGACAATCCAGACGCACGAAACGATCCAGGACAAAACGAATAAGTACAGGTAACCAAGCAAAAGGCAGGCAAACAGAAACTTGTAACACAAATTACAAAAACTTTTTTTTGCTTTTGGTCACCGGCCCCCTTTTTAAAAGCCGCGCTGACATCCTTTGACCCCAACAGCCCCAGCACCCTCAGCAGAAGACCAATCAGAGCCACTACAGGGACTGCTGGGAGTTGCAGTTTCAAATTCTATTGGCTACTTTCACCATCCCAAGCCATGTTTTCCAATACAGTTGCTTTCTGGTCTCTCTACAGTGCAGTATTGCCACAATAAAAGCCATAAAACTTGCGGAGGATATTTGCGGTTTCCGCTAACAATTATTAGATAGGTTCTAAGGAAAAATCCACGAATGACTGAGGCCGCAAACTCTGAACCGCGACTTCACGGGGGTGTACTGTACATGCATTTATGTCCATTTTATGTTTTATTTTCAATCATCAATCTGTGACTTTAAATGTGCTGCCATATTCTGTGCTTTGTGGTTGGAGTTTCTGGAGGGGACCACCCTCCTGCTGCTGCTGGCTCTTCCTTCTGGCTTTATATTGAGCCAAGAAAGAGAGATTCAACAGCAGAATGTTGAGATTGTCTATGGAATTAAGAAAACAGTGGTATTTCTTGATACTTCTGGGTTTTTTGTGGATTTTTTGAGCTTCTGGTTAATAGATTTTACTTGTGGGTTGTGCATTGGAATTTGTTTGCTTTGGGTTGCATTTTACTCAACTCCTGTTTGCCCTTTTTGAATAAGGAGCAGAAAATAACTGAGCTGCACAACTCTGCAATTGGTTCTTGGACCCTTTACAAAAAGTTCAGAAAAGAAAAAAAAATGGAATCAAAGCAGGGATTTGGCTTAGTCTGGTTGGTTTTGTTTTGTTTTGTTTCTGTTTTTACTTGGGCCAGAAAATAAATAACCAAGTTCCAGATAGTTTAAGAGGGTATATGGGTACAAACAATGTAGAGGTGAAAATGCCTGCCTAATCCATTACACTAAATAAAATACAGTTGACATTGAATTAAATTCATATACTGACATTGATATTGAAAAAAGAAAATAATAAATGCCAACATTTGCAGCATGAGTCTTCAGCTATTTTTCTTTTATAAAGCTTTTACTTAATATATGAAATCTGTTTCTTTGTTGTAATAACAATAAATCCGGTTTGATGAGGTTAACATTTATTCCTTTCAAGTATATAAAAAAGAGCAATTTATTTCAGTGAAAAAAGTTAAGAGGAGAAACTCTAAGTGCTTATTGAAGAAAATCATATTACAAAAATATTGAGATATGGGAGACATGGGGGAGTTAGCATCCACTCTACTATACATATAAATGACATTTTTGCATTTGACAAGCAATAGTGTCTTGTAGCGCAGATTAGATATGATGAGGTATTAAGAGCTCATATGTCCCATCAGTAGTTACACCATTTTCTTTTAAAGGCCAGCCCATACTGAAAAGCTGTATAGACTGATTAGGACAAATTCAATTATATGGGTATTTCAAAAAGTAAAGTACGATAACACTAACTCAAATGCTAATATATTTATTTGAAATTCAGTATTTTTTTTTTTTTTTAAAAAAAGGGGAGATGTTGGGGGAAAGCATGTGTAGAAGGGTACAGCCCGGACACCGACAGGCAGACACGTTGCAGTCCATCACCACACGTTTATTTACACTACTCACTATTTACAGTCACTAAGTGCACCGCCACCAAACACCCCCCACAGTCTCTTCACTATCCTGTCTTCTCCTCCAAGCCGTCTCTTCACTGCACACACACTCAGGGCCTCTCCTTGCCGCCTCCTCAGACCTTGTCCACCTCCTCACCCGACTCCAGCCTTGATTGCAGGGCGGCGGCTCCTTAAATAGGCGGCTGATTGAGGGCCGCACCCGGCCACCTGCCACATGACTCCCCCGCTAGCTGAGACCTCCTGGGACCAGCGAACCATTCCGGGAGGACGGGAACCCCTCGGCGGCAAGCCGACACACTGTAGCCTAGGGCCCGATCCTGTAAACCCAAAAGAAAAACAAGGGCGGAGGCGTTGCCCTGACGCAGCCCCTCGGCTCGTCCTCAGCTGGGCCAACGCTCTCGGCCCCAATCGGCACCCAGATGCTCCCTTTCTCGGCTTCCCAGCCCGAGCAGTCCATGCTCCCCGCCACAGAATCACCAGTGGGATCACGCTCTGTTTCCACCTCTCCAGCTGCGGGATTCTCCTCTGCCTCCGCAGAGGACGGCCCTTTGCGGGACACGCGCACCCAGCAGCATGTCCTCGCTTATCGGAGGAACTGGCTTCCCCAAGCCGCTTCCTCCGTTTACTTTGGGACGCCGCGACGGTTCGGATCTGCCCATTGTAAGAGGGCAGACCCAGCCCCGCTGGCGTCTGGAGCTTCACGGGGTCGGTCTCCCTTACCTTCCCCGCTGTGCCTCTCCGTCCAGGAGCTCCTGCAGTGCGCCGATCCTCTTCTGCCTGCGGCTCTCGATCCGACGCCACTGCCATCCCTCCTGAGTCCAGCGTCTCCGCCCGGAGGGCACATCGCTCGGCCGGCGGCGACAGCACAAGGCACAGCTGTTTTTGCAGCTCCTGTAAAATCGCCGCCAAGGAGAGAGAAGCAGACGGCGGTGGGCTTACCTCACCAGTAGCGTCACTCACCGACTGCTCTCTATGGGCACTTCCTTGCTGCCCACCCGGGTTGCTTCGCTGCACGGGATGGACATTCCCAGCCCTCGCCTCCGACCAATCATTGGCGAGAGAGCAGGACACGTTGTCCAATCCCGTGGCTGTTAGGAGGAGGGACTTCCGGTCGGCCATCTCGCTCTCCTCTCTCCCAGGAGAGCGATTCTCCGGGCAGCTCCGCGGCTGCTGCGGCTGTCGAAGCTGCAGCCTGTCCTCGACGGCAACTCCACCTACTGCTGCCGCGTTCTTGAGCTGCCCCTGAAACACAAAGTCTGAAAGCAGACCGCTCATGGTCTGCGACTCCACATTTCTCTGCGGGGTTCGGTGCACGCCGCCCCTGCGGCACGTGGGTGAGTTCGCCTGCTGTGCCGGGCCTTCCACAGACAATTTACTATATGCAGGTCCGCACCTTGTGCCAGGTGCAGCATCCTGCCGACTACGCCACTGTAGAAGGGTACAGCCCGGACACCGACAGGCAGACACGTTGCAGTCCATCACCACACGTTTATTTACACTACTCACTATTTACAGTCACTAAGTGCACCGCCACCAAACACCCCCCACAGTCTCTTCACTATCCTGTCTTCTCCTCCAAGCCGTCTCTTCACTGCACACACACTCAGGGCCTCTCCTTGCCGCCTCCTCAGACCTTGTCCACCTCCTCACCCGACTCCAGCCTTGATTGCAGGGCGGCGGCTCCTTAAATAGGCGGCTGATTGAGGGCCGCACCCGGCCACCTGCCACACATGATAATGCAAAATTAAAAAAGAACTTCAGTTTGTTCAAAACTTTTTTTTTTTCTTAAATCCATCCATCCATCCAACCCGCCATATCCCAACCACAGGGTCACGAGGGTCTGCTGGAGCCAATCCCAGCCAACACAGGGCACAAGGCAGGAAACAAACCCCGGGCAGGGCGCCAGCCCACTGCAGTTTTCTGAAATTGTTCATCAAAAATGCCGCAAATCACTTTCCTATCACCTTTTTGGTGCATAACCTCATCATTACTTTTAATGATTTTGCTTCTTTTTTGGATTTTGCCTTTGTTGTTTACTATGTTTGTTCATGTGATTTATTTCTTTGGAATCACTGTCACATAATAATAATAATAATAATAATAATAATAATAATAATAATAATAATAATAATAATAATAGAACATGTTTCTTCCTCTACAGATCTATGTTGTATATTCATATCGGCTTAGTAGGACAAAGTTATCTATTTTCCAAAAGCCTCTTCACTTGGGCATTTTTACAATTTAATTCCATTCACTAAACTGGATTATTTTTGTCCTGTGTTTGTGTGCTTTAATAGTGTTTGTGTGCATTTGTTTATTGTTGTTGTGGATTATTGGGATGGATTTTATAGACAGTTGTATATTTGTCAGGTGTTTGTAAATAGTTTCTTCTCAATATACATTTTGAATTGTCTGTGGTGTCTCTGTGGGAATGTTATGGTATTTAAGCATTTATGTGTATTTCATGTTTTATTGTCATTCTTGCGTTATTGTTTTTCATATCTAAATGTATTTTCTATTTTGTTTTTAATATCGTTCTGTGGCTTTAAATATGCTGCCACATTCTGTGCTTTGAGGTGGAGCCGTAGCCACCCTGACATCACTGCCGCTGGGTCCTCCTTCTGGTTTTATATTGAGCCAAGAAAGACAGATACAACAGCAGAACATTGAGCTTGTATATGGAGTTATGTAAATATTGATATTTCTTGATACTTCTGTTTTGTTTTTTTTGTGCTTCGTTTTATTTGATTTTGTTTGTGGGTTGTTATTGGCATTTGTTTGCTTTGGATTGCCTTTTAGGAAGTTAATTTTTGCTCATTTGAATATTTTTTTCATAACATTTTCTATTTTGTTAATCTATTTTCTTTATTTATGAGGATAGTTTGTTTGACGTGTCTTTACAGACTATTGATTGATGGTTTTCTCCCATGTGAGGCATTTCTGAGTTATATTTTGGGGTGTTCTTTGCATTTTGAACATTTAAAGCCATCTCCCCATTTTTGGGGCCTGCTCATGCTGAAACCAGTAGGTAGCAGTTGAAACTTAGCTGGTTTAAACTAAGCCTCTTCTGAATTGGCCAGCGAAGCCTCCTGGCACACTTTATTGTCATTTTGAAGACCTCAGACCCCTTTCTGCCATGTTCCAACATACAATAGCGAGGGGTGCATGTCAGACTAGGCTTACTGATAACCTTGCATCACCAATAAATAAAGATCTTTGTTTTGATAGCGTGAATCTTGGCAGATCGTGCCAGAAGGTTAAGTACCCTCCATTCAAGTATCGTAACAACACTTAACTGATGTTAGCACACCATCCTTACTACATCAACAACTCCTACTACATCAACTGGAATGGCCAGTAAAAAAATCCACCTCTGACCATCAGTGCGGTTTGTCTATAACTGAGCACCAAATAAGGAGAAAAATTGCAGGACCAGATGAAGTCAGTCCTTGAGTTTTTAAAGCCTGTGCTGACCAACTTTATGGTGTCTTCTGTCACCTTTTCAATCTGTTCCTAAGGCTTCAGAAAGTGCGACTGCTGTGGAAAATATCCTGCAATGTTCCTGTTCCAAAGAAGGCAGATGCATCTTCGCCTAATGAAAACAGGCCACTAGCACTTACATCTCACACCATGAAGACCTTTGAGAGACTGGTCATAGACTATATGAGTCCTCTTGTGGTAGACCACCTGGACCCATAGCAGTCTGCCTATTAGACAAAGATTGGAGTAGAGGATGAAATTATCTGTTTGCTCCAAAAGGCTTATTCTCACTTAGAGAAATCTGGGTTCTGTTTTTTGATTCCACCAGTGCCTTCAGTACCATCCAGCCATTCCTGTTATAGGGTAAACTCAGAGATGTGGATGAGCCTATGGTGTCCTGGATAATGGACTACCTGCCAGGCAGATCACAGTTTATGAGAAATGTGTTTGTGATATGGATGTGAGCAACACAAGAGCACCACAAGGAACAGTCCTGTCTCCTTTTCTCTTCATTCTGTAAACCTCAGACTACAAATATAACACCATGTCATGCCACTTGCAGAAACTCTTAGATGACTCTACACTTATGGGGTGTGCTGACAAGGAAGATGAGACACAGTATATGAGACAGGTGCAAAGAGAATTGCCTGCATCTTAAGATCATCAAAACCAAGGAACTGTCTTTTGCCACACCAAACTATTCAGTCACTATTCAAGGAATGGGTGTAGGGGAGGTCCACTCCTACAAGTACTTGGAGGTCCACATTAATCAACAGGTTGAACCAGTCTTGGAACACAGAGGAACTATTTAAGAAAGGGCAGTGTAGGCTCTTTTTCCTTAGGAGACTGTGTTCCTTTAATGTTGGAAGTGATATCCTACACATCTTCTACAACTCTGTAATATCCAGTCTGATTTTCTGTGCTTGTGGTGTAGCAGGTCCACAGCTCAAGTCAAAAAGGCCACTTTTAAAATAAATAGTCGCCGCACTCGTAGCTTAGAGAGGGGGCATGGTAGTGTGCCGGAGCAGGTTCCCGGGTGAATTCATGATGTGGGCTGTACTCGCTTAAGTGCACTGGTGAGGAGTTGTCCGCCTACGTAATTAATGCCGGGAGCTGCTAGTTGCCACACCTGATTCATGTCCCCGTGATAAATAATAGAAGCATGAGGCAGCTAGGAGAAGGAGGAAAGAAAAAAGAAGGAAGGAAAAAAAAGAACGTGAAGGGAGGTTAAAGGAGAAGCAAGCAGAGAGGAGAAAGTCGGTGTGTGAACGAGCGAAGGTGCAGCTGAGCAGTGAGCCTGGGTGTTTGGCCAGCACCTCGGGAGCAGTTATTAGTGGTTGCTCCTGCTGAGCGTTAGTGAGGATGGCTTGCCGCATAAGGCCGAGAAGGCATCAGGAGTCGGGACTTAGGTAATGAAAGCCCCAGCGTGAGCGTCCTGGTTGCTGGGGAACCCAATTCGCGGTCTGGTGAAGCCTACTGGATCCAGGGATCGGCAAGACGAACAGACCAGCAGAAAGAAGGTCAGCTGCAGGTAGGGTGGCTCCCCCGGTGCATAGCTTAGATGGGAGAAACAGGGGAGTCACCAGTAGGAATGCACCGGGTTGATTTTAAAAAGACTGCATCCAGCCATTGTTTTGGCTACGTTGTTTTTAAAGGATTTTTTCTGTTTTAACCTCCACCTTTCACTTGTTTTTATTGGATTATTCATTTGAAGATTTAAGAGACACTGCACTATTTATTTGGACATGGTTTGGTTTTGTTGATTTTTTAAATAAAAGCATTTTTGCATGTTTTGCACCATCCCCTTGCTTCATTGTTGTGCCTCACTGTCCAACTCATCGGTGACATTACCGACGGTGTAGGGTTCAAGGGCTCCCAGAAGGAAGATGGGAGCATGGAGCAGAACCTGCATCGTCACAGTGCTGTGGTGTGTTGGGCTGGTAACATCCCTTCAACAGAGGCCCACTGAAGCAAAAAGCTGATTAAAAGGGTAGGCTCAGTTTTAGGATGTACTCTGGACCTCCTGGAGATCATATTGAAGGAGACAATGAAAAATAAAACTGAGTGCCAGTATGAATAATGCTGCACATCCTCCCCCTGAAACACTAACAGTGAGCACTTTGAGCCAATGAATTATTCAGCAGAAATGTGTCAAGAAACATTACTGGGGCTCCTTTATACCAACAGCAATATGTTTGCATAATGCCTCACTGTGACTGTGACAGCCAAGTCAGAACTTTTCTTTCTCTTGTAGTCTTCCCAGATATAGAATTTGGAGCCCTTGAGTGGACTAATTCAACTGGTGTACTATTACTGAAAGTAAAGGAGCGGGAGAAGAACAAGAGAACAACAAATAAAACACAAACAGGACAATATTGATGGTAAGGAGCTGATGACATGATACATGTTGCCAAAATGAAATAATAAAGTTTATCTAATTTTTTAAAGAAACTGAGCTCACTGTAACCTAACTGTCACAAAAGGATTTCATTATTCTGTTCATAATTTATGCTTTATTACGTAAATGTTGAGGAATAGCTGGAGCTGATTCTGTCAACAATAAGGTACCTGTTAAATGCAAGCAAAAGCACACTGTGGTTAGAAGTAGTGGACAGAAAAATGGAAATTTGTGCGTAAACCAATTTCAATGAAAACAGATGCTTTCACACAGTATGCTTCCTGAGTTAATTAAGTAATTAACATTCCAAGATGCTGAGGGTTGCATATAAAAATGCCGGGCAGAACCTGGTTGTCTTTTAATTATAGCTACATAACTAGAAAAAGGAAACATGAAAAGGACATTCAATAAAGAAAACAAAGCTAGAAGAATGGTTATAATGTAAAACAATTATTTTCCTTGTTTAACTAAAAATAAAAAAGACCAGAATAAAATAATGTCAGTTATGTTCATTTTTAAATAAAAAGCACAATTGAAAAGGTTAGAGCCCAGTGTGCATTTACAGGAATAATACTTAAATAAAAGTAAAAATAAAATACAAATGTTCTACATAAAAATATAAAACACTCTTCTTAACACAAAAAGCAGTGAAATATGCACCATCACAAATAATAACTAGTTGCCTTTTATAGGGGCTATTTTTAACAAAGTTTTACAGGAAATCTCAGAATCACTTTTATTCGTCAGTACTTAATGTGCAGGAATTTACACACAAATAACATAAATAACATAAGTTAAACAACATGCATTATAAACAGTTGTAGAACCCATATATATATATATATATATATATATATATATATATATATATATATATATATATATACTGTAAACCATTAATTAAGGTTCTAATTACTGTTTTTGTGCAAGTTGATTACCATTTCCCCTTTCTTGGAGGTGTTGAGTATCAGGTTATTTGTGGCGCACCAAAACAAAGACAAGTCACCTCCTTTTTAATGTTGTTTCATTTCCATTAGTAGTAAGTCCCGAGATGGTGATGATTTTCATTGAAGGGTTAATGGACTCAGTCATTGGTGTACAGGGAATAGAGTAGGCAAAGTACACAACTTTCTAATAACAGTGCTGATATAGAGGCAGTCTGTGAGGTGGGAGCCCATCCAAACATACTGTTTTCAGTTTGTCCACTCAATAAGATGGCACCCATTGTTGTTGACGTCTCTGTGTACTCCTCCTGCAACCATATTTGGATGTTTGTCTTACTGGTTATTTTTAACTTGTTTTTAAGTTTTCAGACATGCACTGTACTAATCGCGTATGACTGGGAGACGCTGTTAGACATTGGTAAACAACAGCCTCACATGTTATTCTAAACTTGTCAGACCTGAACTACTTCCTCTGCCGAAACTTCTTCACGCAGGGAACACTTGCAACACAGCTAAATGAAACTGGAGAAAGGAGCGACCCAAGTGACGGTGAGGCAAGAGAGGTGAGTGACATGCTAAGCTGAAGGCAAGCGCCAGCAGATCACCTCTCCCCAACTGTTTATTGATTATAGTTCAGCTTTTTATACAATGATACCAGGTAAGCTTACCAACAAGCTGTCCACTCTAGGTGTGCCTTCTACTCTCTCAACTGGGTTCTGGACTTTTTAACAGGTAGACCCCAGTCAGTCAGGCTGGGGAACAACATTTATAAACAATAATCATAAATACAGGAACCGCACAAGGATGTGTTTTGAGTCCCATGCTGTACACACTCTTCCCAGCGTAACACGGCATTATTAAATTTTCAGATGATACCATCGTCATTGGACTGATTTCTGGCGGTGATGAGTCAGTGTACAGGATGGGGTTGGCTGGTCTTGTGAAATGGTGTCAGGACAGTAATCTGTTTCTTAACACCAGCAAAATGAAACAGATGATTATTGACACAGGAAGAGAGGTCAGCACCCACCACTGTACATTGGAGAGACTGAGGTGGAGAGAGTGGCCACATTTAATTTGCTTTGCATTAACATCTCTGAGGATCTCACTTGGACCTACAACATCACAGACATGGCAGTTTGACATGCCAAGCACTATCCTCAGCAGCTTCTACAGATGCACAATTGAGAGTATCCTCACCTACTCCATGACAGTCTGGCTTGGGAACAGTATAGCACGAGACCACAAGGCTCTGCTGTGGGTGGTAAAAACAGCACAAAATATCCTTGGAACAGCACTCCATGCACTAAAGTGCATCTATAATATCAGAGTTCTCAGGGGGACCCATAATATTATTAAGGATACAACCCAGCCACAACATGGTCACACACAGGAGGCAGCTAAAGGGCTTGAGTAATTGTAATTCTACACCAGACCAGGGGATGGTGAGGTGAGCTGACTGTCTCTCTCAGTTCCCTGCAGACCTTTCTCGGAAAATCCCACTGGGTTCTGGCGCCTCTGAAGACGTCACTTCCAGTCGCAGCACCTATGAAGACGTTACTTCCAGTCCCGGCACTTCTGATGATGTCACTTCCAGTCCCAGAGCTTATGATGACATCACTTCCAGTCCCGAAAACATCACTTCCTCCACGGCCTTGAAAGCCACCATCTTTTCTCATAATGATCACTTCTGTTTTGGACTCAGTATTGAAAACATCGCTGAAAACTTTAACCTTTTGCAGCCAGGGCATATTACACAGATGGCTGCCCCAAACTTTTATATGTCTATTGGTCTTTTTTGTGACAACATGAACTATTCATACTGTTACCATCAAGGAGACACTATAAGAGAACAGCAGCTAGAAGATCAAGGCTAAAAGACAGTTTTCTCCCTTATGTCATCAGGCTTGTAAATAAAATCCTTTACTGCCCCTTACCCTCTGCACTGCAGGCTAGCATGTGTCTGAAGGATGAAAGGCCATCTTGATTCCATATACTTGCAGAGCTTACATTGAATCATTTCTTTATTTGCATGTTCACTCTTCTGTTTGTTTTTGCATTTCATTTTCACCTGACTGTTTTTTGTTTATTGTTGTGTTTACTTGTCTATTGCTGGAGGACTCACAGAATAAGATTTTCATTGTACCAAGTACAGATCACAATAAAGCTGAAATTGAAAAAACTGTAAATCCTTTTACAAATTGAAACATTAAGTTCATTATGGAAAAGTCTTGTTAACAACAGTTTAGGAACAATGGTTTTAAATACTGAGCTGAAGTCTATAAACAATATTCTGGCCTTAAGTTTCTTTACAGGCCAGATACTGTAGTGCAAAGTGAAAGCCCATGTTTGTGGCATTGTTCACAGATCTGTTTACAATATATGGAGACTGAAGTGGGTCAAAATGAGCAGCAGTGACAGACGTAAGAATGGTTAGAACAAGCCGTTCAAATACTTTCATTAGCACTGATGTAAGTGCAATAAGCCTGTAATTGTTGAAATAGCTTAATTTATCTGTTTTGGGAACTGGAATGATAACAGAAAATTTAAGGCAATTTGGGATAGTACATATTGTAAGAAGGGTGGCATGGTGGCACAGTGGTAGCACTGCTGCCTCGCAATTAGGAGACCCGGGTTCGCTTCCCGGGTCCTCCCTACGTGGAGTTTGCATGTTCTCCCTGTGTCTGCATGGGTTTCCTCCAGGTGCTCTGGTTTCCTCCCACTGTCCAAAGACATGCAGGTTAGGTGCATTGGCGATCCGAAATTGTTCCTAGTGTGTGCTTGGTGTGTTTGTGTGTGTGTGCCCTGTGATGGGCTGGTGCCCTGCCCGGGATTTGTTCCTGCCTCGCGCCCTGTGTTGGCTGGGATTGGCTCCAGCAGACTCCCGTGACCCTGTGTTGGGAAGTAGTGGGTTGGACAATGACTGACTGACTGACACATTGTAAGAGACTAGTTAAAGATGTCAGTGAAGAGAGGAGCTACCTGGCTTGCCCAGTATTGATCGTTATGAGTGAGAATGAATCAGCACCGGCAGACTTTTTGAAGTTCTGACTGGCAAACAGCTTCCAGACATCGTATTTTTTGATAGAAACAGAAGAAGAAGGGTGAGGCTTTTGTGAACGTCCTCACAGGTGGCGCAGTGGTAGTGCTGCTGCTTTGCAGTAAGGAGACTGTGGAAGATTGTGGGTTCGCTTCCCAGTTCCTCCCTGTGTGGATAGCACTTTGAGTACTGAGAAAAGTGCTATATAAATGTTATGAATTATTATTATTAACAAGTGACTGGTGTCAGAACCACTGCAACACGTTAGGAGCAAAAGGATTGTTAATTCTCAGCATTCCTGTTGTTTTAATCTACTGTACAACTTATTAAGCTTGTTAGGGAGGAAAGAATCAGAGTGGGCACTTGGAGATATCTTTTTATAACTAGTAATGGATTGAAGGGTCGTCCTTACAGAGGTGCTGCTTGCTTTTTGCAGAAAACTGCTGATCCATTTTATTTTTGTGTTTCCATTTAGCATATCTTATATCTAAATTGCCTCCTCCTTGCTTCTTCACTGACAGGAAAGTCACACTCTAAACAGAACCAGAGCAATAATGTTAACCACAAGTCTGTCCCAATTGGAAATGCAGATCCAATGACCTGAGGGGAAGAGAAGAACAGACTGGGAGAAAGGGAAAGTGAGAAATCAGCACGGAAAAGCAGCATAACATCTATATTGCACCATCTATAGTTAACGAGGAACTGGCTGTCTTGATCGACTTATTTTGTTCTTTGTTACTTTCACAGTATGTACAAACATATTGTAACTTTTGAAAGTATTGTTTATTGTAGACAGTATCTAATCCAAAAAACAATCTTCATGAATAATGTTTATTAACAAGAATGGAAAAATAACAAAGAAAAGATCTAAAAAAGGAGTTTCCTAAAAGTTTCCAAAACACAGCCTGAAAGAATAATCCAATAACAAAGGTAAAAATAAGCAAATATCCAGAAAATCCAAATAGAAAACACAATAACTCACTTGACTCCACAAACCTTCAATGCACCCTGCGTGAGATCTCTTTCTACCCTGACCTAAATAGCCAGAGGGTGGGATTAGGTATGGTGATGTCAGGGTGGCCCTCCTCTTGGGGTACCACCCACAAAACACAAGGGACCTCAGAGAATATAGATTTGCACACAGAAACACAGAGTGGCATGGTAGCGCAGTGTTGGCGCTGAAGAAAGAGACTAGGGTTCATGTTCCTGGTCCTCCATGTGTGGCGTCTGCATGTTCTCCATATACTTGTGGGACTGTCCTCTGTGTGCTCTTGTTTCCTCCAACTGTCCAAAGACTTTTTCTCTTCAGTTTCCTGCTAGATATTTTATTAATCAAGGTAGTGCATGGTGAATACACACTGGTGGAAATGGAAACAAGTTAGATGGAGAACTACTGGCTCCTTTGCTGTTTACATCTTATTGCTATTAAGACTCAATTAAAAATAATGAACGCAGCTATTTAAGACTAAAATAAGCAATTAAAGGTGGGGAATCTTAATATGTGAGACCACTAAAATGAAGCTTAATAATGTTCCTTGAGCAATTGAAGCTTCAGTCATAAACAACTGACTTCTAATTATGAAATCGAGTTGAAACGAAAACCTGCAGCCACTACACCTCTCCAGGACCAACACAGCAGAACCTTTGCTTAAGTACTGGAACTGTTCATTCTGCATGATACCAATGAATAAATTAGCTTGTTTCTAATCTGAATATTAAGAATTTTAATTTAACTTTTATAAAATTACTGAACTGGAGAGATGACCTGATAAAGAATTGGTAGATGTGATCACTAAAAATTACATCTGTGATAAACATGTACATTTATAAATATTCATCTAAGATCTAAGATTTTCTAATGAAGAACATGGCAGAATGAAGAGGCTTCAAGTTAGCTTTTAAAATAATTTATTAAACAAGTCAGCAATCACACAGCAGAAATGAAGTAAAATTTCTGGGCTAAAAAGAGATCATATGGGGTGTCTTTACCTAAAAATGTGATTAGACTACTTACAATGCTAACTTTGGTTATACGGAGTACATTAAACTGTAATGAAGAACACGCTTTTAATTACTGTATATACTCACGTATAAGTTGGGTCTTGGAACCTGAAAAATTAATCATAAAATCAGACCCCGACTTACATGCCTGTTCAAAAATGTGACACTTAAATATTTTTTTTTTTTTTACATCTTCTTGCCTCCTCCAATCTCGCATCAGTTTCTCAGACACATCGAATTATGTTGCAGCAGTGCAGTTACCAATTTCTTTTGATACTTCAATGACATTTAATTTAAAATCAGCTTCATATTTTCTTCTGATCGAATGCTCCATTGTAGATAAGGGATGCTCTTATGATAAAGGTGTATGTGGGTATGAAATACAAAAAATTCAAATCAGTGCAAATGTTGCTTCGGAATAGTTCAGGTATTACCGTGTGGTCACGTAGGCACGAGAGAGAGAGAGAGAGGTTAGGAGCGCACGCTGATACAGCGCATTGCCGCACCCACATAGAAAAAAAGGCAGTGTGCTCCATGGTTGCTCTCACAGGTGGGCATTAGCTTTTAATAATCTCTTGGACAACTAGAGTTTTCTGCATTCAACATATACGACCGACATTATAATATACCAGAAATTATACTGTAAAATTAAGTCCATACTTATCTGCGAGTATATACGGTAGTTGCTTATTTGTCATTTATTGACTCAGCTGTGTTTTCTCTTCAGGTAGTTATGATGACCCACAATGTATATCCTGAGACTTTTCCAGCTGATTATTGTTTAACAACATAACTAAAAGTGGCAAGGAAAGGCTTTGGAGTTATCTTTGCATTTTACAACTTTATATCTTGTTTAACTGGTTAAAGAGCCTTAGTTCTCTAATTGTGTTAATTCTAACAAATGTTATTATAAGATACTAGCCAACCCGCGGCGTAACACACGCCGCATAATTATGTATTGATGGGTGAACACTTGCTGAACAACACAGTTGTCCAAATGGGGTGGGTTTGTGGATACCAGTGTGAGTGAATGAAAAGATGGACCTCTGGAGAGAGCAACATACAATTGTCTGTGACTGAAAGCGGGATCGTCTGTGACGATGGAGGCCACGCTGGTGAAAGTTACTCCCCAGCCCCCCCCCTCTCCCTCTCTCTCTCTCAGCAGCACGGAGCCTCCCCAGCCCCCCCCTCTCCCTCTCTCTCTCTCAGCAGCACGGAGCCTCCCCAGCCCCCCCCCCCTCAGCAGCACGCGAGCCTCCCCAGCCCCCCCCTCTCTCAGGAGCACGCGAGCCTCCCCAGCCCCCGTCTCTCTCTCAGCAGCATGCAAGCCCCCTCCCCCTCTCTCAGCAGCACGCGAGCCTCCCCAGCCCCCCTCTCGCTCTCAGCAGCACGCGAGCCCCCTCCCCCTCTGAGCCTCCCCAGCCCCCCCTCTCTCTCTCTCTCTCAGCAGCACGCAGCCACCCCAGCCCCCCCTCTCTCTCAGCAGCACGCGAGCCCCCTCCCCCTCTCTCAGCAGCACGCGAGACTCCCCAGCCCCCTTCTCTCTCAGCAGCACTTGAGCCTCCCCAGCCCCCTCCCCTCTCTCTCTATCAGCAGCAAGCAGCCTCCCCACCCCCCCTCTCTCTCTCTCTCTCTCTCACTCAGCAGCACGCAGCCACCTCAGCCCCCCCTCACTCTCAGAAGCACGCGAGCCCCCTCCCCCACTCTCAGCAGCACGCGAGCCTCCTCAGCCCCCCCCTCTCTCAGCAGCACTTGAGCTTCCCCAGCCCCCCTCTCTCTCTCTCTCTCTCAGCAGCACGCGAGCCTCCCCAGCCCCCTCCCCCTCTCTCAGCAGCACGCAGCCACCCCAGCCCCCCCTCTCTCAGCAGCACTTGAGCTTCCCCCAGCCCCCCCCCTCTCTCTCTCTCAGCAGCACGCGAGCCTCCCCAGCCCCCCTCTCTCTCTCTCTCTCTCAGCAGCACGCAGCCTCCCCAGCCCCCCCCCTCTCTCAGCAGCACGCAGCCTCCCCCGCCCCCCCCCTCTCCCTCTCTCTCCCTCAGCAGCACGGAGCCTCCCCAGCCCCCCCCCCTCAGCAGCACGGGAGCCTCCCCAGCCCCCCCCTCTCTCAGGAGCACGCGAGACTCCCCAGCCCCCTTCTCTCTCAGCAGCACTTGAGCCTCCCCAGCCCCCCTCTCTCTCTCTCTCTCAGCAGCACGCAGCCTCCCCAGCCCCCCCTCTCTCTCAGCAGCACGCAGCCTCCCCCGCCCACCCCTCTCCCTCTCTCTCTCTCAGCAGCACGGAGCCTCCCCAGCCCCCCCCCTCAGCAGCACGCGAGCCTCCCCAGCCCCCCCCCTCTCTCAGGTGCACGCGAGACTCCCCAGCCCCCTTCTCTCTCAGCAGCACTTGAGCCTCCCCAGCCCCCCTCTCTCTCTCTCTCTCAGCAGCACGCAGCCTCCCCAGCCCCCCCCTCTCTCTCAGCAGCACGCAGCCTCCCCGCCCACCCCTCTCCCTCTCTCTCTCTCAGCAGCACGGAGCCTCCCCAGCCCCCCCCCTCAGCAGCACGCGAGCCTCCCCAGCCCCCCCCTCTCTCAGGAGCACGCGAGACTCCCCAGCCCCCTTCTCTCTCAGCAGCACTTGAGCCTCCCCAGCCCCACCTCTCTCTCTCAGCAGCACGCGAGCCTCCCCAGCCCCACCTCTCTCTCTCAGCAGCACGCGAGCCTCCCCAGCCCCCCCTCTCAGCAGCACTTGAGCTTCCCCAGCCCCCCCCTCTCTCTCTCTCTCTCAGCAGCATGCGAGCCTCCCCAGCCCCCTCCCCCTCTCTCAGCAGCACGCAGCCACCCCAGCCCCCCCTCTCTCAGCAGCACTTGAGCTTCCCCAGCCCCCCTTCTCTCTCTCTCTCAGCAGCACGCGAGCCTCCCCAACCCCCCCTCTCTCTCTCTCTCTCAGCAGCACGCAGCCTCCCCAGCCCCCCTCTCTCTCTCTCAGCAGCACGCAGCCTCCCCAGCCCCCCCTCTCTCTCAGCAGCACGCAGCCTCCCCAGCCCCCCCCCCCCCTCTCTCTCTCTCAGCAGCACGCGAGCCCCCACCCCCTCTGTCTCTCTGCTTTGGGCATTTCTCCTCTGTGCAGTGTGTGAGCGAGTGAGGAGAGAGAGAAAGCCGGTACGTTACAGTGAGCGAGAGCAGGCTTGAAGGCAATGTGTTCCTGTGGTATAGCGGGTCCATAGCTCCCCTTCAAAAGGCCATTTTTAATCAGGTGACTGACAGTAGTGGAGTCAGGCACAGAGAAGGTCAGCTGCAGAGAGAGCATCTCGACTGTTGCAGGGCCTGAAGCAGGTGAGAGCTAATGAAAATGAGGCACAGGGCTTATTGGGTTTTAAAGACTGCTTCCTTCATTGTGTTTTAACTTCAGTTTTAAAGGATTGCGCGGCTCTCACTTGCGCTGCCTGTGTGTGCCTCTGTCTCTCTCTGGCGTTGCCTCTCTGTGTGTGTGTGTGTGCGCGCCCCTCTGTCTCTCTGGCGCTGATTGTGTGTGCGCCGCTCTCTCTATCGCGCTGCCTGTGTGTGCCTCTGTATCTCTCTGGCGCTGCCTCTGTGTGAACCAAGGTTCCACTGAGGTTGACTAATGAAAAGTCAACGTGGCTCAGAGCTGCAACTGTACTGTGGCACAGACAAACAGAAATGACGGCATGTTTCCCTTGGCTTCGCGTCCGAGTTGGTGGGCGTGGCTCTGTGATTCTTACGTCGTATCCAATGGTCTAAGAGTTGGTGGGCGTGCCTCCTTCCTGCGTGCGCCATTGGCGTCTTACTTGTCGGCGGTTTAGTGAATCCACACCCCTTCCGGCGTGCTTTCCATGGTCGGCTACTTGTCTTCTGGCTTAGTGAATTATATATATAGATAGTCCAAATAGCTCTAAGACTAAACTAATGAAAAAAATTGTCTCTTCACTGAATATCGTGTTATCCCATAAATATTGTATCAAATTTATATCTACAGGAAGTAGAAGGAAAAAAAACTATAAACACATATAAAATGAGCAGTTTATGGTAAAGAAAAAGAATGTTGCAATAAATGAGAGTAATATACTTTAGTTGTACAATACAGTTATATCATGAGCAAGCAGTGAGTATTGCAAAATATAATTAGCAATTTTTTTGATTGTGCAGAATTTGTTCAGATTGCTGTGAGTTCATTAAACAGGGTAGCACAATGACCATACAACTTTCAAACATGGCATATAGGTCTATCCATTCAACCATTTTCTTAATCTGCTTATATAGGGCAAGGTTGCAGGGAAGCTCTAGGCCATCCTAGCAAGCAACAGGCTCAAGGTAGGAACGATTCTACTCAGGGCGCAAGTCCATCACAGGGTGAACACACACATACACATGCATGGGCCAATTTAGCAATGCCAGTTCACCTAACTGTATTGACTGGGGAAGGAAACCCATGCAACACAGGGTGAACATGCAAACTGCACACATGGAGCACCTGAGGCATAAACCCCAGTCTCCTTGCTGTGTGGCAGCAGCACTATGACTGTGCACTGGCATATCGCTGTAGGTGTGTCAAAACATCCAGTTGCTCTTCAGAAAGGTCATGCCTTCTTATGCCCCTCTTTTACTAAGTTAGCCAATGCCTACTTCATTAGTTTTTATTGAATTACT
Source organism: Erpetoichthys calabaricus (assembly GCF_900747795.2). NCBI lineage: Eukaryota > Metazoa > Chordata > Cladistia > Polypteriformes > Polypteridae > Erpetoichthys > Erpetoichthys calabaricus. The sequence continues at coordinate 135,615,834 of NC_041403.2, forward strand.
TAAAACATGTTGCCAATTCTCAAGATATCTTTTATTTTCAGCCATAGTCTAGTAATAAAGGTTTCCCTTTGCTCATTTGTTTTAACCAAAATTTTTTGTCTTACACAGACTTTAACAGATGTCATAGTTTCATAGCACTTTAATGGGCTTGTTTTTTCTTGTGTCACTGTATTTCTAATAAAATGCTCAAGTATTATTTTTTAAGCTGTGCCTCCATTTAACATCATTCTCACAGCAGAGCCAACGAAGACATTTTATGTTACAGTAAGCAAGATAGATTATTACAACTGGTCTGCTTACACAAGGAGCATTATGATATTACTTGCACTTCTCTGATTTAATGTTTAAAGTGCATGGGATAAATCATCTAATACAAGAGAGAATGAGTTTTTACTTCCTTCATAAAAAGGTATGTTTGATTTTTAAATTAGGCATCTTTATGTTATTTAGTTGCCATAAATGAAGTAAACTGAGAATTTGTAGTAAATTCTATAAGTAATGACAAAACAAACAGGAAAATAAGCCAAAAACTTCATAGAGCAAAGTGCCTAAAACAAAACACCAACATGAATTAAATGTGGCTCTGGAGAAAGCCAAAGCCAGCAATAAAACACATTCCTTATTTAGTGTCCCACCCAGAACCACCCTCCCGTCTGTCAAATAGTAGCTTATACAAGCAATAGATAAACAGCTTAAACATCTTCTTAACATTCTCAGAACATGGGATTAAAGCCAAGATAACAAATAGACTATAAGGTACAAAGACTTTATACAACACTCCTGCCAAACAAACACGAGAAGTGATCAAAGTTTTGGGGTGATATTTTATGCTTAAAGTCCACAGCGTGGCACAGTCATTACACTGGTCTGCACCAACATCAACCGTGCAAAAGAATCGGAGAAAAACACTGTTTGGGAAAAGAAATGTTGATTTTTTTTAAAATAACTTATATTTGTTTAATGGCTTAAGTATTCTTCATTTTAAGAGTATTATTTGAACTATATTTTGAGCTGAAAAATATCAGTGTTCCTCATTCTTAACATTAGTTCAGGTGGAAACAACCCAAAATCAAGTATTTACTACACATTTTTTGCTCTCAATTAACATTTTTTCTCTATTCTTATTACTTCAAAACAACCAAGTTTATTCAGAAGGTTAGAAAGATGCCTTTTTATTATAAAGAGGAGAGAAGGTTGTTTAAATGGTTTTTACAGAAATATATACAAGGTTGGGTTGAAGCATCCATTGTCTTGACCTAGTAACAGATAAACAATAACAGAATACACACCCTTATTTTTTTCCATTATTTGCAAAAAAAAAAAAAGTGTGTACCACAATTTTCTTGGAAATACAAAGACAGAAAACTACGCAGAACTAGTCGAGGTGCTTCTCTCCTCCTTCCACTTGGGTGCAACATGTCTTTAAAAATCATTTGCCTACACTCTCATTTGGATTTTTCTGCAAGAACATGGGAACGGTCTCTGATGAACATGGGGTGAGGTTCCACCAAGACAAGAGTCAAGTGGAGAGACGTTATAGGGGAAAGTTGAGAGAGTCTACGTTAGCAGACATCTGTTGGTCATTCCACCATCGAACGCCTTGAGAGGATTATAAATGGGGAAACAACTGGCAAGTGACTATTTTTTGTAAGTACTAACTATATTTAAAACAATTATTTGTATAATTTATTATTTTTTCATGCCTAAAACATAGATTGCATTTTCCTCTTAAATAGTGTTTTTTCATTTTAAACTTTAATCTCTCAAAAGCCTGGAGGTAATAGAACATTTGTGTTGCCAGAATTGGATTCAGGACCCTCATATCTGTAAAGATTTGATGAGAGCAAAAAAAGATTATTTTTGGGAAACAGTACTATAGTGATGTTTCACTGACCTGAATTACAATAACTTTCATCTTTTTTAAATATAAGGAAATGCAAAAAGTGCTTCACATCAGAAATAGTTCAGATCAATTAGAGATAAACCAGCAATTTATGAATTAGTAGGCATCTAGTAGACAATCCAGAGTCACAGTAAGAGGGATCTCACTCACAAAGCTATATTTAAAATACTGAATGATTGCCATGCATCTCATGCAGTGATCATTTGTTCATCTGACACAATATTTCAGCTTCATATTTATCACCTCTACAGGAAGATGAAATTAGAGAAGGCTTACATTTAAAACTGAAACCGATTAACTTTATGTGGACTGGGAAATGAAGAAAGATACTGCAGGACATGATAGAGAATAGGGAAATTAAACCTCGAATATGCGTAAGTTGAAGTATTATACTGAGCTTGTATGTGCATTTTTGTAGTAATAAAATTACTTAAAATAATTTTTAAAAAATTTTCTAGCAATGGTATTTTTCACCATCAGTTAAACATAAGAATGTTTTTCTTATGTGTATTTTGCAGAATTAGAATGGGGCTGAAATCTTGAAATTCATTATTTTAAGTATGGAAGCTGAAACAGAAATGTGTTCCACGTCCACCAAAATACTGTTCAACACACTATTTTTAATTTCATTGGTAATGATTAATGGCAATCATAAATTGTTCCAGTATGAGTGAACAAGGGGTTGAAAGAGTGTGACATGCACCTAGGGCTGCCAGGGTAGGCATGGCTTTACATAACTCAGGACTGGATAATTATGTTAGATATTTGGATGGCTGGATGCATTAAGAGACATATACTAATTTACTTTTGTGTGGACAAATGGCACCAAATTCCTCCTGCAGAATACCTAATAATTTCACATTTGGTTTAGCACCTCACAATCTACAAGTTGAGTAATTCTCTCACTTGTTTCTTTAAAACTAATTCCTTCCTCCGTTACCCCCATATCCCACATATCCCTAAAAATATGGCACATCTCACAGCCACTCAATTTGATCCAATCTTATGACCTGCCAAGAGACAGACAGATGAATTATTTACTGAGCAAGATCAGAAGTGCATAAAAATGAAATTAAAACAAATAAAAAATAAACCCAGCTACCAAATCCAAACGATACACAAGAACCAAAGTTGAAAAAACAGGCCAAGAGCTCAAACCAAATGAAAACAAAAGATTTCTTTTAAGTATTTTTTTTTTTTTTACATTTTTTAGTTGGGAGGTTTGTATCCACAGATACGACAATGAAAGGAATCCCCACTTGACCTTTTATCCTGTTGCTCCAATTACACTTGGGTCACAACCCCAGAAGCCACAGTCCTAGCAATGCATGAAGCAGTGCCTGTGATGGGCCTCAAAATAGTAACTATAGAAGCACCTAAAATAGCTTTCAAGATGTAGAAAATATTAAATGTATTCACGTGAAATGATGACACAATGAGCCTTTGTGTCTGCCTGATGCTCAATTGCTCTATCTGAAGCACCTTCTGTGATGCGCTTGATGCTCAGCAGTTGTCACTGCTCTTCTTTTTCCCTTCTTCCTATTACACAGTTGTTTGTAACATTTGATAATCAATAAACACAATACTTACACTTTCCACTTTCTTTATTTTGTTTTACTTTCCCTAATTTTGGATATGTTTTGATACCCACTGCAAGTCCTGTAAAATATTATATATTATATAATCATATATAAGATAATGGCAAGGTGTCATGGTACCGTTATTGTCTGATTTTATGGATAAATAGTCTTAAAAACAATGCTTTAATTACTTATTAATTAGAAAATTACTTTTACAGTGTTGAATTTTGTTTCTATTGACTCTCTCATTGGTATTTTGAACCTTACTCTTTTTCCAAAAAAGGATTTCAGCTTGCTTCTTAACTCTCTTTTCATCACCAAGACATTTGATAATCACCAATTTTTTGTTTTTTTGTTGCTGCTTCTTGCATGAACATTATAATACTGTAGGTTATAATGCAATATTGTAAAAGCTGTCTGACCGTAAACTGACAGAAAGAGTTCGACAGCTGCCTTGTTTCCATTTATGTTCTGAGGTTACTCTGTGTGTTATTGTGGAATTTGTGTGACTTACCAGGTACATTTACTAGGTTCACCTACTCCAGCACTTGAAGATTAATATTACCATACACACAGACACATGAACACACACACTTCAAGATCCTATCCAGACATAGTCTTTGGTAATGCCAGTTGCCAGTCACCGCACAATATTCTTCAAAGGTCCCCACACATAAGTATGTATAAAACTGAAGCCAAATGTCTGTCTCTCTTAATACTCTACATAGGGACTTACCATCAACAGCACTAACAAACATACAAGCGTCATTGTGACAAATAAAAGTTCAAACACTTTGGCTATAGGGCCACTTTCTAACCAACAGTGTCTTATATCTATTGTACTTGTTCTAAATGTCGATGAGTGACCTCTCAGCTTTGATTACCCTCCATGCTAGAAACAGCAATCTTCCCACACTAGGTGCCATAATATTTGTTTCAATCACTCAAGATATAAAGACAAAGTATAGAAATTATAAAAGCAATGCAGTATGTATTAACATATAATAATACAAATAGAAAGAAGATGTAATAGAAAGTAAAACAGCAAACCCTGGATATACATATATTCTTAGAAAAGTTTACTGTGTGCTGGACGGCCGGTAGCTCAACCTGGCCAACACATTCAGGACGCTAGATGGAGACTTCCCTGCAGCTTAGAGGTCCCCCGGATTCCCGCAGGGCATCATGGAAGATGGAGTTTGGCTTCACAGCCCTGCTGGGTGCTGCCGTGTGACGCTGCAGGGAGACGCAGGGATTTTTATTTCCCATATAGCCTGGAGGTACTCCCTAATCACGGGAATGGAAGAATTGAAGAAAAATACAAGGCTCCATCTCATCCAGAAGTGCTAATGAATCACATGGACAGAAGAACAAGAGCACTTCCGGGTCAAGGACTATATAAAGGACTATGAGGGACCCAGCAAAAGAGCTGGTGTTGGGAGGAAGAAGACAGGGCTTGGGAGAATGGAGAGAAGGCGGCCGGAAGAGGACCAGTGAGAGGCCCGAGAGAGTGGTGTTTGGTGCTGGAGCACTGTGTGCTGTGTGGGACTCTTTTTTGCAAATAACTGTAAATAAATCGTGTGTGGTAGACTTAAGACGGTATCTGTCTGTCTGTGTTCGGGCTAGCTTCCACAATTGGTGTAGCCGGCAGGATTCTGGCTGTCTGTTTTGGTCAGAAAACCTTTTAATATTAACGTGGATGCAAACCCAACAGGCAGCACTGAGACACAAGGGGCTGCAAACAAACCTTGCCTTACTTTTCCGTCCATCATGGGGAAGAAAAGACAGAGACATATCAGCAAGGCTGCTGAAAAACAAGCCCTCAATGTCAGCATCAGAGAAGAGACAGGACGAGGAAGCCTTCTTCGGGAAAGAAAACTTCTGGACAACTACGTCCAGGATGAGGTACATGTGGAAGAAAGACTAGAGAACTTTTATGAATTAATAAATTTTGTTCCGTGCGCGTACCTCACAGATGACGATGATCCGGAAGAATGGCGAGGAGACTGGTACAAACCTGAAGACGAGGAATGCCTCTCCAACAGTCAGCCAAGCGACAAGGAGGGTTTGCCGAAGAGGGACATGTGACCTGCCCCGAAGGATTGTGGGAAGGAGAGGGTCAGCATCATCCTGTAGGTGAGGTTGTCATTTCCCCAATATATTCAGACTCCCTGCAGGGGAAGGGGGAAGCGAGCAAAGCACCGTCCGCCACATACGAAGGTAAAGAGTTCCAGGACGTGACTGAATGGTCTGCTGATAAATTGAAACAGGCATTTCGCAGTCGGCCGGTGGCGGCACCCCAGAACTCTATTTTACGGAACTCTAATTCCCAGCCGCCCTTGAGACCCAACGGAGCATGCACCAGAAACGTGCATGGTCATTGGCCGATTCAAATACTAATTTTGATGTACGGGAGCTGGAAAAACTACTCCAGCCCGTGCAGAGGTTTTTGCAGATCACGTCTTCAATTAAGAAGATCGTGGAGGAGCTGGGAGCAGTGGCCGAAGCGCCTTTGAAGCGGGTGGAAGAGTACCTGCGGCAATTTTGTCAGGAGCTTCCTGAGATGGTTAATTTGGCGGTACAGGTAAGTGTTACTGGTACCGTACAAGAAAGAGGGACGCAGAGTGAAATGGCCCTGCAATTAATTAGTAGCGGGTGTCAAGTAACATCAAGCCCTACAATTGAGACCGGAATGATGACCGAGTATCCTGTGGAAGGATCGAACAAGCCGGAGCAGCGGGATAGTGTTGCTTCCCGGATGGATTTGATCCTTAACACATCAGCCCCGGTCATTTATAAATCAACTAGACAAAGAGCCCGTTTTGACAATGTAAGATGAAACGGGCACGAGTTTGTGTCAGCAGTGTATGAAGAACAAATGATAAGAAACGAAGAAGTTGTTTTGTAATGATTGTAGTCCGCTTTACTCATTACTGTACAGGCTTGTACTGATAGTTGATGAATTTTCCAGGCCTATAGTATAATATTGAATGATGAATGTTCCAGTACAATATGGAATAGTAATAAGTATAAGCACCACAAACCTGATATAGGTGTATTGAATGAATGCGTAATTGAATCAGAATGCATAATTAGGCCTCGAGCTGTAGTCGAAATCGCCTTTCAGGCCTCTAGAGCTTTAATCGAAGTCACCTTTCTCTTTGAATTTTTGCAGCAGTAAATCCATGGCCTGCCGCGATGTTGGGGTTGGATGTCGGTCTTGTAAGGTTTTTCGGGCAGCTGCGCAGAAGGCGACTGTGCATTCGGCTTCGGACGTGCGCAGAAGGCGACTGCGCATTCGGCTTTGGACGGACGTGAGTGAGTGAGTGAGTGAGTGAGGAGGCAGGCAAATTATGTATTAAGATAGGGGTGTAAACAGCAAAGGGTCTCTCTCTTACACATAGAGAGACCCAGACTGTGAGAAAGCCCCAGATCAAAAAGGAGATCCCGGAAGAGAAACGGGGGTCTCCTAATATACAGTGCATCCAGAAAGTATTCACAGCGAATCACTTTTTCCACCTTTTGTTATGTTACAGCCTTATTCCAAAATGGATTAAATTCATTTTTTTCCTCAGAATTCTGCACACAACACCCCATAATGACAACGTGAAAAAAGTTTACTTGAGGGTTTTGCAAATTTATTAAAAATAAAAAAACTGAGAAACCACATGTACATAAGTATTCACAGCCTTTGCTCAATACTTTGTCAATGCACCTTTGGCAGCAATTACAGCCTCAAGTCTTGCTGAATATGATGCCACAAGCTTGGCACACCTATCCTTGGCCAGTTTATCCCATTCCTCTTTGCAGCACCCCTCAAGCTCCATCAGGTTGGATGGGAAGCGTCTGTGCACAGCCATTTTAAGATCTCTCCAGAGATGTTCAATTGGATTCAAGTCTAGGCTCTGGCTGGGCCACTCAAGGACATTCACAGAGTTGTCCTGAAGACAGTCCTTTGATATCTTGGCTGTGTGCTTAGGGTCGTTGTCCTGCTGAAAGATGAACCGTCGCCCCAGTCTGAGGTCAAGAGCGCTCTGGAGCAGGTTTTCATCCAAGATGTCTCTGTACATTGCTGCAGTCATCTTTCCCTTTATCATGACTAGTCTCCCAGTTCCTGCCGCTGAAAAACATCCCCACAGCATGATGCTGCCACCACCATGCTTCACTGTAGGGATGGTGCCAGATTTCCTCCAAAAGTGACGCCTGGCATTCACACCAAAAAGTTCAATCTTTGTCTCATCAGACCAGAGAATTTTCTTTCTCATGGTCTGAGAGTCCTTCAGGTGCCTTTTGGCAAACTCCAGGCGGGCTGCCATGTGCTTTTTACTAAGGAGTGGGTTCCGTCTGGCCACTCTACCATACAGGCCTGATTGGTGGATTGCTGCAGAGATGGTTGTCCTTCTGGAAGGTTCTCCTCTCTCCACAGAGGACCTCTGGAGCTCTGACAGAGTGACCATCAGGTTCTTGGTCACCTCCCAGACTAAGGCCCTTCTCCACCAATCGCTCAGTTTAGATGGCCAGCCAGCTCTAGGACGAGTCCTGGTGGTTTCGAACTTCTTCCACTTACGGATGATGGAGGACACTGTGCTCATTGGGACCTTCAAAGCAGCAGAAATTTTTCTGTAACCTTCCCCGGATATGTGCCTCGAGACAATCCTGTCTCGGAGGTCTACAGACAATTCCTTTGACTTCATTCTTGGTTTGTGCTCTGACATGAACTGTCAACTGTGGGACCTTCTATAGACAGGTGTGTGCCTTTCCAAATCATGTCCAGTCAACTGAATTTACCACAGGTGGACTCCAATTAAGCTGCAGAAACACCTCAAGGATGATCAGGGGAAACAGGATTCACCTGAGTTCAATTTCGAGCTACACGGCAAAGGCTGTGAATACTTATGTACATGTGCTTTCTCAATTTTTTTATTTTTAATAAATTTGCAAAAACCTCAAGTAAACTTTTTTCATGTTGTTATTATGGGGTGTTGTGTGTAGAATTCTGAGGAAAAAAATGAATTTAATCTATTTTGGAATAAGGCTGTAACATAACAAAATGTGGAAAAAGTGATGCACTGTGAATACTTTCCGGAAGCACTGTAATAGAGCATAGAGCTGTGAGCTCATGTGTGGCGTACGGCTCATCCTCAGCTGTTAGAGGGGCGGAGCAAGTATTTCCAACTTGTTTTCAGTTTCGCAGGGTGAGACTATCAGGGGGAAGGCTGTTATGCTGTGAATGCCGCCGGCCGGGCCATATGTGGAGAAATTGTCCATGGAGAACCGGGGAGGAAGTTAAACAAAGTCATATGTACAGTGTCTCCCCACAGTTCTTCTGTGATTGCTTTTCAGGGCAAAGCCACGGTCCAGCCACAGCAAACGGTGCCTCCTGGAGAAGGACAACCGTTGCGGGACAGGACGCTTCACTCCACTGTGCTCAGCTAAGGGTGGGGAACTATGATGGACAGCCGGCAACTCAACCTGGCCAACACATCCAGGACACTAGATGGAGACTTCCCTGCAGCTTATAGGTGCCCTGGATTCCTGCTAGGCACCATGGGAGATGGAGTTCGGCTTTACAGCCCTGCTTGGTGCCGTGGTTACCTCCGTGTGACACTGCAGGGAGACGCAGGGATTTTTATTTCCCATATTGCCTGGAGGTACTCCCTAATCATGGGAACAGAAGAACAGAACTACTTCCGGGCTGAAGAAAAATACAAGTCTCCATCTGACCCGGAAGTGCTAATGAATCACATGGACAGAAGGACAAAAGCACTTCCAGGTCAAGGACTATATAAAGGACTATGAGAGACCCAGCAAAAGAGCTGGTGTAGGGAGGAAGAAGACAAGGTTTGGGAGAGTGGAGAGAAGGCAGCCTGAAGAGGACCAGTGAGAGGCCCGAGAGAGTGGTGTTTGGTGCTGGAGCACTGTGTGCTGTGCGGGACATTTATTTGCAAATAACTGTAAATAAATCGTGTGTGGTGGACTTAAGACGGTGTATGTCTGTCTGTGTTCGGGCTGGCTTTCACAACTGAAAAGTTTGCAATGTCAGGAGTGGATGTTCTAATGGGAAGCTTTTGATTTATTGATTGGTGTTACTCTTAGGTTACAATTTCTGCCGTCAAACAGATCTCAATCTTTGATGTTGGTGCTTGTGATGTTATGCTTTTTGTTGCCTTCTCTTTTGGTCCCACGGACAAGCCATATCTGAGTAAAATGTGAACATGGTGTTTAGGGACAAGTGACATTGCACACATTTGATTGACTGGCTGTTCTTATGACGGATGACTCTACTCATTACCTTTGATCTTTCTAATAACTAATAACTGGTTTCCTTTTCTAGGTTATAAAGTAATTGAAACAACTTCTGGTTTATATGTATTTTCTGTTCTCAGGTTATAAGATAATAATAAATAATGCATAAAAGGAAACAATGTGAATTGCATTTATAATTAAGTTGCTTTTAAGAGTCTTTTAAGTTCAGTTTATCCTGGCTTGTTTGAGGAAAAAAATGAAAATTAATATAAGCAATCTAGTCTAGAGAACTGAAGATCTGAAAAATCCAGATGATTGTAAGTATAAAAACTCTAGAGTAAAAACAGAAAAATTAGGTCAAAGTCCAACATATCTCCCTGTGTCTCACTGTTTGTGATGAGTTATGGTCTATTTCCTCTTAAGTGATCTGACTCTCAAGCAGACTTCAAACTGTCTTTTAACATCCAGCCCGTGGGAGTAACTTCATCAAGCTCAGCCAATCCTCTTTTGGTGAGGCCGAAATAAAAGAGGCCCGGGTGAGGCTAAAAGGTAAGAAAGTCCACCACTGTGTGGTAAGGACCTATCCTTTGGTAGCGTCTATAAATATATATCTTTTGTCAGTTTTAGAAAGACCCCAATGATATTCTTTTACTTAAGAAGTAGAACCAAGCTCTTTACAAAGTTGTAATTTTCCTGGATTCCCTTCACAGAAATCCCTCAAGTTCTGCATCAAGCAAACAAAGTAAAGAGTTATTTTAAAGCTTAGCTCTGTGAGTTGCTGCAAGTCTCTTATAATTATCCATATGCTGTTTTCCTAATTAGCTGTGGCTCTTTTTTTGTTTGATTTCTTTTTCTCAGGTTCACACGGCACAATAGCGCAGTTGCACTCCAGTAAAGGAACACTTTAAGCAGCTGAGATGCATTGTAGAAAGCAAGCAGCATATGCTGCTGCCTTAGATGTTCCTCACACAAAAGCTCCTTTAATTGCTTTCAACACTTAACTTTTGTTAACTCTGTGTTTGCCTTTTTTCTAAATTTGAATTGCTACCAGAGGATCTCCAAAGCTGACCAACAAATGAAAGGTAATGACCCCTTATGACCACTTACTCTTTTGATGTTTGATCATCTCTCACCAACATTTATTGCACCCACTTGATATGAGTGCTCTAACCAAAAACATTGCAATCACGTAACATGTTTGTTTTATCAACCACAGAATTTAAATAATAAGATACACTAACAAAAATCTGCAATTTTATTCTCTTAAAGATAACGTTTGTAATTTCCAAAACCTAAAGTGGACCTTGAGATATAATATTGGTGATATGCTGTCATATAGAATATTTTGCTGAGATACCAGCAAAGAAAATATGTGCCAGTATAGCAAATTTTTCATTCTTTTAGAATATCTTTCCTTCACAGTCTCTTTATCCATTATGAAAACTCAGTTATAGAAATAATTAGCATTTTAAGAATTCCTGAAGCCCTCCAAGCTATTACATCACATGAGCCTCTTCTTAGTATTAATGTCAGGCTTGTGGAATTGAAACATGATTTTTAATTTTTGCAGATGTCCTTGAAATATGTGCCATTCAGTCTGCAGGAGCTGCTGTTCTCATCTCCCAGATGTTTTGTATCACAAGCTGATTAAGAAATTACAATAAGGTTTTATTTCTTATATTCATAGTTTTAAAAAAAATGACATGGGTCTCCTCATAATTTGTATTCAGCAAGATAATAATAATAATTTTTCACATTTACTGTATATAGTGATTTCTTCACTACTCAAAGTGCTTTGCAAACTCTGCACTTGGAAGACCCAGGACGCAATCCCATTTTCTCCTACTGCGAGACAGCATATATAACCCTTAGTCCTATCTCCGATCAGCATTTTTTACACTTCGCGTAAATAGTACTGTATGTAATAATAACAATTTTCATGAGAACAGGCCATTCAGCCCAACACAGCTTGCCAATCCTTTTGACTTAGGTTTTCCAAAATTATACTAAGCTGAGTTTTGAAAGATCTTAAAGTTTTACTCTCTACCACATTACTTGGTAATTTATTCCATGTGTCTATGGTTCTTTGCATGAAGGAAAACTGTATAGCCTCTTTGCAAAATCTCCCCTGAACAAGTTTCCATCTTTGTCCCTATGTTCTTGTGAAAAAAATAATTTAAATTAATAACTGGGATCTACTGTTCTAATTTCTTTCATGATTTTAAAAAACTTCAATTATGCCACCATTTAATCTACATTTGGTTAAACTGAAAACAGTTAAATTCTTCCACTCTTTCTTCATATCTCATATGTTGCAGTCCTGGTAAAGAGAGTTTCTTTTCTCTTTCCTTTTCTATCACTGCAATGTCTTTGTTGAGCCCAAACATGTAATACTATCGGGGTGATATTCCTTAAAGAGGTGTGAACAGGCCAACATTGTAACTAAAAAACTGGAACCAACTAAGTAAACAAGAATACTGTATTTAATACTCTGTCTGCAATAGGTAATACTTAATACTTGCTGCAATGTGTGGGCAGAATAAGCATGCAGGAAGGTCTGTCATTATACTATATAGAGCTGGCAACTTGGAGTTGCTTTCAACATCTAGACATTTAAGTGTCTTTGACTATTCAGGTGTACAAGGGATAATCTTGCAATTATGCTAACACTTTGACTACAGAGGTTATTCTACTGAGACCTGGAAATATCATGGGGTTTTTATAGCTACCTCTGTAATACAAGTCAAGTGAATGTATAGGTGACAGTAGTGTAGTAACAAACACTCAACTGGCAGGAGAAAGACAGGCCAGAGCATAGTGAACAAGGCAAAGACATAAAAAATGAAGTTAATATAGCGGGCAAAGTGAACTACAGGGTGAGGCAGAAAGGATGAGTGTTTTTTACAAAATCACAAAATTGTTAATTTTTTCTTACAAAGAAATTTATTGAAAGATTTGAGTTCACATTGAAATAGCATTTGACAAAATCAAGTGTGGAAAACAACATCTCCCATGTGGTGTCCGTTATCACTGATGCATTTCTGAAGGCGTTCATGGAAGTTGACCTCCACTCTTTTCAACATCACTCTGTCGATTTGGGTGACTTCCACGCGAATGGCTTCCTTCAGTTCCTCCAATGTACGGGGCTTATACTTGTATACATGTGCCTTGTGGTGACCCCACAAGAAATAATCGCACATGGATAAGTCAGGGGACCGTGACAGGGAAAATGTCACCAAACCTGGAAATAAGGTGACCAGGGAAGAGAGGGAGAATAACATCCATTGATGCTCTAGCTGTGTGGGCTGTCGCCCCATCCTGTTGAAACCACACACGCCAGATGGGAATACGTTTTCGTCGTAATTCAGGTAAAAAGAAGTTGTTTATCATCTCGATATACTGTAGCACTCCGAACGATTACTGAGGCCAAGTTCAGAAGAATGCTTCCGAGCAGATCGACTTGGACTGCACAGCAGGGCTAGTCGTACGCTTTCCACATTTTCAGGGGTACGTGCCATTCGTGTAGCCCCCGACGGTCTTTTGTTCATTAGTGTACCTCATGTATGAAGTGCTTTAACCCAACGTAGGATAGTGTTACGAGCAGGAACAGCTTTATTTCTGTGGATATTGAAATGGCAACGAAACTCACGCTGAACTGCGGTAATAGATTGGTTGTTCTTGACAAAACAGTCGTATGCAAAAATACGGCTCCATGGCTTCAACTAAAAAGAAAATAAAAAAATGCTAAGACTTCGCGAACCTAACGCCACCTACCACATATCTGTCACTCCACCTAGTGGTGAGTTCTAGCCATTTCAAAGATGTCCGTCCCTTCTGCCTCACCCTGTACTTTAGAGTCAGGGGATCAATGCTGTGATGGTTTACCCAGCGTGGCTACAACAATAATTTCTGTGAACATGTTGTGAAGAACTTCCCTTCTACTTACACTATCAATTATTATATTATAAAATTATAATCACCCATGAACCTAATACACATCTTTTGGGGATGTTGGAGGAACACAGTTTTCATTGGTGTGAAATAAACTTTCTGGTCTCACATTAAGATACAGCATGGAGGCCCAGTGGTTAGGGGTGCTACCTCTCTTGAAGTCTGCTTTCTCTCTGTATTCCAAGAAAATGCAGGTTAGATTGAGGGGCAACCCTTCATTGGTGGAGTGTGAATGAGAAAGTGAGCTGCAAGATTAGCATTCTGTTCTAAATTTGTTGCTGTGTGCCATAGTCTCCAGCTCCCCTTAACACTGTTAGAATATGTGGATTATGCATTACATTTTGATATCATTTGTAGAAAAATCACTGCTGTTTTATGCAAAGTATTTGTCATCAAAAATAATTTTTCATTTGTAGCAGTGCTGCTTAAATTTCCTACAAATCCCAGCAAAACTGGTAGTATTACACCATTGGGCAGCTTCAGAGTATCACGGAGGTTGCTGGGAAGAAGGATGATTAGGCATTTTCTTTAAAAAGGAGGTGAAAGACGCTGAAATTGATCACAGTCATCTGTGTTTATTTGTTTCTATTCTTTTCGTCCATATCTCTGGAATACAACCACCACTGTATTACAGTTGGATTTATGTGCTTGTGCTGTGCCTGCCTGTTCATGTGATTTCATCTGGGCTAGTAAATGTCGTTATCCGACAAGCTCCCCCCAACGTCTACAGATTTTGCACACAAAAACTGGAACACAGTAGGACAAAACTTTCATAACATTCAGGAAACTATTCACTTGGAATCTTAATTAATTTTCACCATCATGACATCAGTGGAACCAGACTGTTTGGGGACTGTATTGTGAGAGGTTATTGTTAAATGTTTCGTGCATAGTGCTTTGTTGAGTGTTATTTTTCTAGTGTCTTTTGAATCATTATCGCCATTGGGGAATTGGGGAGGGCTTTTCTCTGTGCATTGTCTGTTTAATGATGTTTTTTTGTACTTTCTTTATTTGTTAAATAAATACTTTAACTGATTCATTGGTGCCTCTGTATGTGTCTCTGTGTGTGAGCCTGGTCAAGGCTGGGTGCATTGCTGGGGTCCCGAAGTAAGATAAACAAATCAGTTTAAAAACAGTGAGAATCTCAGAGTCTTCACGATGTCTACATATTAGCTTAGCTTTATTTCATATTTTGGGGATATTGTGGCTGCACGCCTTTTGCAAACTTTTGCTAAGAGTCAGAAAATCAATGTTATTTGAAAATTAAACTGTTTTTTGATTCACTTAAACAGCTGTAAATGCAAATTTTAAAGAATTTCTTGTAGGACATACAGTTAGCCCCTGAAATGAAGGAATTGAGTTAAAAAATGCTTTAGTTGCCTCACATTTTTATGCAATCGTTTTGTTCAACCCACTGAATTAAAGCTGAAAGTCTGCACTTCAACTGCATCTGAGTTGTTTCATTTAAAATTCGTTGTGGTAATGTACAGAACTAAAATTAGAAAAAAGTTGTCTCTGTCCAAATATTTATGGACCTAACTGTAATTACACAATAAACTGTAACAATAGAATTGCTTATAAAGGCTATGCATTGTGTGAGGGCAATGCACAATTAACCACAAGCAACAGAATCAACAAAGTTCAAATAAAGAGATTTTTTTATTTCCAAGGGCCTGTCTATATAACCGAGGTAAAGTTTTAAGTAATTTTATCACATTTGGTACTGTAATGTATAGAGAACTTAACTGTGATCTCCCTTTGTCCAGAGATGTCGTTCTGTGGCATGAGCTCTGCATGATTCAGCTTGTTTACTGTTTTATAAAATTTTAAAGTTAGCACTCAGGCTTTTCATTCCTTCACCTGCGACTCACTAGACACCTTAGTGAAGTCCACACATTAAAATGTCATCAGAGTGGAAAGATGTGCATTCAAGTCACTACCTGACAAATCTTAACAATGACAACAGATTGTGTTTCATCATAATATAATTTATTTAAGACACAAGATGATTGGGAGTAAATAGTAATGCATTGGTTAACATTGCTGCTTCCTAAATCCATTGTCCATAGTTCCAATCTGGTACCTGTATTCCCAAAGATGTGCACCTTAGACTAATTGATGAGTTTAAGTTGGTCTCAGTGTATGAGCCCTGTGCTTGCTTGCACCCTATTCAAACTGTTTCCTGCTTTATGTCTTGTGCTTGTAGGATATACTCCCCATGGCCCTGTATTGATCCAAGTGGGTTTGAGAATGACTGACTAAACATTTAATTGTTTAGTTGTAAATATTCATGTGAGGTAAATGGAGGTTAAAAAGTGATATGATAGAAGTGTGCAACGTTATGAAGGGAAACATATGGAAGTTGGTTAAAGATAAATCTTGCACACATTTAATATCTTAGATACTTTACATGATATAAGTGTACCAAGTAGTGTAGGAAAATTTTAGAAACCTTCAAATATTAAAATAACTAAGGATTGTAAATCTACATATATATATTGTGACTTTGGCCAGTTCTTTTCAATACCATTATTTTATCCATTATGTTTTTATATTTTTGCTGTATGAGTATCTCCATCAGCCTAATACTCCACTCAATTTGGCTTACATGGATGTGAAGACAGCCTTTGATTAAAAAAATATACTCCAGAAGGTCTTATAGGGTTATAGTGTGCCACCTTTCCTTCTGACTCTCCTCAAGCACTTCAAATGAATACTGCACTAGAAAATGTTATTTTTTATATTGTTATAACCCCATGTAGTTTGTAATGATGATCAAGAAAACTTTAAAATCTCACGTTCTCCATGATTTGAGATCAACAATAAGAGATATTTAGGTTCTCGGCAATCTAGATCATTATTCAGTACTATGATGGAAGTATGACAATGTAAAACCACAATTGAATGGTTGTCTGGCACTTTCAGTGCTAACATTGAGTCTGAAACATATATGGATCATGAAGAAATCTAATATAGTTTATTTAACTAATTTTCATGTAAAATGTTAATGAAGACTATTAAATGGTATGACTTCATCTCAGACTGTCCAATCACCATCTGATACTGTCACTTTTTGTGATCCGTTGTGTTTTCCGACAACTTCTGGACACAATGGTGCATGCTGTGTGATCCTTGTGCTGTTGCACCAAGCAAGATTCTCCTCTTGTTTCCACTTGATGGGAAGAAACTTTTTGGCTACAGCAATTGGAAGACAGCTTAGGACAATCTGCATATATTGTATGTTCCTCAGCCTAGAACTGTTCTCTTCTGAGGTTAGGTGTAGCAAAGTTTAAGCAAGTAAGGACATGAGAAAATCCAAACTGACACCTCTGTGGCTGCTGAGCTACTATTAATATTGACCTTATGTTCAAAAGATTTTAACACTAGAATTACCAGAGCCTACGAAAAAACTCGTAAATCCATCCCACCTTAAATCGCGTCTTAAAGCCGTTTGCACATCTCCGCCAGAGTCTTTTATCATCTAAATGTGCTGATAAACAAAAGCTACTAGCAGCCAGCTATTCCATCCCCCCACCGACTTAGAATGAATTTCTCCTAGCTCATGCCTTGCCTTGATTTGATTATTTGGGATTGAAGTGGAGTTTTAGAGTGGAAATAATTCGAGCGTTATTTGGAATACACGCATTTCATGTGTGTTCCGTTTCTACAGTATAGTAGTCTGTGCAAACACATTTTTAAAACAGAAACGTTTTTCATATTCTAATAGTAAATGACAAAATGTAGGCATAAACTATATAACGTATGAAGCCTGAAGTCCATATATCAAAGAAACACTTTCACAAAAGGTACAAACAAGAGAACACGTGCGCTTTTATTCAAAAATATAACTGCACAAAAAAAAAAAAGCCGCGTTAGCATGCCACATTGACACTCTTGCTGCATCCGCCGCGGTGGCGTAATGGTATCAGTTCCTGACTGGGAATCAGAGGGTGGCGAGTTTGATCCCGCACGGCTCCACTTCGAGAAATGAACTGCTCTTATTCTTACAATTTTAGAATAACAACATAAATTTGATTTCAGTCTGTAACAGCCGGTGTAACTTATGATACTGGTAAAGGTTAGCTTTTTTTTTTTTTTTTAATTCACTTTTCATTCTCGCAGTCGATGCATACTAACGCCCCCCCCCACCCCCCCCAAAGGGTTCTGACACATAAACGCTGGCGAAGTTGCCTTCTTCGTATCTCACCGTCACTTGATTTTCTTTTTATTCAGTGTTATTGAGTGTTCCTGCCAGTCCCCACATGTTGCTGTATGCTGTTTCTTTTGTACTCCAGGACATGCAGAGGAGAGAATGATTTCACATTATTTATGTTGTTTTCACATAAAGACGCGCTATAGCTCTGCAGTATACTCGTGACTGCATTCTCGTACCAATGCACTTTTTCCATCACCTTTTCCTGTAAGAAGCAATGTACTCACTTCTCTCTATGCTGTGGTTTCTATTACACACCTGAAAGAGACAATATATGTGAAAACTTCATCGCACTAATGCAATATTATTTGAAAACGAACAGCGTCAGATCAGGTGTGAAAATTTTATGTGAAAACAGCATAAATAATGTGAAATCATTCTTTCCTCTGCATGTCCTGGAGTACAAAAAAAACAGCATACAGCAACATATGGGGACTGGCAGGAACACTCAATAACACTGAATAAAAAGAAAATCAAGTGACGGTGAGATACGAATAAGGCAGCTTCGCCAGCGTTTATGTGTCAGAACCCTTTTGGGGGGGGGGGGGGGGGCTTAGTATGCATCGACTGCGAGAATGAAAAGTGAATTAAAAAAAAAAAAAAAGCTAACCTTTACCAGTATCATAAGTTACACCGGCTGTTACAGACTGAAATCAAATTTATGTTGTTATTCTAAAATTGTAAGAATAAAAGCAGTTAATTTCTCGAAGTGGAGCCATGCGGGATCGAACTCGCCACCCTCTGATTCCCAGTCAGGAACTGATACCATTACGCCACCGCGGCGGATGCAGCAAGAGTGTCAATGTGGCATGCTAACGCGGCTTTTTTTTTTGTGCAGTTATATTTTTGAAGAAAAGCGCATGTGTTCTCTTATTTGTACCTTTTGTGAAAGTGTTTCTTTGATATATGGACTTCAGGCTTCATACGTTATATAGTTTATGCCTACATTTTGTCATTTACTATTAGAATATGAAAAACGTTTCTGTTTTAAAAATGTGTTTGCACAGACTACTATACTGTAGAAATGGAACACACATGAAATGCGTGTATTCCAAATAACGCTCGAATTATTTCCACTCTAAAACTCCACTTCAATCCCAAATAATCAAATCAAGGCAAGGCATGAGCTAGGAGAAGTTCATTCTAAGTCGGTGGGGGGATGGAATAGCTGGCTGCTAGTAGCTTTTGTTTATCAGCACATTTAGATGACAAAAGACTCTAGCGGAGAGGTGCAAACGGCTTTAAGACGCGATTTAAGGTGGGACGGATTTACGAGTTTTTTCGTAGGCTCTGGTAATTCTAGTGTTAATGAATGATCAGAGGAATGCGAAGTTTATTAAAATGTACAGTATATCAATGAACTATACACTTTCTGTAGGTTTATATCTTCAGGTGTCTTCGGTTTAAGTCTTTTAGTTGCACTGCTACTAGCACCAAGTTCAGAATACAGACAGATAATGGGTAGAAGCTGTTGCAGAACCTGGCAAAACTGTTCAGATGCTACAGTACCTTCTGTCAGATGTAAGTGGGACAAAGGGACCATAAGAAAGGTGGGAGTGGTCTTTCATAGTGTTATAGGCTTTCCAGATGTAACTTTTGATAAAAATGACTTTAATGGAAGGAAGAGAGGTCCAATTATCTTTTTTTCTGTGTGAACTATCCATTGTAGGACATTGTGATCAAAAGACACTTTAGTTCTCAAACCAGATGTTGATACAGCTGATTAGAATGCTCTCGATTGTGCTCCTAAAGAATGTGGTGGGAATCAGGGGAAGTAGGCTTGTCTTTCTCAGCCACTGAAGGAAGTGAAGATACTAATGTGCCTTTTTTGCTATGGTGATGGTGTTAAGTGACCAAGTTAGGTCAGCTACCAGGTGCACACCAAGGAATTTGGTTGTCTTGACCAGTTCTACCACTGAGCCCTCGATGTGCAGACATTATGGGCCTTCTTGAAGTCACCAAACATCTCTTTCTTCTTGTCCAAATTAAGAGACAGACATAATAATGATATATTTATAAACTGAGTGATAAATTTAAACTCCCAGCTGATGTTGCAGGAGCAGATAAGATTTGTAGCCTAATAAAGAATCATATATTAAAGACAGAGACAGCAATTGTTCTGATTTCTTAAGAGATATTGGTGATATAATCAGTTTAAGTTACTGGATATGAAACATTAAAAAGAACTCTAAAGAAGTTATTATGCTTCCAGACAATAAAATACAAAGAAACGGGTAAGTTATTATGGACATGGAATCAAACATTAACATTTGGAATTCTATGTTTTTTTAGACAAAAATAACAGTTCTTTTAAAAATATAATATTCTAATGAATTTCACAATCTTCAGTGCCCTTTTAATGAAATAAGACATTAAGAAAGAGATTATTTTTTTAGTTAAATAATTTTGATGGAATATTGGTGAAAATATATGTAGTTTTAAAGGTTATATTAATTCTTTATAAACAATGTTAGCCCCATAGGGCGGAGCGAATAATAATTATTTTTTGATTTTTGACATCACATAATACTGATCTGTATACATTTTTGCATTTTAAACAGAAATAAGATCAAGAAAATAAAAAATGGGTACAGGTGGGACTCAATGCTGCTGATTTACATACAGGTATCTTCACCATCCTCCAATAGCCATTGATGGGCACTAAGGTCGTTCCTTGTAGACTATTAAATAAAAATTACCACTATGTTTCTTCAACATTGAGTTACATTTTCAGAAAGGAACGATTTTTCTGGGCCTCAGGTCAATTAGCTTGTGCCATTAATGAAAATCATCCTTCCTTAGGTTGTCTGCAAAAAGCTAAGAATTTATAGTCAGCGGCCAGTGAGTCAATCAAGGGCATGTAGCTTTATACATTTACAATGCACAAATTGTCACAAAAGACAGCTTGGTGAGTCTTTCATGGGGAATGCTTATGGGTTACACGGGGAGGAATGAGATTTTGGTGACACAGTTGCTGTCATATGTTCACTTTCACACAAAGCATGGTGAACCACCCACCAGAACTTGAAGACTAAAGCAGGTATTGCCGTGCCCATGATTCAGTCCCTTCTAATCAGACCAAATATAAGCATTATGTAAACAACAACTTTAAACAAAGGGCCCCCAGGTGTGAATGCCATCCTACAAAGAGCTGTTTTGTGTGCTGTGGGGTTTGTAGAGTGACAAGGAGTAACAGTTTGCCATTCGTCACATGAAAGATATCAATGATTGGAGTACTTTTCATTTGACTGTGCCAAAGAACACAGTGTATAAGAAGTTACCAAAATTGTGGTTATGTCAAAGTGTATTGTCCAACAGGTCTTCTAATAGTGGCATACATTGCAGTCAATTTCTAATTGTAGACAGACCTGTGGTCTAAAGACAATGCTCACAATTAGGGACAGCTGCATTGTGTGACAGGAAACAGTTCCTAGAGGTGACCCACATATGTTGATATCCTGTAAACCTTCTCCATGTGTAAAAGCAGTGCTGGAACAAACTGTGTTACCTTCTGTGCTTCATCTTCAGAATGAACACAGAATGACTACCCCAGCCTCCCAAGACAGCAATTGTCTTGAGCACAGGGCTGGAACTTTGTGTGATTGGCACAAAGAGCATTCTGAAGCATTCTCACATCTTGACTGACTTGTATAATCCCCAGATATAACCCCATAGAAAATCTGCGTGAATGTTTAGAGCAACAAGTGAAATGCTGGTGAACAATCTGGCCAAACTGTTGAATTTGGTGCTGGAAGAGTGGATAAAAATAAATGGCTCCTCCATCCACAAACTGTTGGCGTTCATGCCAAACAGAATTGCAGCTGTTCCTCAGTCTCACAGAGGTGTTACAAAATATTAGATAAAATTTTGCTAGGGGTGACAATTTTTTTTTGTCTTATAAGCTTATACATGTGTGTATGTGTGTGTGTATATTGTAAGAGAACAAAACACAAGGTAGATGATAAAGATTTGGGGCACCTAAAGCCTGTATATTATAAAAACACAACAAAAACAAATTTAAATCACTCAACAAATTGTCTTTCCAGATGCAAGTCTCAATACAGGCTGAATTTAAGATGGCAGTTGGACCCTTTAAGAGGATGTCAAAGAGGAAGGGACAAGCTCAAAGGGCTGGAACCATAAGTGAAGTCAGATGTCTTCCTGTCGCCAGTCATTGGGTCTGCCAGAGAGAAAGGAGAAGCATTAAGCAGCAGGGGCTACCATTGACCAAGGGTGAAATTACTGTTAGACACACCATGAAGCTGTCCCTCATGTACGACTATATATACTGTCTATTACTATATATATTGTGCCCAAGTACAGGAATGAAAGCTCCACAAAAGGGAAAATTTGGTGTGCCAACCATATCATCTAATTTAATGTCCAAAATTATATCAAAAATAAAATTTCTTTGGTGTATTTTGGTAAATTATTGGCTAAAAATGCACTTTCCTGCTTCTGCCAAGCTGAACCTGCAGTAATTCCTACAGGAGTGCAGCTTACTGGCTGACCTGGAGATGCTGCCAGACTGACACCAGTGGGGGCAAGTGTCCTTAAAGACAATATTTCAAAAGCTGCATCTTTAGTGATGATAATTACTGTTTTGAGCAATGTATAATAAACAAACCCAGTGGCATGTAGCTGCTAGTCATCCATTAACACATTTGTAATGCTCAGAAATAGAGTTAGTGTAAATTATCAGGAAAGTTAAAATTATCACCCAGCTACAAATGGAAAAATCTTTTAATTAGCTTTCTAATTGCAGTAAAACAGCCACAGAATTGTGTAATTTATAATTATTGTGTAAAGGAAAAACATTTTAAAATTCTTTACACTGAATTATTTAAAAAATAATACAGAAATTATACTCACACAGCATTAGGACCAGAATTATGCTGAGGAACTGAGTTGTGCTAGATAACAGTTGGCATAGATTTAGGTGAGGAGAACGCAGTTTTACTACTGTGCTTGATGAAAGCTATACAGAACTTTGGAAAGATAAGGGTTTTGTTTTTTTAATGTGCCTCACAAGACTTACTATACTAATATGTATAGATATGTATATGTGTATGTGTTTATATATATACTGTATACAGTAATCTACAAAAGGCTTAGACATGTGAAAAAATGATGTAATGCGGGACTGCTTTCAATATTTTGCCACTAATAGTTTTAGTTAATAATTAAACATCCTAAGAAACAAGCAACAGAAATGAAATCAATATTTGGTATGACCACCCTTTGCCTTCTCTTAGGTCCACTTGCTTGCAGTTTCTGGAAGTATGCTCGTGGTGAGTTGTTCACTTGCTCCAGTTCTACTGCAGACTTTGGCTGTCTTACTTGTAACTGCAGACTGGCTCTGTGATCTTGAGATCAGTGCTCTGTGGGGGCCATGCCACCTGTTGCAGGATTCCCTGTTTTTGTTTTTCCTGCAGTTTCTATAATTTTGGCAATGTGTTTGGGTTCATTTTCAAAATGCAAAATGAAGTCGGGACAAATCAGATGCCTCTCTAAATATATTACATGATTGATAAGAACCTGCCTATCCTATACTTCTCAACAAGGAGATGGCCATCAATTTTGATCAAATTACTATTTCAATTTTGAAAAATGCAGCCCCAAACCTGCAGGTCACCTCCCTTTTGCTTCAATATTGCCAACAAACATTCGTCCATATGCTGTACAATTCCTTTCACAGACACAATGTACCTTTTATCTGCACCCCAGTGCTTGTGTTTTCATGAATAGGTGAATTTCTTGGCTTTTTAGTTGCAACTCTTTTATAAAACAGACTTCTGATAAGCCCTCACTGAGCCGTGGGTGGGTATACTAGGATCCCAGTGGTTTCTGCCAGTTCGGAGCTGAGAGAAGTGCTGGACATTTTACAATTTCAAAAGGAAGTAAGCGTGATGTATTTCTCATTTACTGCACTCAGTTTCCATGGCAGACCACTGTGTTGCCAGTCCACACATTTGCTTATTTGTCTCATCTGCTGCAGAGCATTGGCAGCACATCTGGAAATACCTTGATGATGTAGGATGACCACCTTGTGTCTTATCACAGAGCTCACTTTTGCCATGGTGTTTGATTTGCATATTTAGCTGCTAGGTCTAATGCAATGTCACTGTTTTAGTACGGTTGTCCCTTGTTCAGTTCTATTTCTTCTGCACAGCTTTTTCTGTTTCAGTTACGCACTTTGGTTTAACTTACACATGATGTTGTTGATCATTAGCAACTTAATCAATCACCTGGCTGTATGCCTAGAGAAATCTCATGTTTTCTTTAACTGGACAGTGATTTACTGCTATGTTAGTCTCTTTTTTTAAGAAAATTTAAATATCTTATTGTATTGCTTCATTTTTTGCATAAATAATGCTTGAAACTCTAAAATGTGCTCTTTTCTATTGGCACACTAACCCAGAAGATATAAAATAACTACTGAAGTTAAATCTTTTTGAGACTTGTACACCTTTGAGCACTGGTTGGATAACCCAGAAAGAGAAGTGAGGGCTTACCTGGATGGGTTTCCTGAACGGGGCATAAAATTTCCTGCAGTCAGTATACAGTCAGTATACAAGGGGGTCTTGGAGCTGGGAGGAAACAATTGCTAATTAGATAAGGCAAGGAAAAGAGGTTATTGGGTTAGTGAAGGCTTAGATATTTGTTATTCTTGAGCCCCTATGTGTTTATGGGGCACTGTTTTGAATATTCACACTTTTCTTTTGTCACTTCTGTTCTTTTTCAGTCATCATTTGGGTTCAGGGAGGAATCATTAACATCCACCATAGTCAACTATATATAGTTTGGGCAAGGTATGCCAACAATTGATAATAATTATTTATTTATATAGTGCCTTTCTCACTACCCATAGCGGTTAACATACAGAGTGGAAAGCTACTTCAATCTTCACTAATGTGCAGCATCCACCTGGATGATGCAATGGCAGCCATTTTGTGCCAGTATGCTCACCACACTTTAGTTATTAGGTGGTGAAGAGTTGAGACAGATAGTAGCCAATTAGAAATGGGAGTGATTAAAGAACCAGAAAGACTAGGCAATTGAGGACAATTTAGTATACTGGATTACAGGACACTGGATCATGATATATGTTCTGGCACCAACAGGGTCACCCTGCTTAAGTAACAAAAAAGAATTGAACAGAAATAGCACACAATGGTGAATATAAGGCAAAATAAAGTACCAATGTCTCTGTTCTATAGCCTTTCAAATTTGGTTTGGAGCTCTATCTCTGTCAAGCATTGGCCCGGAATGAGACAACACCTTCTCTAAGTACCTTGAATATATAGTTCTGAAAGGTGTGGATTCAGTTGTCCTCATTGGATTTCTTCTCTGTGCTGTAGGGACAGAAAGAGACAATATTGTTACTGATAACACCCCTTCTCTCCTCAGGGTGGGACTGCTTACCAAAGATGAGCCAGGAGGGTTCAACATCAAATGTGCATATGTGACTATATATATATATATATATATATATATATATATATATATATATATATATATATATATCTTGTCACACACGTGCACATGGGAGGCAGCTAAAGGACTTGAGTAAGGGCAATTTCAAGTCAGACCGGGTTATGAGCCCGATCCCTCTGACTTCACTTCCTGTCTTCCCCTTTAAAAGCCTCCACCTTTTCCTTATTCCATCAGTTCTGTTTTGGACTCGGTTTTTTGCACATCAGTGCTGTATCATTTTGCGACTTTGCAACCAGGATACCAAATATACGGCTGGCTGCCCCAAACCTTGCTATGACTCTGTGTGGAGTTTCTCAAAATATATATAGGCCCCGTATACTGTAACCAAGGTCAAAATAATTAATAGAAACCATTAGATATAGAAGGGAGAGTGGACGGTAAATTTATGGAGGTGGACCGGAAATCAAAACAGTGGGATGCTGGGAAAATGTGGTGGTGGATGGGTAACTGACGTCATCAAAGGGGGACCAGAGGAAAGAGTTGTCTGGGTGCGATTACGGCAACGGTGCTTCGTCTTTTCTGAGAAAATAGAGAGAGAGGTTAGTACCCCGCCATTGTCCCCTGGCACGACTTGTCGTGTTGCACATCGGGTCCTTAAGCTGCTCCCCATGAGCTTGTGCATGACAATATATGCCCAGGAGGAAAAACACAACTTTAAAAATAAAAAAAAATTAACAAACAATGAAGATTCAATAATGTGCTTGTCTTGTGGTCTTGTATGTATGTTATCATCCAGTTCACACTCGAAACCAGCCAACTCTATTTAATTTCAAAAGCAACAGGGGCGCGGTGGTGCTCAAACATAAAGAATGCTGGCATTCACTTCCAGTTCGCTTTCTGGTGGTCATTCTGAGTGTCAACTTGATGATAACATGCATACAAGACCGCAAGATCACCCCCCACCCTACCCAGAAGGGGGTGGGTTAGGGTTTATTTCACCCTACGGTATTCTTAGTCAACTAATGAGAAACATGTGTACCAAGTTTCATGAAAATCGCTCCAGTCGTTCGGAAGTGATGCTGGAACATACATACAAACACATATACATACATTGACTTACAGTATGTATATATCTCTCTATATATGAAAGAAAATCCTGGAATGGAAAAGCAAGTCTACGATACGTGATCTTCTCGGAAAACATTTTAAACACCCGCGAGACCAAAGACATGCCCTATTTACAATCTACCCGCGAGACCAAAGACACACCCTATTTACAATCTATCAAATAGGACAATAGGCAGCAAAACATTCAGTCGTGTGAAGGATTTGAGCACACACAGATCCAGGGCTCTCAGCGCATATAAAGCGTATAAGGACAGTACGTTATAAATGAAATGTCAACAGTTAAGCGGAGAAGAAAGCAGCGTGGAGAAAAAAAAAGAGCAAAAAAGAATAATCGAGGTGCAAATTCAGAAAATAAGGAAAGTAATTATCAGCCCGGAACAAGTGGAATTGAAAAAAAAGCACGTCTAATCTGGCTCAGAATTAAAAGACAATGAGTAAAAGACAAAGTAGAACTTCATAAAGACGTTTACAAACGTTGGCGCTAAACACATGCAGAGCAGGTTAGAGACTACGAAACAAGTGAAATTAGAAAGGCTCAAAAAAAAAAAAAAAACGTTGGCGCTATACACATGTGGAGAAAGTTAAAGGATATGAAAGTAGGAAAATTAGAAAATATAAAAAAAGAAAGTAAAGATTGCATTACCGCAAAACAAACAAACTGCCTCATTTAACTATGAACTAGTCTAACTTTGGTTTTGCAAAATAATTACTACACTATTGCACCTTAACACTTAATTCTACTTTATTCACAGAATTTTACTTATTTATTATGTTCTACTATACTGTTATCTTTCAATCTATGACTTTTTGTTAATCCATCCATCCATCCATCCATTTTCCAACCCGCTGAATCCGAACACAGGGTCACGGGGGTCTGCTGGAGCCAATCCCAGCCAACACAGGGCACAAGGCAGGAACCAATCCTGGGCAGGGTGCCAACCCACTGCAGGACTTTTTGTTAATCTAGCTGATATTCTTCTAACTTTGGACAGTTTTGGATAAGCGGATCAGGATGCATTTCACTGCGTGTTGTCCTGTATAACTATGCATGTGACAAATAAAGAATCTTGAGAATTTCAAAAACGGAGTTTACTACACATGCATTTATTGGTTACTTTGTTAAAGTATATATATTTATCTGTCTGCTTATTTAAAAAGCTAAATTTACCCCAGGAGTGAAAAACGTTCTGTCTAGCCCTTGTACAAAAACCTAGACAAAAGCTGGGGTATCACCTTGGTAACCCTATGTACTTTTGGAAATGTGAGAGGAAAATAGCACGACTTTACAGACAGGAGTCCAATGCAGAACTCTACTTACTTTTTTACTTTGTAAAAAAAAAATATTGACTGCTGATGATGTAGATCATTTTGTCTGTGCTGAAATTCCAAACAGAGAAACCTATCCTGACCTCATTAAAAAGATTCAGCATATTGGGACACGCAAGATTACAAATATTGTTTTTACAGAAGTTCTGAAATAAAAGTGAAACTAATGAAATAGCAACAATTCAAAGAAAAAGAAATCTTAAAAGTGTGTATCCGGAAAACCAAACACGGGGGTTGGCAAGCGAAGCGAGCAGGGGGCGAAGCACCCTAGTATATAAAAGCCAAAGCAAAATGACAAGTAAAAGCCAAGCAAAATGACATCTTTTATTGGCTATCTAAAAAGATTACAATATGCAAGCTTTCAATGCAACTCAGGCCCCTTCTTCAGGCAAGATGTCATCAAACACATGATTGTGTTTATTAAACACGGTATTTGTAAAAATAATCCTGTTTTTGTATCAGGACGTGTGTCATCATGGTTGTGTCTGAGGTTTGGGGTGCTGCAATGCCCCCTGGTGGTCACATATGCTAAAGGCTTAGAAGATGAGGCATATTAAAAACCATCTTCTCTCACCAGCTTTCTCAGAATACAAAATTATATAAATATTCAGAACTGATGTGGTGAAATTTATTGGATGAGAAAATACAAAATTAATAATGAGGATAAGCCAAAAAATGGCCGTGGAAAGAATTCAGGCTTATTTATTTACCTGCACACAGCAATTTATTCTGGATCTCTGTGCTGTACAGAGTATCAAAGGAGAAGAATACAAATGTCTACTACACCTCAGTTACAAAAGTGCCTTTTTTAAAATCTTTTTAGTAAACACTAATTGTTGCAATATAATGTTTTACTGCAATAATTATTATGTGTTTTGATTTCTTTTGCAAAGGTCATTCAGTTTAGCAGAGTGAGGGCTTTGGTTGTTTCAGATTATGAAATGCATGAAGTGTAACATATAGTTCTATTTATATTTTAATATTTGTCCAGTACATTTCCATGTCATGCAAGTGCCCAGACCATCAGCTGCAATAACTTCCTCATTCATTGGGACCTGAGTAAGAATGACATCATTGTGAATGGATGGATACAGAGAGTGATGGTGTAAGTGCATTTCTTCTATAGGCTTCTCACTATCTGATCATACTGTAAAGTGGAATCAGAGATTTGAATAGCTGGCTGGAATTGGTTTGCTGAGTACTAACCATATCTGGAAGTGATTCTTTGCTTCAAAATATAATCTACAAAATATTCTGTGGTATTTTACACATTATAGTAACTTATAGCTTGAGTAACACAGTGGTGCAGCAGTTAGCACTGTTACCTTGTAAGTCCACAGTAGAGTTTGAACAGTGGCAGAGCAAAGGTTTTGAAACAGGATGAGCAAGCTTATTAATGGGCCCTCTTCTCAAGCCTCTTGCTGTTTTTATGTTTTGGTGGTGGTCAATTGTGGAGCATGATTTCCAGATAGGGTTGAAGAGGTTCTTGGTTGGTTGGTTTTCTGGTACTTACTGGGTGGCAGGTTGTGTAGTTTTGTTTCCAGGAGAAGATGTTTTTTAAGGGGGGGATGCAAGTGAGGTGGTGGTTATGGAGGAGGCTGATCCTTATCGTTTTAGTTTTGTCACACTTGTGGTCTCGTCATTTGGGTGGGACCCAGACAACTGCAGCCCATCCCCCACCCTGCCCCACTGTTGGCTTCATTATTGGTATTGTGGTTTTCTTCCCACCTGCCAACTCTAAATTGCCCCAGAATGAGTATGAAAGAGCAAGTGCATTACTGTGCCCTGCGGTATACTGGCACCCCATTTAGGGCTGGGTCTTGCCTTGCATGACCTGCTGCCATAATAGACACATACACTATATGATCATAGACTATGAAAGCAGGTAAGAGCTTGGATGGTTGGATGCATACAGTATATTCAGAAGCCGACTTAAAGGTTAACAGTACTATATCAAGCATGGTTAGAAAAGAAAATGCATACATAACCACCCAGAGTGTCTCAGCAGTGGAATTTAAAAGTGACACCTTGTTGATTACATGTTCTGTATTAATGTTATAGCGATACAAATGAATAGTTCTGTACCACTGTCGGGATTAATTTAAGTTCAGATAAAGATAAATGCAATGGAGGTTTTCAGACCTTTCCTAATTCTCTTAAGAGAACAATACTTGGTTACAGTCATTTAAGATTTCAATTAAGTACTCCTGTAGATCCAATGCTTGGCATTTTAGATTATCAAAAAACTAAAGTAAGTGAAAAGGAGGATGGGATTTTATTAGCTTAAAGTAATGTACAACTATTTAAATCAAAGCAGAGAAACCAAACAGTCTTCTGGTGTTTCAAAGATAGCACTCTCCTTTAGGCAGATTCAGGCAGCTCTCCTATAAAAAAACATTTTTCTACCTTTTGCTACGTTGGTCATTTTTACAGAGGACTAATCTTCTGCCTTGCCACTGGTTACATCCCATTCCACTAAGCATCTGACTATGATGTTTCACAGGATGTTTTGTTTTGTTCTCTTTTGATATTCTCATTACGAATCGACCCATTCATTTTCAGGGCCAGCATTATCCAAGTTCAAGTCATGTAAGTCAGAATCTAAATAGTGTTATTTCTACAAAAAAAAAAAGACTTTTAAAGAAGTTAAACGAGCACATGTACTATTATAGGGGTGTATGCTTTAAAAGAGAAATGGATATTATAAAGATTATATATCTCATAAAATATGCAGTTATACAATAAACAGTGACAGATTTCTGTCCTTCAAAAAATGTTATTAGAAGCCCATGGCAGGGCAACAAAAAAATACTGTCATGCAAACATTTGTGGTCTGAAAACCGAAGATCAAGAGGAAAAAGCATGGGAATGTCCTGTCACACCCAACCTGCTACTGTTAATAAGCAGCATGAAGAGAGGATTCAAAAATGCAGCAACAGGAAGTGGGGACACAATAGGGAGAGTCCAGCAAGAAGAAACGCAGCTAAATGAGGTGTCCTGGCCGGGCAAGGGCCACAGCCGTTCATGACAATATCTATCTATCTATCTATCTATCTATCATGAATTTGGAATATTGCGCTTTTGAGTACTGAGAAAAGCACTATATAAATGTAATGAATTATTATTATTAATTATTATTATTATTATTACTTTACAAGCAAGTCTTGCTTTTAGGTGCATTTAGGTGCAAAACTGCCTATTGTGATTGCCCATGTCTATTTGTCTGTCTGTCTCACTGTATTAACATTCCTTGCTACCAGGGGACCATTTTGTTGAAATTTGGTCCACTTATTTTTCAAAGAAATTCATTAGAACAAAATTTATTGAAATAGGTCAAAGTTTTGAAATTTCAAAGTCTGACATTGAAAAGCACTGGTAAATTTTCAAACTTAGCTATTTCAAAACAGAATAGCATTCTGTGCAACTTCAATTTTGGGTTAATGTACTGTTTCAGATTTAATTTAAGAGAGGTCACTTTCAAGGATTGGCTATAGAGATCCGTAGAGTAAATCAAAAGCTGGAGGAGATGCATGCATGCAAGCCACTAGTACAGCCACACACTTCTCCTGCTGCTTGAGTTAAATTAAATGTAAAAGTAAAAAAATGGCAAAAAGCAACATTTCTAGAAATTAATATTAGAAAAGGAATTATGTAAGTTCATTCTGTAAACACAGTGAACAAGTATGTGCTTTTTATTTATTTTACACTAAAAACAACCTCATGGCTGTGTTATCTGTACATTATGTCAGAGGGGGACACTTTTACATTTTTTTTGTGCACTGGGTGGTTCCATTAGGCACCCACTGTTGGGGACTGGGGGGTGAGAAGTTAAAAGGCTCTCTGTACCTATTAGTGGTATTTGCTATCCTGCAAGGGAATCACTGCTTTGAAGTCTAACCTTAGAGAATGTTTGTATTTACCTGGCTTGGAAATATTGGTTTCTAATCAGCATATCTGAACTTATTAATGTTTGGTAACCATACATTTTGTTAACTTATGTTTTTATTAATTGTTAAACCCAGGCAATTTAGAGGTGCCATTGATTAGACTGTTTGTCCAGGACTGACAACAGAGGGGTGAAGTAAATATAAACTGCTGGCCAGCAGAAGGCAGGGGGGAGAGTCCACAGGAAACGCTGCCAAGACACTCGGACAGGGCACAGGGGCTCGCAGGCAGACAAGGGTACCTGGCTGGTACAACGTGAGGCACAAGGACGGCAACACTTCCAGGGAGGAAGAGACAGCTCCACAAAGAGACGCCGGATGTGGGTTCAGCGAGAGAGGGAATCTGCATGAAAGGACCCAGTAAAGCTGACAGACGAGAAATGAGGCGGGCCTAGGTCCCAGCAACACAAGGAGCCCAGAGTGGAAGAAAAAGGGACAACGAAGAGACGCTGACAAGGAGTCGACAATTTGACACAGCTTCTGCCGGGGAACAGAGGGCATCCATGAACAATTAAGTGTTGGGGTGACACAGTGCCCAAACTGGACTCTGCACCACTAAAGGTTGTATCCACCAATTCTTGTTTTTACGGACTTTTAGAGTGTGGACTGTGTATTTTCCTTTTACAAAAAAGGAAATTAATTCCTGATATGTTTAGGTTCTGTTATGTTCGTTTATCTTTTTAATGTACCTTATATTGTCTTGTACAATAGAACTTACTGTTGCCTTTTCCAGAAATTACTGTTGTGTCTTTCATTGTGTGTTTACTCACCGCCCAATTTAAAGAAACCTGTGTGCTATTATTGGTAAATTTCAGGAGTTCCCAGTCTCTTAATAAAACTGGGTGGCGTAGTCGGATATTTTAATGGTGTCTAAGTTAGATTACCTATAAGTATGACCAGACACCTGTGACAATTATAATGATTCATTATTTCTGTGACACTATATGGGCAAAGCTCCCCAAGTGATGGTGTAAACCATTGGTGAAGCAACAAATACAGTAATTTTACAGTGAGACTTCAATAGAGATTGTAACTCTCAATCATGTACTTCTTTCAAAAATATTATGTTTAATAAATTTGAACTACAGTTAGTGACAGACTCTCCACAACCAACTGCAAATCAATCAATGATATTTTTACATCACTTGAATTGGAATTGGAGTTTAAGAAAGCTATTGAGCCATCATAAGCCTATTTGGGCTACATTTTAACTACAGGACATGTTTTGTTAAAGACTATGTACCGTTTATAATGTAATCTATTAATACATGTAATTTCATTGTGACTGTATTTCTGTTTTTGTTAACTATGTCTCATTGTTCCAGAAATATTTAATAAGCAGAAATGTAATAACTGATTCCTTGATGAAGTAACTGAAACTTAACTAAGTCTAAGAATGTACCTGAATGTTATGCCATGCACACAGTTTTTAACATATTTCTTATTGTTTAAAACTTTTATCATTATTTTGCTGAGCCATTTTGCTTTAGTGTGATTGCCACCATTTTGCGTTGATCCTTGCATCACCGTGCAGTAGTGTTGGGGAGTCAGTTGACACATTTGTCATCATTAATGTGCAACTGCTAGCATCCTAACCTTGTATTGCTTTTCCAAAAATCTGTAATAGAGTTGTTAGGCAGAAATAAAAAAAGATATTGGTAGAACATCTGGTTTACAAACATTTTTGGACAATGATTTTGGCTTTGCATTTTTGCTTTATTGGTTAGTTTTGGTGATCTTTCTAATTCACAAATTCACCTGCTCACTTTTGACCTTTCTTTTCTCAGTGACTTTTAACTATTTCTATTTTTATTTTCTCTATATGAAAAGTCGTCTTTGAGCTAAAACCTTATCTTCCAGGTCCTAGTGCAAAGAAGGCTGTTCAGACAGAGAAAATAATATATTTGTAATGAGGTGCAAGACAAACTCTAGTACTGCTAACTGGATCCTTGACAGGCTAAAGACAAAAAAGTTGAGTAAAATTGTTAAAACCTACCAACAAACAGCCACAGATGAAAAATTCTTCAAAAAATAAGCTCTAGGGAAGAATTAACGTTGTTAAGACAAATATCCTTCCTAAACTTCTTTTTTTATTTCAAAACATTCCAATATATATCAATAAATCGTTTTTTAAGCAATTAGATTCAACTATAACCTCATTTATTTGGAACTCAAAACACTCACGTATCCGAAGAGCGACCCTACAAAGACCTCAGGCAGAAGGTGGCATGGCTTTACCTAATTTTCAGTTTTATTACTGGGCAGCAAACATACAAGCCATAAAAACCTGGACACAAAAAAATGAACATACACAGGCTTGGCCCGCAATAGAAATAAAACCCTGTAGTACTTCTTTATACTCCCTGCTCTGCGCTCCAATAAATGCAAGTTATCACAAATATACTAATAACCCAATTGTGCTTTACTCACTCAGAATATGGAACCAACTTAGAAACCATTTTAAGATGGAAAATCTTTTATCTGTGGCACCTCTGCAAGAGAACCACCTCTTTCAACCCTCACAAACATTTTTAATACCTGGAAAAGATTTAGGATTAAATTGCTCAGAGATCTTTATATAGACAATATCTTTGCATCCTTTGAAGAATTACGTTCCAAATTCAATCTCCCAGCTACACATTTCTTTCACTATCTTCAAATTAGAAACTTTGTTAAACAGAAATTGCCCGGTTTTCCTCATCTCGTACCCTCCACCTGCTGGAAAAAATACTGCTCAATTTCAAGGAATTAGACACCATTTCCGCATTATATAAAATCTTATTAAAGTCCCTTCCTTTCAAAGACCCAAGAGGACATTGGGAAAAAGATCTCTTAATCAATATATCAGAAAAGGAGTGGAAGGTAGCATTGCAGAGAATTCACTCGAGCTCCATATGCGCAAAGCATACAATTATTCAACTAAAAATTATATATTGAGCTCATCTGTCTCGCTTAAAACTGTCCAAAATATTTCCAGGGCAAGATCCAACCTGCGAACGCTGCAGCCAAGCTCCTGCCTCACTGGGTCACATGTTTTGGGCCTGCACCAAACTAACATCATTTTGGACCAAAAGTTTTAAGTGCCTTTCAGACAGCCTTGGTGTCACAATCCCTCCTAACCCACTAACAGCTGTGTTCAGTGTTCTTCCAGATGGATTTGAAGTGGAGAAGGACAAGCAAACTGTGATTGCATTCACTACACTTTTGGCACGCAGACTTATTTTGTTAAATTGGAAGAATCCTAACTCTCCTCTGATAAGTCAGTGAGAAACCGATGTTTTATATTATTTGAAATTGGAAAAACTCAAGTTCTCAGTTAGAGGATCTGTACAGAATTTTTTCAAAACCTGGCAGGATCTAATCAATAATATTTTAGAATAAGAAGAAATAATTATTACCACTTTATTTCCCTTCTCCATTTTTTTTTATTTACCTATATATATTTTTTCCTTTCTTTTGTTTATTTTTGCCCTATTAAAAAGCCCTAAGCAATTCTCCTTTGGCCATGCTCTCCTTCTCAAGGGTGGGGTTTGATTTGTCTTCAATTCTTTTTTTTTTTTTGTATAAATTGGTCTATTTGTATGGAATGATTACAATAAAATTAATAAATAAAATTAAAAAAAAAAGCTCTAAGAAATTGAAATGAGTGATATTGAAGTATTAAGAGACAGGCTCAAGTGTTGCTTATTTATCCATAATACCAATGTCATTCATAAAAAAAAAACTCAGAAAATGTACTTCTGAATAAAGACTGTCAAAACAATTGTTAAAATATGCACATTGTCATAAACTGGCTATGGGCAGTCACTGTGTGTTCACAGGGAAGTAAAGAAACAAACATAAGGCAAAGAAAATGCTACAATTCTAACCCTAACCATATGATGTGTGACAAATAGGGGGCACTGTCGTCCCCTTGAACCCTCAGACAACACGTTCTGACACCAAGTAAAAGTCCAATAATGAATGTATTATAATAACAGTGTGCACAAAGCACCTACACTCCACAATACTCAATAAATCACTAATCAATACAATACAATTCCTAATCATCCTAATCCATTCCCAGTAGCTCAGTCACCCTTCCTCTCAACTCAACTCACTGCAGGGATCTCCCACAGTCCTTTTAAACTCCTTGACCCGGAAGTGCTTCTGTCCTTCAGTCCATGTGACTTCCTAGCACTTCTGGGTCAGATCAAAACTCTTCTTTTCTTCAGCCTGGAAGTACATCATTTCTTCCGATCCTGTGACTGGGAAGTACTTCCGGGTTATAGGGAAAGTACCACTCCCTGTTCTTCCCTGCAGCGTCCCCTGGCAGCCCCCACAGTATCCAGCAGGGCTGTGAATTAAAACTCCAAGGTCCATGATGCCCTGCTGGAATTCAGGGCACCTCCATGTTGCAGGGAGGGCTCCATCTGGCGGCTTGGGAGTATTGGCCGGGATAAACTGCCACCCATATATCACAGATGTCAGTTCATTTTCAATATTTACTCACTCACTTGCTCCAATCCCACCCACTTGTCCTGTTGAGGATGGCCACGTGGCTACCCAGTTCACTCTACCCTACAAACAGTCTACAGCTCCACTGGGACACTCCCATGGGCAGTCAAGACAAGAACACTTCTCAGGCTTCTGACCACAAAGGTATTGAATCACACATAACCTTTCTCCAGGGCAGATCTAGTGTCCCTATTCCTGGTATGGTTTAATTTGCTTTAATTAGAAGTTATTGAATTTTGCATGTCTGTTTTCCTGGATTCCCCTTAGCACAGTGGTCAAATAGTAATTGACAGAGGCACAGACTCCCAAGAAATATAGCATTGGGGATCACTGGGTCATGCATACCACTCCATTAATGTTCTGGTTTGATATGTCACCAATATTGTTCTGTTATCTGACTCAATTACTTATCATCTAGTCAGCTACTTCTAGATGGACTGACTGTAATGGGTGTCAGTTTCTTTTATTACCCAACTGTAGGGGCATGTTTTTAGCTGGAGGGTCCCTGGTGGTGTTGGTGTAAAAGAGATTGAGAAGAACTCCATATTAAAGGACATCACCAGTAGCGGTATTCTGTAATTTTGCAAAGGTGATTTAAAGATGATTCATTCAAAACTAAAATCTGCTATAAACATTGGCTCTCCATTAATACCGGAGACTAAAATTAGTTCTGCCTCATTATACAGAGTTGATTGAATGTCTAACAAATACAAAAAACTTAACCATTTTTACTCAGAAGTACCATCGTGTTCCCTTCTTATCACATTCAGTAATACAGCATCTCCATCAGCAGTAGAAAAAAATCATGCTTCACTTTGTTCAGTTTTGGCTTGGCTCCATTGGCCACTTTGCTGTGCATTTTTTAGTTTCTTGTTTATTTCAGCTTCAAAAAGTGCTTAATGCTGATTGTTGATTGGTATTGCAAACTTAAAGATAACATGCAGATAAACAACATTTTTGGCTTTTTCAAAAACACATGGTTATGCACAGATACAAAATGTACTGTAATCAGTTCATCTCATCTTTATTATCGCATATAGTGGACACAGTAAACTGTGCATGCTTGGCCAAGTGCATCATGCCAACACTGGCTGGCTGCCCAACTCTCATTTCATAGATGATGTCAAATATAGCAGCACAATTAGTATTAATAAGCAAAACAGCTGTTTCCTTTTGAATACGCTATATTTCGCTTGCGAGTTTGAAATAGCGAAACTTACTTAAAACAGGCATTTTGGTTTAGGTGATTTTTAATTTGCTTACTAGGGGGTTCGCCCCCTGCTTGCTTCGCTCACCAACCCCCACTTCGCATCTCTGCTGCTCACGTTGTGAAGAGGGGGGCTGAATGCACCTTTCTGAATGCACCCTCTTAAATGGTGATACAATGGGAAACAAATACAGGTTTTTTTTAACCTCCTCTTTGCTCGATCAGCTGCTGGCTTGCTGCTGCTGCCGTGCCGCATGATCTGCATCTCACGCAGTGCTTTGAACATTTAAAAGCCTGTACAGCAACTGTCCTACTCTTTGTCGTTTATTTCTAGCCCTGGGTGTGGTTAAATCTCTTGGCACAAAGTCTCGTCTTGAGGGACATGAATTTGTGATATTTTTTAGTTTATAATTTAAAAACGGAATAAGAATCTGAAAATCTAACAACATCACATTAAAGTTCGATACATTCTGAAAAGAATGATACCAAACATATATATGTAGGTTTTAAAATAACCCTGATTTAAAGCATGACAAAAAACATGACATAAAGACGTCATATAAAATTGTTGCACTTTTAGGCTTAGGATTTTATATATATATACGGTAGAACCTCTGGTCACGAACGTTTCTGAACACATACAAATCGGGTTACGATCAAAAAACTTGCCATAAATGTTGCATCTGATCACGACCACATGCTCTGGTGGTGAACAAAAACACTGGCGGCCAGTTTCCCTACACGTATGTGCCAATGATTTCCCATTCTCCGTTTCCCATTTTCTTTTGTTTGCGTATATAGGGCCTAACAAGCAGCTGATGTTGCAAAAGGAGTTATAATGTTAACCAAGCAGAGGCCTCAAGTGCTGGAAGATGTGGAAAAACTGTTGCTAGTGTGGTTGAACGAGAAGCAACTTGCAGGGGATAGCGTAAGCGAGGTGATCACATGCAAGAAAGCCAGGAAGATTCATGGCGATTTGCTGAAACAAAATCCTTCTTTGAGTGGTGAAGGTGAGGAATTTAAAGCCAGTAGAGGATGGCTTGAAAAGTTTCACAAGAGAAATGGCATTTCATTTTTTTTCCCTGTGCTTAAATCTCATAAAAAAAGTGTTTACAGCGAGCGGTTTGTAAGGGTCTAGCGCGAACTCTTACAATGTTAGTTTTCTCTGTTGTTCAAGGTTTTCTCAGTGTTATTCAATGTTTTTACATTTAGTTTACTATTACACTGTCCATTCTATGGTATAATTAACTATTTTTGTGCTTAAAAATATGTATTTACATACAGTTCGTACCGTCTGAAAAATACAATTTTATGGGGAAATTACATTCAGGTCGCAACCAAATCAGATCGCGTCCAGAGTTTTTTAACGAATTACAGTCGTGACCAGAGGTACCACTGTAGAGCAGATTTTTTTTTTGGAGGGGGGTGTATTAAGAAAGAAAGGAAGATTGCTTCTTAAAGATTTTGCAGCACTGCATACACTGGTTTTGGCAGCACATTTCTCACAAAATGGTCTAGATTAAAACAAACTGTGGAAAAGTGTTTTTTGTAAAAGCAATCTTTTTAAACACAACTCAAGATGAGACAAAAAGACTCTAAGATAAACACTGTAATCTCATGAGAAAATGACATTTTTATCCCAAAGTGGTTAAAAAAATGCAGAATTTGTTTCCTTTCATAACTTACCGTGTTTGTCAATGCACTCTTGTAAACTTTGTGAGTCCTGAATAAATTGTCTGGAGCAGTACACTGGCTTAAGGGAATTGTATTCCCCACTTTAACATTTACCATAGTGATGCAGATAACACAAAGGGTAGAATATACATGAAATATCAGTTAAAACTGACTATGCTCACAGGGTCAACACCTGGTGGGCGCTTGAGCTTTTAATGCTAAACTTGTCTTCTTTGAACTTCATCAAACTTTCATGCTGGGGAACTTTCCTCCTTTCATTTTGCTTCTGCAAATGGCCTTCATTTGCATGAACTGGCATGCACACTTTTTGAAAGACATGCAGTGTGTTAGAATGTCCCACTCACTGTAGCATTAATAAGAAATATCAAGTAAAAAAATATGAGTCGGTTAATTTTCTTTTTTTTTCACAACCTCACCAAATCACAATCAAATCAGTCAAGTTATTTTTTAGAGTTTGTGGTATTTTGGTTTCCTATATGTTGATATATCAAAATGTCCTTTCTTAGTGGAGACCTACTGCTCTAGTTATACCATCCTGTCAAAATTTCAGCTTTTTATCTAAATGTGTAAGTGTTTTTGTTAATGAGTCAGTCAGTCATTCAGTCAAATTTGCATCATAAACCTATATATTAATTGTAAAAAATAAACATAATCTGGCGTCTGGGATTAGACGTAATTTTATCACTTAAAATTATCACTATAAATTTTTAAATGGATTTTTAAATTGAAGATATGCTGCTGTCAATGCAAACCCAAGGCACTGGCTTATCTCAATTATCTGTTGGGCAAGCTGCAAATCTGGGAGATGTCACAGGGTGAGTGTAAAGGATCTGAAGGCTACCTCACATCTATAATATCTGAGAATCTAAGAGACTCTGAGGAATGTAAAATGGAATATATCAAATATTTCCATTCTCAGCTGGTACACTATGATCACTGCTGCATAATGAGCTCTGTTACACCTTATTGGAAGAAACAGTCATCCAAGGATGGAAAGGGCACCGGTCCAGAGTGAGGATGAAAGTAAGGAGGAAAGGTTTCAGATCTGCTCTGCCTCAATATAACAAGGAATGTTTCATCACTTTTAAATAAGTTGGATAAACTGTCACATCTTATAGCGAGTCACAACAAGTTCTGGTACTGTGACTTTTTGGGTACTGCAGAGAAGCAGCTTAAACATCTTATTTCATACTAGACATTAAGCCCGTTACAATAACGGGCGCTAGAACAGTAGTGTATAAACATTAGTAGGAACAGTCTATATTAAATGGCAAGGGACCTTTTACCTTATTAATTTTTTTCCGTAAAATGCCTGTAATTTTCTCTGATAGTAATACTGGATTTGCTGTCCGTAATATGCATTTAATTTTCTGTCACAGCAGTGGGCAATCAGCAGATTCTCCCCAGCAACTGATGTAATGTGTGCAAAAATAAATCTACTTTTACTTTACACTTTACCGGGCCCAGCTTCTTAATCGCAACTCTGACATCCTCAGAGTGAACACTTGCACAACAATGGGGAAGCTGGTCTCCGCGTCTCAGTACCCGATTGGATTTTTCGTGTTTTCTGTTTTAGGTCTTGCCTCATTTACCGAAATCCGATTGGATCTGCCGCGCAATATTTTATAGGACCCGCCCTCTCTCTTGTGTGATGCGTCAGGCAGCCTTTGAAGCATCTGCTTTGAAGCATTGCACTGTGCCCCACGCATGCGCACTTCACCAGAAGACACACACATGGACACTGGACGCACACAGGGGTTTTATTAAAGAGGATGCTGTTTTAACACTGGACAGGTTTATCTGATATGATCAGAAAGACTGGGAAAAGCAGGAATAGCACTAGACATGTATATGAATGAACAATGTGTAGAAACAAGCACACCACAATTAGAACAAAGTGTGTAACCCAGACATTAAAATACTGACTGAATTCATCCATGTTACTGCTAAATAAAAATTAACAAGGATAATACGACTTATTAATTCTGCAACAGAAATGATTCACTCTGTTACCAACAATCAAATGTTCATCAGATTAACATTAATGTTCAATCAGTCAGACCTTAGAATACTGGTGACTTCAACCACAGGAACTTTTGGAAGCATGCTCTATTTGTGGATGTAACAAGCTTGACATGCTATTTCCAAATGTCAATGCCTTTAAATGTAAACCTGTGGCACAACTGGGCAGTGCTGATCATCATCTGACCAAGTTTTCTCCCATCTACAAGCAGTAGAAGTACAGTACTCTGTTTATCGTGATACAATATCCTTCAATAAAAGAGGAGGAAACCCCCCATGAAATTTCAAGCACTATGATACAAAAAAAGTGCCAGTACTCTAGTTAGAAACTTTACGAAGAATTTGGAAGAGGTGCTGGTACTGTGTACTGGTGAGTACTGACTCTTTTCAAGTACTGCCTGTTGTTTTCTTATGATCTAAGTCAGAAGTTATTGTGTGGTTATGTGGGGATCAAATCCTTGTTTATGTCTGCTTTGTAAATTTGTGATTCTCTTGTTTGTATTAATTTTGTTTCTGTTTATTTGCATTATTTGTTGTATTTGATTTTGTCAATGTATTATCTATGCCTGTGTTATGTTTTGTGTGTTTTGTGGGTGGTCCCTGCAAAAGGGTCTGGCCTTAGCCCTATAAAGGTGGGGACAAAGCCAAGGTTTCTTGCAGTTCATATGAAAGCACCCACTCACCCACAGGTGGTGAGTTCTCTAGTGTTTATACATGTGCTTGGATTTGTTCACCTCTTTACTTTGTATTTTGACTACTCTTTGTATTTGCAATTGGGGCTTTGAGCTCTATTGAATTGCCTTATTTCTTAGAGAACTACTTTGCCTTGTATGTTCCATGGAGCTTATTTATGGTTCTACAGATCTTTTGAATAACAAATCTTTTTATTTATAAAGATTCTACATGGCCCTCTATGTTACTGGCCAGGGTTTTTTAAAGGTGTTTACCCTGTAGTAGCCATTTTTTAACTGTTCAGGACTTATGTGTTTTGAGACACTCAATCACAATACAAAGTGTGTTTGAGATGCTGTAGTTTCTTATAATATTTATATATTTTTTGAGTTTCTGTAAAATTTTAATTTCCCCATAGGGAAAAAATAAAGTAATTTCTAACATTATC
Organism: Erpetoichthys calabaricus; assembly: GCF_900747795.2. Taxonomy (NCBI): domain Eukaryota; kingdom Metazoa; phylum Chordata; class Cladistia; order Polypteriformes; family Polypteridae; genus Erpetoichthys; species Erpetoichthys calabaricus. Next base: position 135,658,103 of record NC_041403.2, read on the forward strand.
TATATTAACAATCATTCACAAACCAAACAATTAAGCACATTTTCTATAAAGATTACATGTTTATAGCTAAGACGGCATTATTTTATGTGTGACATATTTAGTGACTAGCATTGGGATGAAAAAGATAAAAAAATAAGCAGCAGGTGAATTGGCCAGACAGATACTTTATTTGATAAGAATATCTTACATTGGTCAAAGAAGTCCTGATTTAAAGTCACTGAGGGATAAACAGTTGCTCATGGGACACAGTGAAGGCAGCTACACATGGAAACTTTCTATGGGGAATGGCATGACCCTGAGCCGGGCTCTCCAAACCACTAGACAGATGAAAGTGAGTCCAATTCAGGATTGTTGGGCTTCTATTCCTTTAAATACATGCCAGCACTGAAAAGTGTATCTAAAGAATTTCAAATAGCACTTCAAGGAAATGGCTAAAGCACCTGCAACTTAGTAAGGGACTGATGTGCGTGCTGTCGACGCCTAATGGGCAGCTATGGTTCATTGTCTGCTTCTCTGATCCTTCTTTTTTCACTCTGAAACTGCTGTACCCATTTACATCTTCTAATAAAAGCCCACATTTCTGGATTGTTTTGACTGGATTAGGGGGTCTCTAGGGGGCCTTTGGAATACAAATTTCAAACTGTTTCACATTTGTCTTGAAGGAAGCGGCAAGTGAGAAAAATGCAGTATTTTTCTTTTGTTTCGGGACTTGGATCTGATCCCAGGTCTAGTTACTACCTGTTTGGAATTTTCTCATTCTCTCCATGACCACTGTGGTTGCTCCTCCAGTTTCTTCTCACAACTTTGTCATGCTAAATAGTGTGTGCAAATTGACACAGTATGAGTTAATTGTGTGTGCTAGACAGATGTATTACCTGGGAATAATGTTGCCAGAAAAAGGATGTGACAGCACATGATCCTGTAATAGTAAAATTGGGCTCAGAAAAACGCAAGACTGGAGGAATGTTTGGTACTGTTGTATTGTTCCAATGATGAATACAGATGGATGTCATCAGCTCATGAAAAAAATTTAAAAGCGTCCTTCTGAATTATATCTCCAGGTGGCAACATATATAAAGAAAAGCAAATTGATTTCTGAGGCCCATTGTGTCTGAGTGCAGACAGGAACATGACAGTATTATCTTTAGACATCTGTTCATATTTAAATTGATTTGATAAATATGAAAATTTCAAATGAGAAAGGTTTGATTTCTGAAGTCTGTGTGGTAGAAATGTACCATTTAAACAGTATTCTACTTAATCACCAGGGGCCTCATGTATAAACGGTGCGTACGCACTGAAATGTTGTGTACGAACGTTTCCACGCTCAAATCGCGATGTATAAAACCTAAACTTGGCATAAAGCCACGCACATTTCCACGGTACCTCATACCTTGGCGTACGCAATTTCTCCGCTCGGTTTTGGAGACTGGCAGCACCCAGCATCAAAGCAATGCTACTGTTCCTGTGTGGTCACCCTTTCTTTCTTAGACCCACATTCCTGACGCGGTTTTATAAATTCACTGAAATTAACTGCATATTGTTTATTAGTGTAATGCATCTGATTGTAATTAACCTGCAGCAATATAATGGTCCAGGGAATTGCCATAGTATTCCAAATACCATAACTGCTTTAGCGTTGTTACGCTCACTGCATCTTCTTCTTCTTTCAGCTGCTCCCGTTAACGGTTGCCACAGCGGATCATCTTTTTCCATATTACTCTCACTGCACCACTCAGAGTATTTATATCACTGTATCTGAGTGGGGAATCACAGCAGCAGCTGATCAGAAAGAGAATTATCGGTATACAGTTTCAAGCACACACTACTTCAACCACGACAAAACATGTCAAAGCCATTCCTGTACGGACCTTGCGTTTCAGAAAAAGTTTCATCCCAAAAACTATAAATGCACTCAATCAGTCCATCAAGTGCTCCTTGTAGAACTGTTTGTACTTATAAGTACAATTACCGGTACCCCACTGTAAACTTGCACTACAGTTATAATATTGCACAACCTGCGCCACTTTATAAAGCGCATATGATCACGATATAATTTTTAAGATGAAATGCAGCAAAATATGTTGCTTATAGTATACAGATAAAACTTTAACTTTATTTAAATAATCTGTATTGTTAATAACTAAACATGTTAATAACTAAACATGGTGCCGCAGCGCTAGCGAGCCGCTGGTGCTCTGTTCACGGATAGCTCCTGCCTTGCGCTGTATTATTGCTGGTGCTGACGCAATACTGGAAGGATAGTCGGATAGAATGATTAAACATGTACTACGAAGATATTTCAATGTTCCTTAAAAGTTTTGAAGAATCGGTGTTCTAAGCTTACAGATGGCTTAACGTCTATTACAGAGCTGATTGTGTGGTGATTGGGTATTTGGAGAAAGAAAAGTAAGGACAGGAATTGGAGGTTAGTACGTTTGAAAGAGACAGTACTTCTGTAATAAATTATTTCATCAAAGGTCGCACATGGTGCAGCAAGCCTCTTGCATGAGATATGAACAATCACTGCGCCACGGTGTTCCCATGTTTAATAACATGCTTTCATTCCTATCATCATGAAAAAGATATCACGTATACATCTCAGTATTTTAATTATTCAGAGAGCTGTAATATCACGAATGCAATGGATTCTGTGTCCTGTCGGAGAAAGAGAAACAACGGAAGCACGTAGTGATTCACACACATAGAGCACATAGAAGATCAAATACAGAACAAAGCATTTAACGTGCTACTTGAGAAACTAGTAAAATAAACGATTTTAAGATGAAGTTTATGATGTTCTACTTTAATGACAAAATAAACTACATGATTAAAATGGACATTCTGAGATTAAAGTTGACATTTTGTGCTTTTTTCCCACTGTGTGCCTATTTTTTTTTCTCTGTACCCAAATAAGCTTTCATATGACACTCAGACGGTGGGCTACGAGTCGCCTTTTCACGCCGACTTTGATATGTGACTTCTTTTTTATTTCGGGCACTGTGCGACTTTGTGAACTTGAGCTTTCGAGTTTCTCTGACACTATGTCACTCGATCAACTTTCTTTTGTTGATTATACCACTGTTTAAACCAACAAATAGTTCGTTTTTCCTTTGCCTCCACTTGGTATTCACTGAAATTCTTATATTTTCCCCCGTGCTTTTCCCATTGTCTTTTCTCAGAAGGCTACTTATATTGATTTGCATATTCAAAGAGGCGTAATTCTGGGAGGAGTTGGGGTGTGACAGAAGGCGCGTGCACGTGCATTACTTTTCACGCTGATCGGGATTTATGTAGTGGAAGAACGTGAAAGTTTGCATACATACAGATTCCTGCATCTGGATTTTTCTGTGCGTATGCACATTCCCGCTTTTGTGCTTACGCCATGTTATAGTGTGAATTCTATGCACGGCGTTATACATGAGGCCCCAATTGTATCAGTTCTATTCAAAATAAGCAACATCTGATCAATCAGATGTCATGTGAGTGTCCCGTTGTCAACCTACAAGCTATCTTACTATGAAAGGTTGTTTCAATTGAAATACATACTTTAGAGACAACAGGGAACCCATCATCCAAGATAACAAAAAAAGAAAAAAAGGCATTCTGCCTGTATACTGTACATTATAAAGCAACAGTCAGTGTTGCTGTCAGTAATGTTGACGAGTAGTGTGGATAAAAAATGTAGACTTTTTACTTATTTTCTTGATACCTTTTTTGCATGGTTGGTTTTTATATTAATAACACAGTCTGTATGGTCATTCTAGTTTTATAGAATTGTTGTATGCACAAGCATTGTTATTGAAGATGAAAGATTAACATGCATAACATAATATCTGCATTAATGCATGGATTTAAAAAATATAGAAATAAAATCTGTAATTGTACATGTTACTCAATATATTTTTTTCACTTATCTACTGATGCAGGAATCTCTTATTTCTAGCATTAATACTCTACCCATGCCTGCATGGGCTTAATTTCTGGTTTAGTTGCATACCTTACTGTCTTTTTCTTTGCAAACTGTTTTTAGCTACCTAATTATCCACTGCGGAGTTCTTCTTAATTTCTTACCGCTTCTAAATTTTGGGATGAACTTGTCCTAAATTGTACAAAACTAATTATAAATTTGGTTTAATGCTCACAAATTGTCTCAAATCTTTAAAGTTTATCCCTGTTTTTCTTATTTAGATTTCACTCCATCTGATTAAAATTTTCCCTACCAAAACTATACTTAAAAGTTTTACTTATTGAATATGTATTCTGACAAAACAATATTAAATGTGGTCACTAGATCCTTTTTGGTTTAATCACCACTGCCCCTATCCTGGTTGTTACAAAATATGACAGTAAATCAAAAAATAAAAGCAATTTGAATATTTATGTGGTAACTGCAATGGATAGAAGCTGATGCAATACAGGTGAAATTCACCAAAGGAGTGCATATTAGTAAGCTGTTTGGGTACTCATCTTATGCAAAGTTTATGGTACCCCAAGTCATCATACACCATGCTATGTGCAAATCCATAGGTGATTTCCATCATCCAACAGCAACAGTGGAGAATGTAATCCATCAGCCTTCTGTGATGAAAGCATTCACCATGTTGATGCGTGCGCAATGCTGATGATCGACAAGATTGAGCTTTGCTGGTTACACTTGATCTTCTTGCTCTTCCTGCTTTAAAACTTTCTACCTATTCTCAAACTTTTCATGCTGTTTTTACTTCAAAACTGAGCCAATATCCTTTGGAGAATTTCAACAAAATTTTCTCCCTCTGCCCATGGAAATGTCACTACAGTACATTGTTCAACAGTTGCGCTATTCCGCAGACAGAGCATCCATGTTTATTTGACTTTGGCTTCAACTAGACTAATGGCAGAGTTCGTACTGTGCTGTGCGTGTTCAAACTACCCATTGGTCATCACAAATGTGTTGTATTGCATCAGTGTCTATCCATTGCAGTTACTGCATCATTTTTAAATTGCCTTTTCTTTTTGATTTACCTTTGTTCAAAACTAGAGGTGCTGCTCCTCTCATTGGAGTTTTAACATACTGTGTTAAAATTAGTCACTGATTATGTCTAAAATCTCCTTTTCTTGTGCTGTACTATTTGTAAGGTTATCCAATTAATATTTCTCTATTATAAAAGAAAATCTTGAGACGAGACTTTTGCCAAGAGATTTTTTCAAGTCCCGCCCTCCTCTCAACCACTTTTAACCACAGACCTCTTACTTCTCATTTCTGTGAATGCTTTTGTCAGACACAGTTCCTCCACTCTCAACTCTTATACATTTTATGTTTTCCTCACTTTAAATTCCCAAAAAAAGAAAACTTATTATGTCCAAATCTTATTGAAGAATCTCATCCTGAAGGGTTATCAACAGAAGAAATGAGTACACAGGCAATCCTAACACTGAGAAATGATGAAGTAAAACGAATTAACAAGAAAATTGTTGATCGGTTACACGTCAAATTGCTCAAACATTTGGTGGTGATGTTGCGGAAGATGAAAACATCAACTTCCAATATCCTGTAGAATATCTACAAACGTTAACACCGTCCGGTCTTCCACCGACCAAATTACTGTTGAAAGGATGTATCGTAATGTTATTGTGTTACTTTATGTCTGAGTGATGGGCTATGCAATAGGACAAGATTAGTTGTATTCAAAATTGGTCGAACAATTTTGACAAGTAAAATTTTAACAGGCGACAAGAAAGGTAATGTAGTACATCTTCCGCAGATAACATTAGACATCAAAGGAGATCTTGATATGCCATTCGCATTAAAACGTTTACAGTCCCCCGTTAGAATATCTTTTGGAATGACAATTAACAAATCACAGGGACAAACATTCAAAAAAGTCGGTTTATTTATTAAAGAGAAAGAAACGATATTCACACATGGGCAGTTATATGTTGCACTGTCACGATGTAAGTCCAAACACGGAATCAAAATTCAATGTGATATTGATGAAAAGTTAATTCAAAAAATTGTTTTTACTGAAGATTTACAGTAAATGTGTAAGTTTAAAAAGTATTTGCGTGTTAATTTCAAAGCCAAACTGAATGAAAACGTATAACGCAAGAAATACATCTAACGCAACAGGAAACATAATTTTCTTTCAATTTATTGCATTTTACTCTTTTTTACTATGGTTAATTACTCGCTGTAATGTAAAATAGTTAGTTCTATTATGCATATGTAACAATTCCCATGAAAATAATAATCTGTTGTAGCAGTTGAGGTGTTTAGCGTCCTCTTGAACCCTCAGGTACGACTCCAAACACCAGGTAAAAGTCCAAGACTTCTTTATTTTCTTATAATACAGTGTACCAAGCACCCTCCACTCCACACTACTCATATAAATACCAATCAACTACAATAATCACAAGTCCTCCACTCCCAGACACTTAGCCACCCTACCTCCCAGGTCAGCTCAGTGTCTGGGCTTTCCCAGAGTCCTTTTATACTCCCTGACCCGGAGGTGTTCCTGCCCAACAGTCCACAAGTCCTTATTACTGCCGGGTCAGGGTAAAAGTCCTTTTCTTCAACCTGGAAGTACGTCATCTCTCCTGTTCACGTGACCAGGACGTACTTCCAGGTTATAGGGCACATAAGAGTCCACGAGCCTCCCTACAGCGACTCCCGGTGGTCTCCAAGGTATCCAGCAGGGCTGTGTATAAAAACTACAAAGTCCATGAGGCCCTGCTGGAATTCGGGGCACGTCCATGCTGTCGGGAGAGCTCCTCCTGGCAGCCTGGGGGTGAGGGCCGGAAACTCTCGCCAACCATCCATCACACTGTTTAAATTGTACATCCGCATCCCCATACACAAGCGGCAGAGCTGTGAAGTGGCTAGCGTGTTGCGCCCACCCGGGGGTTGGTGAGCGAAGCGAGCAGGGGGCAGAGCCTTATTTGAAGTCTTATGTGACTATAATATCCACTACTTAATTTGTCTTTTTATAATTATAAAAAGCTGCATTGTAAAACTATTGTCTGTACTGGGGGTCTGTAACACACCGTCAGTCCTCTAACCCTGATGCTTTCTAGTCAAATTTAAATTTAAACATCAGTAAGATGGAGCTCATAAACCACTGGAAGGACAAACAAATATTTTTAAAATCTCTTTGATGCAAATGGTGACTCTCCCATCTTTTTGGTTTTTCTCTCTTTCCTAAAATATGTATATAAATCGGTTTTACTTATTTCTATCTCTTGTATGAAGCTAGATTTCTGCGATTACTATGATATCATTACTATATGCAGCTACATACTGTATAATAATTCACTTGTTTTATCCTTGGTACTCCTAGCCTTAAGGTAAGCAATTTAAATTATGAAGTGTTTTATACTATTGTAACTGTACAGTCTAACTTCCAGCAGCAATTAAAAATAATGTATTGCAATAGTCAGTTACTGGTTGCTACAAATGAATGAATGCATCATTTGTATATGATAATTGCCTTAATTGTATAATATTTGTTAGCTAGAGATAACAGGCCTTAGAAAGTGTGTAAATGTGGCCACATAACCTTAAATTTATGTTAAAAACATTAATTTAAATATAGCATTTAATATCACATATTTCATTATTAAGTTCTTTGATTTACAATTGTCTGTCTTATTTTGATGTTTAACTTCTAACAATTAAATGAGAATGATGCTTGTGAATTATATTTCCTATTGGACATTTACTGAAAGAAATACAGTCATATGAAAAAGTTTGGGAACCTGTCTTAATTCTTTGGATTTTTGTTTATCATTGGCTGAGCTTTCAAAGTAGCAACTTTCTTTTAATTTTTGACATGCCTTATGGAAACAGTAGTATTTCAGCAATGACATTAAGTTTATTGGATTAACAGAAAATATGCAATACTAGCCGTACCATGCAGTACTAGGCGTACCATACGCCGCATAATCAGGCCGCTTTTTTAATGATTTTTAAGCACAGGGAGAAAATTAACATTTGAAAAATCGGAAATGTAATAAATCACCAAGAAAAGTAACATTTCATGTGCCCACCCCCAACTCGTCACCTGAGTCATTTTCCTCTTTGCACAGTCCATATGCACGTGTGAGTCACGTAGACTTTTCATTGTTGTTTGCGGTTTTGGCTGCTTTTCTATATATAATCCACCAAGTCATCCGACCATGGTAGTACCGAGGGGGGGCGTACAAAGGGCAGGGACATAATCAGTGCGAGCGTATGAGCCGCTAGCCATGTTTTTGAAAGTTTGGCTCTGTGCCTTATTAATTGTCATCGCTAAGGCAATTCTAACAGGAAATTGTCTTCGTCTTAAAGTAAAAGGCAAATTATCCGCGACAAACTGTTTTACACGGTGTATACCAACTCGCGGCGTAGTATACGCCGCATAATCACGCTGCTTTTTTAATGTTTTTTAAGCAGAGGGAAAAAAATGAACATTTGCAAAATCCGTAACGCTGCTTTCAGTAAGTACAATGAACACGCGTTTAATTTGTCAGCCACTTTTTGCCAGCCTAACTAACACCCACCCACCCAGCTTGTGTGAAAAAAGTGTGCCCGTTCTTTCATCATTTTGTTGCAGCCTATCAAAGACTTGCTGATCATGTTTTGTAGACTCAATATATATTGGCTTTTCACTCAGCGCGAGGGCGCGCATTCATCTCGGATTATTACATCCTGCTCGACTAATCTGCTACACGGCTGCGTTTGAAAAGCCGACTTATCCCGGATGAGTTTCACCGGCATTAATGATTAGGAATCTGTTTGGAACAAAACCCTGCATCCACAGGGGTTCACCAGGACCGAGTTTGGCAAACACTGCTGAACACAGACGAAACCGACTCAGGTGAGGAGTGGGGGCGGGCAAAGTAGTTGCAGCTATTGATTATTCAGTGTTGTTTGCCTGGGTGTCTGATCTGCGTTGACTGACATGGCTGTTTTCTGCGTATCCCATGGTTGTCTTCCGGCAGTGTGAATGCCTCGAGAGACAGGGCGTCCTTGTGTGGTGAGTTGTTGCAGTTTGTGACCACGTCGCCGACATTATCCCAATGTTGGCAAACAAAGCCAACAGCCATGTTGCGAAGTTTGAGAACAACAGTTTCGTCAATGACATTTTTACATCCAGCTAGTCTGCTAGACTAATCTGCTACACGTCTGCGTTTGAAAAACCGACTTATCCCAGATGAGTTTCACCGGCATTAATGATTAGGAATCTGTTTGGAACAAAACCCTGCATCCACAGGGGTTCAGCAGGACCGAGTTTGGGAAACACCGCTAAACACAGACAAAACCGACTCAGGTGAGGAGTTGGGGCGGGCAAAGTGGTTGCAGCTATTGATTATTCAGTGTTGTTTGCCTGGGTGTCTGATCTGCTCAACAGGATCATAAATAAAAGGAAAACAATGTGAAGGCAATGTCACAGGTGATCCTGTGGTATAGTGGGTCCACAGCTCCCCTTCAAAAGCCCATTTTTAAATAAATAATCATCTCACTCACAGTGTAGTGAGGGGCGTGGAAGTGTGGCTGAAACGGTTTCCGGGTAGACTCGTGCTGCGGGCATTTCTCCCCTGTGCAGTGTGTGAGCGAGTGAGGAGAGAGAGAGAAAGCCGGTACGTTACAGTGAGCGAGAGCAGGCTCGAAGGCAATGTGTTCCTGTGGTATAGCGGGTCCATAGCGACCCTTCAAAAGGCCATTTTTAATCATGCGACTGACAGTAGTGGAGTCAGGCACAGAGAAGGTCAGCTGCAGAGAGAGCATCTCGACTGTTGCAGGGCCTGAAGCAGGTGAGACGCTAATGAAAAAGAGGCACAGGGCTTATTGGTTTTTAAAGACTGCTTCCTTCATTGTGTTTTAACTTCAGTTTTAAAGGATTGAGCGGCTCTCTCTTGCGCTGCCTGTGTGTGCCTCTGTCTCTTTGTGGTGCTACCTGTGTGTGCCTCTGTCTCTCTCTGGCGTTGCTTCTGTGTGTGTGCGCGGCTCTCTCTCTCGCGCTGCATATGTGTGCCTCTGTCTCTCTCTGGCGCTGCCTGTGTGTGCGCGGCTCTCTCTCTCGCGCTGCCTGTGTGTGCCTCTGTCACTCTCTGGCGCTGCCTCTGTGTGTGTGTGCGGCTCTGTCTCTCTGGCGCTGCGTCTGTGTGTGCCTCTGTCTCTCTGGCGCTGCCTGTGTGTGCGCGGCTCTCTCTCTCGCGCTGCCTGTGTGTGCCTCTGTCTCTCTCTTGCGCTGCCTCTGTGTGTGTGTGCGGCTCTGTCTCTCTAGCGCTGCATCTGTGTGTGTCTCTGTCTCTCTGGCGCTGCCTGTGTGTGCGCGGCTCTCTCTCTCGCGCTGACTGTGTGTGCCTCTGTCTCTCTCTGGCGCTGCCTCTGAGTGAACCAAGGTTCCAATGAGGTTGACTAATGAAAAGTCAACGTGGCTCAGAGCTGCAAGTGGACTGTGGCACAGACAAACAGAAATGACGGCATGTTTTCCGAGGTGCCACGTCCGAGTTGGTGGGCGTGGCTCTGTGATTTTTTTCGTCATATCCAATGATCAAAGAGTTGGTGGGCGTGGCTCCTTCCTGCGTGCGCCATTGGCGTCTTACTTGTCAGCGGTTTAGTGAATCCACGCCCCTTCCGGTGTGCTGTCCATGGGTGGCTACTTGTCTCCCGGCTTAGTGAATTATATATATAGATGCATCATAACAAAATTAGATGGGTCCATAAATTTCGGCACCCCAACAGAGATATTACATCAATACTTAGTTGAGCCTCCATTTGCAAATATAACAGCCTCTAGATGCCTCCTATAGCCTTTGATGAGTGTCTGGATTCTAGATGGAGGTATTTTTGACCATTCTTCCATACAAAATCTCTCCAGTTCAGTTAAATTTGATGGCTGCCGAGCATGGACAGTCTGCTTCAAATCATCCCATAGATTTTCGATGATCTTCAAGTCAGGGGACTGTGACAGCCATTCCAGAACATTGTACTTCTCCCTCTGCATGAATGCCTTTGTAGATTTTGAACTGTGTTTTGGGCCATTGTCTTGTTGGAATATCCAACCCCTGCGTAACTTCAACTTTGTGACTGATGCTTGAACATTACCCTGAAGAATTTGTTGATATTGGGTTGAATTCATCTGACCCTCGACTTTAACAAGGGCCCCAGTCTCTGAACTAGCGACACAGCCCCAAAGCATGATGGAACTGCCACCAAATTTGACAATAGGTAGCAAGTGTTTTTCTTGAAATGTGGTGTTCTTCTTCCGCCATGCAAAGCGTTTTTTGTTATGACTAAATAACTCAATTTTTGTCTCATCAGTCCAAAGCACTTTGTTCAAAATTAATCTGGCTTGTCTAAATGAGCATTTGCATACAACAAGTGACTCTGTTTGTGGTGTGAGTGCAGAAAGGGCTTCTTTCTCATCAACCTGTCATACAGATGTTCATTGTGCAAATTGCACACATCTGTAGAACGATGTACAGATACACCATCTGCAGCAAGATGTTCTTGCAGGTCTTTGGAGGTGATCTGTGGGTTGTCTGTAACCATTCTCACAATCCTGCGCATATGCCACTCCTGCATTTTTCTTGGCCTGCCAGACCTGCTGGGTTTAACAGCAGATGTGCCTGTGGCTTTCCATTTCCTGATTACATTCCTTACAGTTGAAACTGACAGTTTAAACCTCTGAGATAGCTTTTTGTAGCCTTCCCCTAAACCATGATATTGAACAATCTTTGTTTTCAGATCTTTTGAGAGTTGCTTTGAGGATCCCATGCTGTCACTCTTCAGAGGAGAGTCAAAGGGAAGTACAACTTGCAATTGACCACCTTAAATACCTTTTCTTATGATTGGACACACCTGTCTATGAAGTTCAAGGCTTAATGAGCTAATCCAACCAATCTGGTGTTGCAAGTAATCATTATTGAGCAGTTACATGCATTCAAATCAGCAAAATTACATGGGAACCCAAATTTTTGCACAGCCAGTTTTTCACATTTGATTTAATTTCATACAACTAAATGCTGCTTCACTAAAAATCTTTGTTCAGAAAACACCCCAGTACTCAGATGTTCCTAGGAAATGAAAGACATACCACTGTTATCTTTTTTGTTGAAAGAAGAGTAGATTATTATGCAGGCTGAGAGGGGTTCCCAAACTTTTTCATATGTATGTATGTAATGATGGATAGGACAAGTTGAAGTCCCAAGGAACAGAAGTATTAATTATTCGTGAGTGGCAGAGAATTTAGAATTCTTTCTATATGGATTGCAAGAGAATAGTCAAATACATCACAAGATTCAATGCACAGAATCTTTCAACATGCTAGTAAAACAAAGCAAAGTCCCTAACCAGAAGTCCTTTTCCTTAGAGATTATGAGCAATAAGTCTCTTGTGATGGTCTACTCTTTGTAGTCATAAGACTGGATACTTGATCGTGGTCATCTTTTACAACAGAGTTGAAGCACACACTGGCACTGTACTAGCTCACATTATGTTGCTTGTCCTACATCACAAAATGGAAGGGTGCAAGGGGAAGCAATGAACAACGTAAATAAGAATTAGCATTAAGAATACATCAAAACAAGGCATAAATGTCAATGGTTAATATTGATTTATTCTTGAATGTTGTGTAATTAAAAAGTAACAACCACAAACTTAATAAATCACTTAATCATGGAGGCGAAAAAGAGCATTGTCCCTGACTTTTTTACTGAAAACAAGAATGATGAAATACTGCCTTCTGAGTTTTGAATGTACTAAAGATGATTTGGTAAGTATAAACTAAACCAACTATGAACATTGCCTGACAGTTATTTTATGTTATGAACACTATCTCTAGTCAAATACACCAATGGCTTTCTATTATTGCTGCACACTTGGAAGGTGTGGACTGAACCAGCAACAGCACGATGTACAGTCCAGTGCCTTTACCATTAAGTCACACTTCCTAGATGATAATTCTCCTTCCAGGCACTTTTCTTTTGTATGTGATGAGGCAGAAAAACTACAATAATAGATTTTTCTTTAATAAAGAATCCATAGTCATGTTTGATTCTGATGCTTGGTCATTGTCTGTGTGGAGTTTGCACATTCATTATGTGTCTGCTTGGAATACATTTAGTCCTTTTCAATGAGTCAATGAGATTTCTCATATTACCCTTACAATACAATTCATGTTGTTTCTGTAGAAATCAATAATCAGAAATGTACATAATAGGCATTGTTCAAGCAAGCTTAGCTTTGTGGCATTAAATTAAACCTACAGCATACCTAAAACAAAGAAATTGTAAAGAATAGCACATCTAATATATAAGCTATTGTTAGTTTATGATGTTTCCCTTAAACACATTCGTCTGTGCCTGTTCTTCTTTATAAAACGGTTTACTTTATGTGGTGCTGCTGAATGTCACTATGTCAAGAATTTCCATCAACGGTGCAGATAAAACAATGCCCTCTAAAACACAACATTCTCAAACCCACATAACCCAATGAAGGTTTGTGGGATGCATGAGCCTATAATGGCAGTACTGAGCACAAGGTAGGAACCAGCCCTGGACAGCCATGAAAACTCACAATAATATGCATGTGAGAAATTAAAGCCCTTGGTATGCTAAATGATTAAATAAACAAATATGTTATAGTAAAGTTACTAACCCTAAATTTTAAAAGGTTAGCATTCATTGTTCCATTAAAGACAGTTAGCTAAAGAGATTAAATGATACAGATATATACATTTAATTTCCTTTGATAGTTTATGCCCCAAGAGTTTGTTACACCATGATAAACAACAGGAATACATTTGAAAATACCCTTTATTCAGGTCAAAATACCATGTGTCATGTACCCATACTGCTACTGTAAAACAGAAATGGAGGGGCACAAACATTTCTTGGAGGTTTTTATTATCCATTTACATTACACCCGCAAAATTCACGGGGGTTACATTCCTAGAGCACCCGTGAATTGTGAAATACCGCAAATTTTGGATGTGGTTAAAAAGAATGCCTATTTTTATAGTTTAAACCCTAAATATGCCCCCAAAACACTCAGCTTAATACATTACCTAAAAAAAAGAATGTAAAGGTAAACCTGTATACTGCACAGCACTGTACTGCTATGTCTCCCACAGTGCTAGAATGTAAAATACCGATGTTACTGCTATATGTACTGTAATTCATGCAAGCACGTTATCATTGCCAGAAGCCTTAGAAGGAGCAGGGCCTTTCGGCGGCATCTTGGGGCTTTAACTCTTAAACTGCCACATACTTGGGGGTTAATGCATCCCTGGACGCCAAATACTTTTTTGCTGCACTTTAAGCAAACGCCACAATTCACAGAAAAAGAAAAAGTAAAATTTTAATGGAACACTTTTTTCATGCAAAGAGCATCACAATTACTGCCACACTGATCATTTTACACACTGCTAATGAACTGTAAAAACAATTTAAAAACTACTGGAACAATATGTACAAGGTGTAACTGACGCCATGAATGAAATCACCGAGCCAACTGCGCTTGAACTGGCTGCACGCAAGCACACAGAGGTAAGCGCTGATGCTGGCAGGCTAGTGCAGCGGCTCAATCCCAGAGACAGTCAGGCTGCAGTGCTGCATTGTGTCACGCTTGGGTCACAGAATTGCACAGAAACAGAGGAGATTTATTCAAACACTTCAAACAAACATGTCTCTTTCAGAAGTAAAAGGAGCTCAGTATGCAGTTAGTTATCGATTAAAAGAATATGCAAACATCATAGGGGAGCACAATGGTAGCGGGACCCGCAACAGGAGCAGAGGATGTCTGGGGGAGGAGAGAGAAACAAAGCAATCAGCCAAAAAGGACACGTGCTTTTCAGGCTTTTAAGTATGCTTAGTGTCGCGCGAGAAGCATATCACGCGACACAGCAGATGCAAGTAAGCCCAGCATGTAAGGGTGCAATGTGAAGGTAGTCTATCAGCGTTTTTTAAGAGGGTTTTTTTGAAGAACACTCAGCTAGGGATGCATCACAGTCAATCAGCAGCAAGGAGAAATGAATAACGCTGTAGCGGTCCGGTGCCACTAATATTCACACTGTCGAGAAGACGGCGATTTATTTATTTTTATGGTGGAGATTTCAAGGATCCACCCAGCCTTGGCCGGACCCGCATGCACTCACAAACAGAGACAAAAACAAAGCAAACCGGTAATCAAACAGCAAATAAAGAATGTAATGAAAACAAATGAAATAAATGAAAACAATGATACCACCCCTGTTCCTCTTATGGCGATTACACATTAAATACAACAAAGCACAAACAAAACACACAGAGTAAATCATGAAAAACTTTCATGAAAAACGGCAATGGATGAAATGTAATGATGAAAATAGATAGTCCAGAGATCCGCACGTTGAATGGGAATGTAAAGATAGTCCTACCACTAGTTCCTGAAATGGTGAAGACGGGTGGACAGGTTCAGGAGCATTCCTTTCTTTGCAGGATGGCCATGAATCCACTTACAGTCCTCATGTACACAGGCTGACGGCAGACAATCCAGACGCACAAAACGATCCAGGACAAAACGAATAAGTACAGGTAACCCAACAGAAGGCAGGCATACAGAAACTTGTAACACAAATTACAAAAACTTTTTTTTGCTTTTGGTCACCGGCCCCCCTTTTTAAAAGCTGCGCTGACATCCTTTGACCCCAGCACCCTCAGAAGAAGACCAATCACAGCCACTGCAGGGACTGCTGGGAGTTGCAATTTCAAATTCTATTGGCTACTTTCACCATCCCAAGCCGCGTTTCCTCTACAGTTGCTTCCTGTTCTCTCTACAGTACAGTATTGCCACGATAAAAGCCATAAAAATTGCAGAGGATATTTGTGGTTTCCGCTAACAATTATTAGATAGGTTCTAAGGAAAAATCTGACTGAGACCAAGAACTCTGAACCGAGAATTCGCGGGGGTCTACTGTAGTCATTTTTGACTACTGGTCATTACTTGGACAATATAGCCAAACAAGTAATGTTTAAAAAGAATATTGATATTGGTATCCACCTGTTCCATTGGGCAGAGGCTTTACTGTCAGTTGTCACACTGCTGAAGATATTGCCTGATGAAGTTTTGGCTTATGTTCAGAACGTCTGATTTATTTGCTTGGGTGTATTGTGTCCACTCCCTGGTGCCTAAAAAACATTGCTAGTTATTTCTTTTATTTTGTGTTGATTGTAGTGGTGGTGATGGTTCAGGAATATGTAAAAGTTGAATGATTGTCTGAAACTTGTAAAAACTATTTTTAATCCTTTTATGTCCCTTATTTGACACTGAAACCTTGGAGGTGCCTGTCAATCATAAACCACCTGAGGTCAAATGTGCCATTAAAAATGACATGTTTAATTTTAACGTTAGTTAAAAAACAATTATGTTTTCAACTTGCCCACCTAAAGTCTGTCTGTTTATAGTCACAATTACAGTGTGTGTCTTTGAACACCATAAAAGTCAAGAAGATGAAGCAACTTTTGTCAATCCTGTAAGCTCGAGAGGAACTAAAAGGGGAGAAAGGCCACCATTTTTTTCTTTTTTTGTGTACATCTATTAAAGGTTGTGTGAAATGTGAAGACTGTTGAATGCAGTTTGCTGAAATGGTGAATATAACAATTTTCTGAGTCAAAGAATGAGCAGCGGCTGTCACACACTTCTGTCATGTTGCTTAAGTCTACTGGTGTATAAACAGTGACTGGGAAACAAAAAGATTACCATACTTATGATATTGTCCTGTTACAATTCTGAACAGTCTTAAATTTATTAAGAAAGTAAATAACTTTTAATACATCTCTTGTCCCTCATAGTAAGCAGACCAGAGTTCACATCCTGAGTCCTCCATACATAAACTTTCCTCCCATTATCCAAAGACATTAAATTGCCCTAGTGTATGTCTGGAGTGTGTGTGTGTGTGTGTGTGTTTTCCCTGCAATGGACTGCTGCTTGGTCTAGTGTTTGTTCCTGCCTTGCTCCCTATGCTAGCTTAGACCGGCTCCAGTACCACCAACGACCCTGGTCTGGATTATGCTGATTAAAAAATGACATGATCTTTTTTTGTCAACTATATTTGTTTTGATGATCATAATTTGAAAGAATTCTTTAAACAATTAGATACTTCACTGTAAAAACTGCTCCTGTGTAAAATACACTTTTTGTCCTTTAATCCATTTGTAAAGTGTTACTTATTTAATATGATACACGTTTTTAATGACCTTTGCCTCCTGAAAATGCTGGATACAATACAAAAGTATCTTTCCAAAGGTGTAAATATTTGAAATTCTGCAGGGTGTTGTCTGGATAATCTCCTAATATGAGGAAGAACAGAAGCAGAGCATGATGCAAGAACACATGATAATATTAATAATAATACAAATAATTAATACATAATAAATAATTAATAATACAAAACTGATAATTGCACTGAACATTGGAAAATATGAGTTGAAAAGGCAGAACCTTACATTTATAGTGAATATCATTTCCACTAACTGGGTGAAATCTGACCCAGAGATAGGTAAAGCTGTAGGATATGTCAGAGATGACCAGCATAAGTTTTCTGTGCTTAGAGAATCATACCATACATATCATAATGTGTTGATAGGGACAAACCTCTGTGAGACTTGTTGTCCAAAAAGCAAAAATCTAATTTTGGGACAGTAGTCAGCAAAGGTAATTTATTTAGGTTGTTGCTAGGGGTGGCTTCCCATGTAGCACATTATAGTTCCTTTTATGTGTCTCTTTGCATAGAAAATGTCCAGCATGTCATATTTAAAAAAAGCAGATGTGAATGAGAAGCATAAATTGAATTGTTTTTACTAATGAATGACAGATTCCGAGCATTGTGCAGCTGCAAAAAAGAATGTAGGTAAATGTGGAAGTGTGAATAATGTTTTAGAGAGCAATAATCTCTGCTTTCCGTTTCAAACAAAGCTGAACATCTCCAAAGATCTGTGTTTAGGGAGTGTCATGTCATGTGTGAAACATATTTTAATGTCAATTTGGTGAAACTGTATGCAAATTGAAACTTGTGATTCGATCCTCATTACCAACTGATATCTAAATGAAGGTTAATTCTTCAGAACCATTAGTGCACTGTGAGCTGATAGGCCTTGGCAAAGATTAGGTTTTGACTAGTTTGTATTACGTGGAAACATCTTCTGGTAGAACATTACCTTTGAGGGTATACAAAAATTGCTAAAAGGTCTTCAGATTTGGTAATATACCCATTGTATCTCATTGATTGGCATGATATCCTGGAGAAACGTGTCACATCACAGTTTTATGGTGGCCACTTCTTGGCCTTTGCAGTCAAACAGGTGTTTACACATATCACCTGAAGCCCAAAACATGCTTGTAATAACTGGAAAGCAGGCAAAATGAAAGTGATAGATCCATACATTGTAATTCTTGTCTACACAGAAGCACCCGTATCAAATGGCTACATTTCTGCCAGCTGTGGGATGAATGGATCTGTGGATGGATAGATAGATGGTGACTTTGCATAACAGTTCCTCTTTGTCCTGCATTGTTGAATAATGTCTCACCTGATATGGTAACTGTGAAGCAGTACTTACAGGTAAAGCAACATCAACAGAACATCTGATGTATCAGTCATCACCATGTAAGGACAGTAAGCTGTAAGCATGGGAAAGGCGCTATATAAATAAAATCTGTTATTATTTATTATTAAGCTGTTGCTGGGACCAAAAGTGAAATAGCCTGCGACAGCAAAGAAAATAGGTAGGTAGAAATGCATTGTTAGGACAAGAAAGGCACAGATATACGGTACATATTACAAGAATTAACAAGGTACAAATACACATGTAACAAGAATTATCTATAAATTAATTGCACATACCTATCAGTTACACGTTCATAGTGCAGGATGCCAGTCATTGGCATAGTATGATGGCAAAGTTTATTACACACAGCATTATAGAACAGCTCAGTACCAGTCAGCAAACAGAGAACAAGATGTAGTCGACTGAGAGGTGACTCATTATAGAGCCTGATGACCGAGGGTAGAAACAACCTCACATAGCACTTCTTTGAGCAATGCAGTTGTCTCAGTGTGTTACTGAATGTGCCCCTCTGTTTAGCCAAAACCTCATATGGGAGTGAGAGTCATTGTCCCAGATAATCAATAGCTTCCTGAGTCATTTCTGTTCTACCACTTCCACCAGTGAGTGAGGCTCGAATCCCAAGACTGAAGTAGCGTTTTTAATCAGTTTGTTTAGTCTGCTGGCATCACCTGCACTGACGCCATTTCCCCAGCACACTACTCCATAGAACAATAGTACACTGGCCACTACAGAATGGTAGAATACATGTAATAGTGGCCTGCGCTCACCAAATGACCTGAACCCCCTCAGGAAATAGTGACAACTCTGACCCTTCTTTTGTACAGCCTCTGTGTTATTAAAACACTTGCGCCTGTCGGTCAGATGCATTCCAAGGGATTTGCATGTCATCACCATCTCCAGAACTTCATCATCACTGAAAACAATGGACATGGTGGCTTAAGCAGGTAGGGATGAATTGACTCCAAATCCTTGTCACAGAAAATCTCTTGCTGATATAACAATTCACAACCACAGGAACTCAAGACTGATGCAGGCTATGAGATACTCAAACTCTTGAAGTCATCTTCTGTCGACCCTAGGGCAGTGCAACTTTTCATTTTCTTTTATTGTTTTAGGGCTTTCTTATTAATTTCAACTGCTAGTAACAACTTTCTTTTGGCAAGCATTGCCCTTTATGATCACTTATTTTCTTCCATTCTTGATGTTGATGAGGCACTATACACAACAAACTAGCAATCCCTTGGTTGGCAGGTTCAACTTCTCCTTCACACTGCTCTAGACTTCATTCATACTGTAGTTTCTTCCTATATCTATTTAGTCACATTTCCCACTCAAGAATTTTCAGGCCTGTTTAAGAAATGGAAAGCAATGAATTTTATGTAGATTTGTCATTTTATTCCCTCTTAAGACAAGTGTTACCTAGTTATGAATGCAGTGTTGGGTGGATGTCAACACTTAACAAATTAGACATGTGTTTTGTGAAGAAACAGAACATAAAGTGATGGAGTGATGAGAGTTGTATTTAATTTTAACTAAAGTATTACCTGAAAAACAAAGTTTGTGAGTGATGTAAATAACAAAAAGCCAGTTGGCAGCACTAACATCATGCTGCTCACAAACTGTGACATTCTTTAAGGCAAGAATCAAGGACAAAGCCTGTGTCAAAAACATTTCTTTTTATTTGCTGCAACTGATAGATGGTCTAAGGTAAGCAAATAGGATTACTCACTTCCATTATTAAATCAACAGCAAATTGAGTTACTGAATTGACATACCTGAAAGGTTAAAAGTATTTTATTTTCTTAGAGACAGCCAGTATTGTAAGACCTAGTCACCTCCACTTCCTGCAGACACTCTCCCACACATAGTGTGGCCTGCAAAACAGATTATTTTCAAAGTAAAATTCTCTAACAGATATGTACATGTACAGAATGCTTTGATGGCCAAACCAATTTAAAATATGTTAGCATCTACTTTCACTTTAAAAATTGTGTTTTCTAGTCATTAAATTGTATTCTGGAATATCATGCTGTACCTTGGGGTACAAACTGTGCAGACTGTTGTGTTTCCTTCTAAGGCACCAGGATGCCAGTTCCATTCCCAGCTCTGGAAACTGCGTCTTAATGTGGCTTTTTTTTCAAAGACCCTTCATTGTCCAAAGAAAAACCATCATGGGGAATGTTGAATTTTAAATAGGCCCAGTGTAAGGTGGTGTTCTCTGTATGGATATAAAAAGTTCTAAAAGAATGACTAGATGTTATACCTCAATTTTTTCTTTCTAGTGATAATCTGATCTTTCTCCATTTATTTAATTATTAGCTAATTAAGTTACCAGTATAAAATAATGTGAAGTAGAAACAGTATAACCAGTCTGCTTGGTTAGAATTGCTTCTTGTAAAACTAATAGATACTTACTGTTTGTAAACACAGGGTAGTGCAGTGATAGCACATTTGCATCCTGGGTCTTCCCTACGTGGAGTTAGCATATTCTTCCCATATCTGCATGGAGTTTCTCTCAGTGCTCCAGTTTCCTCCCACTGCCCAAAGACATGCAAGTTAGGTGAATCAGCAATGCCAAATTGGCCTTAGTATGTGTTTGACATGTATGTATTCATCCTGTGATGTACTGGAGCTGTGTCCAGAGTTTATTCATGCCTTGCTTCCTATTCTAGCTGGGATAGGCTCCAGCAGACCCAGTGACCCCAGTCTGGATTAAGCTGGTTTAAACTGGACTAAGCTGGTTAGAAAATGGCATGACATATACATTTTGTTGTACACTAAGGAGGCTGCATGATGAAAGAGTTTTCAGCATAAGTTCTTGGATACTGCATTTAATAAGTCAACTTGAATGAGAATCTGAGTGCTGTGAATTTTTACCCTGAAAGGATCAAGCTCATATTAATAGTAAGGTCCACCTAAATTTGTATGCTTTTACAGTTATTTCATTTAATAAAATAAAACCCCTTTAAAATTTAATCATGCAATAAGTGGTGCAATGGAACTGGGCGTCAGCGAGCCCCAAACCCCAAACACGAACACACAAAGAGTCCCAGGTTGAAATAATCATGTGATTTATTCCACATAATATCTCCAAAGTAGCACAAGGCTCTCTCTCTCTCTCTACAATACTTCTCTTCTTATCACTGCACTGACCTCCTCCAGTCGAGTGTTACTCTATGTCCTCCTAACTCCGACTCACCTGAATAAGGGAGTGAGATCCCTTTTATTATGGACCCGAGAGTATTTCCAGTACCAAAGCCACGGCCTGTTGAAAGTACTTCCGTGTCATACAGAAGTCCCATAAATTCCCACAATTCCCTTGTGGCACCCATGGTCCTTAGCAGGGTTGTGTTGCCAGACTACATCTTCTAGCATTTCCCTGCTTTTTCCCAAATTAATGTTAATATGGAGGACATCTTTTACAATTGATGGGCTGTCCATCCATCCCTTCTGGCAATCTCTTCTGAGTCTAGCTCCTTCCTCTCTCCTGGCCGGGATGCCCATCTGCCTGCTCAGAGCCTCCAGTCTGGGTAAGGAATCATCCTCTTTTCTGGTCGGAATGCCAACCAATTTTGACACCTATAATGGAAATAAACAACACATATTGTAGCTACTTTTAAACATGGAAGGAAGCAAAATTACCTAGCAGTTCTGCATCCTGCAGTTTGGAGTAGGACTAGGCACCTCTGGCATTCCAAATATAAACAGGTGCACAGTTCAACAGGCCATTATGAAAGTAAGTTAATTCCACCTTTGCAGCATATATGTCAAATGTTGTCTTTATTGCAACAAACTGATGTTTTTTCTCTGTCTACCAAATTAAAGAACTAATTAAAAAGGCAGGCTCAGTTATGGAATGTAGTCCCGACTACTTGGAGTAGCAAAGGAGAGAATGAGAACAAAACTCATCTCCATTATGAATAATGGTCAAGTCAAGTCAATGTTATTTATAGAGCACATTATAACAACAGCAACTGAGCAATGTGCTGTAAAGTTTATATAAATACACCAATAATTATATAATTTAATACACCAAAATATATTAAAAAATTAAAAAAAAGTACTCTCATGCAAGATCAAAAAGTTAAGGCAAAAAGAAAAAGTTTTCAGACTGGATTTAGAAGTGATTAGTGTTGGTGCTGATCTAATTTTAAAAGGTAGACTATTCCAACATTTCGGAGGCACAGTCCCTTCAAAGCTTAAGTCTAAATCTTGGCACAAACCAGTAACTTCTGGTCAGAGGACCTAAGAGATCACAAGGAAGAGTAAGAAGTCAGTAAGATAAGAGGGGGCTAATCTATTCAGAGACTTAAAAACAAACAGTAAAATTTTAACTCAATCCCATAGCAAACTGGAAGCCAGTGAAGAGAATCTAAAATTAGTGTGATATGATTATGTTTTCATGTGCCTGTTAGAAGCTAGGCCACAATGTTCTGAACTAGGTAAAAATGAGCAAGGGATGCCTGATTAACTCCAGTGTATAGTGAGCTGCAATAGTCAAGCTGAGAAGAGACAAAAGCATGAAATAGTTTTTGAAAATCATCTACAGAGAGAAAAGGCTTGATTTTGCTAATAATCTGTGCAGATAGAAACAGGTCTTAACAATGGAGTAAAATGTTTTGCTGAATTTGAGGGCATTGTCAAAAATCACGCTAATCAGTGGTGTCCAAAGTAACCAAGTGGCTTTGCGAACAGCTATTAGCAAAAGGCTCTTGGGTGGTGATCTGCTCGTTATCCATGGCATGCAGTTCCCTTCTGAGTCTGAATTTGAAAATGGCTTCTTGTGGACCTTCATAACACACGCAACAGTCCATATCTGTAAGCACTGTCTTAAAACAGCAGTTTAGCAGTTGACTGCGATGTATACCTCTGCTTGAGGATCTGTTCAACAGTATGATTTGACATACCTGCAAAACTGGCATTTCCTGTGTACTATGTAGTTTTTCATGGCCAAATGTAATAACCCCTTTTTGTTAATTATTCATAGCTGTCCTGCAACACATTTTTTATGGAAACCAAACACACTCCTACTCCTTGTCATTCTGTGAACTCCATAGTCCATGAAACAGCTATTTGTAGGATGGTATTCATGCTGGGGTGCCTTTTGTTGATGTCAGAAGTTATGTATCACCTTTTTTAAATGGATGACAGCCAGTTGTTGGTCCAGTGTTGAATTAATTTGTTATCTAGTGAGCTTAATTGCTATTAAAGGTAAAGAATTTATTCAAAAAAAAGAAGTAATTGAAGGATCACTCAAAGTTAGTGTAACTTATTGGATTCCATGAAAATAACAAATCACCTTCTGTTTAACAAAATGCAGATTCAGATTAACTTAATCTTGTGATTTATGAGTTAATAAAGCTTCAAGCTACAGAGTTGAACTATAAGTATACCAGGCGAAATTTTCAAAGTTTTGATCACACCTTGTATATATGACATTTATTTATGTCCCATAAAACCACAAGTTACAGACTAATTATTTTTGAAAATGAACCAAAGTGAGAGGTAGGCAGAAGCCAAATGACCTGAAAAGTCCATTACAGTAGCACTGACAGGAAAGAAGAACATACCTTATCTGTTGAGACAAATGCATCCTCTGAGGTTTCTGCAGGAATAATCAGTGAAATTACCAAAATAGATCAAGAACATGCCAGATCTTCAAAATGAGGCACTTTTAAGAAAAGACAGGCTTTGCAATCAGAACTCAACCTTTTGACAACAAAAGAAACAGAACAACTCATTTTTAAATTGCGACATCATTACTATGAACATGGAGAGAAGGCTAACAAGATCTTAGCGCTACAAATCCATAAGCAGGACGTTCACAATGTAATATCAATAATCACCAACACAGACGAAGACAGAATAATTGGCCATGAAAATATAATGCACACATTTAGAGACTACTATAAGTCCTTATATTCTACTCAGTTTAAAGAACACAAGACACAATCTAATGCCTTTTTTGATGCATTATGGATACCACAGCTAGATGCTCTAATTGCAGAGGAACTGGTTACGTCTCTGACACTATCAGAATTACTAGATGCTATAAACTCACTTCAGAGTGGGAAAGCACCAGGGACACTGTTTATACATGAGACCTCAGGTCCTGATGGCTACCCTGCTGAATTTTATAAAAAAATTCAGTTAACTCCCCTCTTATTAGCAACATTTACAGAAGCCAGAGACAAATAAATCATACCTTAAACTTTTCGGCAAGTATTAATTACCATTTTTCCTAAGAAAAATAAGGAATTATTACAATGTGCATCATACAGACCAGTCTCACTTCTGAATAATGATGTTAAGAAACTCTTTAAAGCCCTAGCTAGAAGGATTGAGAAAGTGCTCCCTTCAGTAATACCACAAGACCAAACTGGGTTTATTAAAGGTAGACATTTGGTTTCCAATCTTTAACACCTATTTAATGTAATGTATTCACCCATGGGTGGCATGGTGGCGCAGTGGTAGTGCTGCTGCCTCGCAGTAAGGAGACCTGGGTTCGCTTCTCGGGTCCTCCCTGCGTTGAATTTGCATGTTCTCCCTGTGTCTGCATGGGTTTTTTCCAGGTGCTCCAGTTTCCTCCCATAGTCCAATGACATGAAGGTTAGGTGCATTGGCGATCCTAAATTATCCCTAGTGTGTGGGTGTGTGTGTGCGTGTGCCCTACGGTGTGCTGGCACCCTGCCCAGGGTTTGTTCCTGCCTTGCACACTGTGTTGGCTGGGACTGGCTCCCGTGACCCTGTGTTAGGATATAGCTGGTTGGATAATGACTGACTGATGTTCACCCATAAAATATAAAACTCTGGAGATCATATTCTTTGGATGCAAAAAAAACATTTGATATGGTTGAATGGGATTACCTGTTCACCACTTTGCATAAATTTGGGTTTGGCCTGAATATATGTGCATGGATCAAACTACTGTGTACCAGTCTAGAGGCTTCAATTTGTATTAACAACATTATTTCAGACTACTTCAAACTAGAAGTAGTCATCACTGCTATTTGCAATCACCATTGAGCCATTGGCTGTTCACTTTCGAAATGTATCAGAGATAAAGGGGATTTTCAGAGAAGAACGTGAATAGAAAATATCATTATAAGCAGATGATATGGTACTGTATATATTAGACCCACAAAATTCTGTCCCTACAGCCCTAAATCTACTAGAAGAATTTCAAAAGATATCGGGACTCAAAATAAGTCTGAACAAAAGTACGCTTTTTCCAATGAAATGTGCATAGATGGTCTACCCTCCATCTTACTTTAGCAGGGAGAATTAACATTGTCAAGATGAATATCGTCTCTAAGCTTCTGTTCCTGTTTCAAAACATCCCCATAGACATTAACAAATCTTTTTTTTTAAGAAATTAGATTCAATTGTAACCTCATTTATTTGGAATTCGAAAAACCCACGCATTCAAAAGGTGACCCTACAACAACCTAAATCAGAAGGTGGCATGACTCTACCTAATTTACAGTTTTATTACTGGGCAGCAAACATATAAGCTATAAAAGCCTGGATATTGACACAAACAGATGAACATACACTAGCTTGGTCTGCAGTAGAAATGAAATCCTGCAGTACTTCTTTATATTCCTTGCTTTGCTAAATACAAAGGTTGTCGATATACTAACAACTCAACTGTCCTTCATTCACTCAGAATATGGAGCCAATGTAGGAAGCACTTTTAGTTAGAGAATATTTTATCTGTGGCACCTCTACATGATAACCACCTTTTTCCATTCTCTCAAATTTACACAGTTTTAATGCTTGGGAAACAAATGGGATTAAATCATTTCGAAATTTGTATATAAATAATGTCTTCACATCCTATAAACAATTACACTCCATATTTAGTTTTCCATCAACACAATTCTTCCACTATCTTCAAATCAGAAACTTTGCTAAATGAAATCTACCCAATTTTCCTCACCTCCCACCAGCTCCGTATGCGCAAAGCTTTCAATTATTCAACTTAGTATCTCGCTTAAAATTGTCCAAAATGTTTCCAGGGCAAAATCCAATCTGCAAACGTTGCAATCGAGCTCCAGCTTCACCTGGCCACATGTTTTGGGTGTGTACCAAATTAACATCATTCTGGGTAAAAAAAATTTAAATGCCTATCAAACAGTCTTGGTGTCACAGTCACTCCTAACCCCTTAATGGCTGTGTTTGGTGTATTCCCAGATGGGCTTATAGTGGAGAAGGACAAACAAACTGTAGTTGTCTTTACTATGCTATTGGCACACATACTTATTTTGCCTAACTAGAAGAATCCTAACCCACCTCTTTTAAGTTAGTGGGTAACTGGTGTTGTATATTATTTGAAATTGGAAAAAGTCAAATTCTCACTTAGAGGATCTGTTCAAAACTTTTTTAAAAACCTGGTTATATTTTACAATAAGCATTTATATTGGGGGAAAGACTCCTTTCTCTCTTTACTACTCTCAATAGTTTTACTCTGGCTGTTGGCCTTCCTTTCTTTCTCGTGGGTGGGGTTTGATTTGAATTTAGTTTTGTTAAGTTTTGACTTGATTGTGTGGAATGTTACATGTTTTTTAATAAATTCAATAGAAGATCATAATTATATAAAAAAGTTTACATTCTGTGCAGGTTCATTTGAATTGTTTTGCTGAGCACTTGATAGTTGACAATGTTTACAACCGCCTGCTTCAAAACACTGATAGTTACATTTATTTCTAGATCATTTATAAACACTGAAAAGAGTGCTAAGAAAGAGCTTCAGCCAGTTCTACCCCCATCTATGTACTGTGTCTTGAGCTCCTGCCTGTTTACAGTTTAGCACCAGTATTTTATGAGGTAAGTTAAAAAAAAATTGAAAACCAGGATATATAATATCATAGGCATCTCTATAATGAGATACTTCTGCTATAAAATTCTAGCATATCAGTGAAATATGATTTCTTCTATCCAGACTCATGTTGACTGTTGCCTAAAGCACTTGTACTTGATTCATATTTCTCCATCTTGTATTTATTTACCAATAATGAATGTTAACCTAACTGGCAAATAGTTGCTAGAGTTGGCATGAACATGTTTTACTATAAATTAATTGTTGCAAGCTTCCATTGTTTAGGAATCTCTCTGGTATGCAAACATTTCAGAAAAAAACATGTTAAGAATGTCCACTCATAATCACTTCACGGTTAATGTGTTTTAGTGTCAGTAATTTATTTGATTATAATAGTGATCCCCATAGTACTCCTTTGTCTGCAGCCTCTAAATTACTCACATTTAGCATTTCAGAAATGTTGCCTTTAGCTACAAAAAGGTTTTTGGACCTTGGTTTGGGTTTGTTTTTTGAGATCAATTCCTCTTTCTTTTTCTGTATAAATAATTTTTTTCCCGTATTGTTGTATATTTTACATCCTTACTAACCAGGTTTAGCTTCTTCATTTTCAGAGTTACTGTTTTCTATCTGTATTTTTGTATTATTAATTTCCAGTTTTTGTGTTTCTGTTATGCATTTTAATATTTCACATTGATTCTAAACTTTGACATAATCTTGTTTTGCATCTCTAAATCGCCCCACTGCTCCTTAATTGTTTTAACACTTTCATGTTCTTTTCATTTTAAATTGACAACAAAATTTACATTTTCTTATTTGTTGTCCCTAAACTAAAGTAGAAGATATCTGGTCAGCCTATACACTAGAAAAACTTATCGGGAAATCAAGAAGATTTTATTTACATAAACTCTCAATGATGCATAGAGTTAGTGGAAATGTGGGACTTTTCTTGGAAATTTTTCTAGGGTAATTATTGCAGTGTTAAAATTCCAGTTTAATAATTATGGCATAGCTGTAGCTTTACTGAAGAAATGACTGAACGGTTCTCTATTAGCTTTTGTGATGCCCTGTGCAATGGTGCCCTTTCACATACTCAGCCTCCAGCTATCCGGAGTTAACTGAATGGATCAGTGGATGTGAGAACTAAGACACACACCAAAAAAGTTATGGTGTAAAACCTAAGATTTTTATTCACAAGTATCAATGAAAACACTCAAAAATTCAGTAAATGTGCAATGACACATATCAAAATAATGAGTGTAAAAGAAAAATGTGCAGAGTCAGCTTATATTGTCGTGGGACTTCTCCAGTCCCTACCAATGGGATCACGCATTGCCACGTTTGTTACAATGTATGCTTCACTCTCAGAGCAACTTTCTATATCTTGGGGCTCAGACTTACGTGGTTCTGTGCATACAAATGTGTAACCAATTATAGGTATAGTATATATAGGTATCTTTCTTGAACATTCCCAGGGCCCTTAACTTACTTACAGATTCAAGAACTGGTATGCAGGTTTTCTCAAAGCGGGCTTTATCTGCGTTCATAGAGCAATGGCCAGATATCAGCGTGGTTATCTCGGGGCATTCAAGAGGCTCAGTAGGCTCCCAGCACTCACGTGTACCCAGAAAGCAGCTTCATCCAAAGCACAGCCATGTGTCACTGTCCTCCTGGATCATTACTCTGCACTTCTACTAAAATCCTCCCAGGTACGGACACTATAACTATTTAAAAAAAAGAAAGTCATGCAACAAAATCTACAATTATTCCACCAAAAACTTAATCCTGTGACATGGTCTGTCACAGTTTCAAACATAAATGTCTGACAGTCCCTGATCAGCACTTTACCTCTCCTCTAGATAGTCATTTTGTAAATTACTCTCATTTTTATATAACTATTGCCAAGAAACTAGAAACACAAAACATAACACTCAGAGACACTGGGAACTAAATTGATTTTAAATTTCTGACACCAAAATTTACCAGGATGTTTCTCTTGGGCCTCCCTTCACTGCCAATCAAAACCTAATCATTCTTGAGACAAAAAGATAAAGTCATTAATCTTGACTTACTTCATGGTTTTGTGTTTTTTTTTCTTTGTGAATATATTGTGTATTCATTTTGTTTACTTTCTGTTGTCTCTACTTTGTCTCACAGCAGCGGCTCTGCTTTAGGGTAGTCATAGAGTATAGTCCTAAAAGTTATGTGTATCACATCAATTATACAACTGTTTAAAGATCCAGAGCCATAATTATCCGAGTTTGACAGATTCCAATAAAATCTTACACATTTGCATGTTATTATTCCCTTATTTGACTTCACAGCTATTGACTTATTGCTTTTGTTTTTTGATTACAATTCTTAGGTACAAAAATGTTTTAACATTATCTCTCTTAATATTCTTAAATGCCTCCTCTCCTGTGGCCTCATGCATTGTACGGACAAAAATATTGAGTACACCCATTTCCATGTTCACATCGTGATGTATAAAACCTAAACTTGGCGTAAAGCCACGCACATTTTCACGTCAGCCTCACCCTGTGCATATGCAAGTTTCCACTCGGTTTTGCAAACTGGAGGCACCCAGCATCAAAGTAGTGTGACTGTTCCTGTGTGGTTTCCCATTGTATCTTAGATTCAGTCATGTGTACAGTCTATATGAACTTCTCCCATTTGGTAAACACTTCAAAGCCTTTCCTGCATGAACCTTGAGGTTCAGCAACAGCTTCATCCCAAGAGCTATAAACACACTCAATCAGTCCATCAAGTGCTGTTTGTACTTAGAATTACAATTATGTCATTGTAAACTTGCACTGCAGTTGTAATATTGCACAACCTGAGCCACTTCATGAAGCATTTGCACTATCTGCACTGTATGTACATGTATATTGTACTTATGCTTTCATATTATATATTTTTCATTGTGTTTTTTATTGTATTATAATTATTATTATTATTGTTATTTTATCATTTTATAGGAAAATAAGTTTATGGAGGATTTGCATATTGAATCTCATTGTACCATACAATAACAATAAAGGAATTCAATTCAATTCAATAGACGAGCACGCGTATTTACAGATGATGATGACTGGCTTCTAAGTCGATGTAGATTTCCAAAAGCTATTTTCTTGGAGCTCTTTATATAATTTTTAAGATGAAATGCATTAAACTATGTACTGAATATTATATTATACAGATTAATTTTTAACTTCATTTAAATAATGTATACTCTGTGAAGGATTGCCGGCTTTCTACTCCGGCCCTCACCCCCAGGCCGCCAGGAGGAGCTCTCCCGACAGCATGAACGTGCCCCGAATTCCAGCAGGGCATCATGGACTCTGTAGTTTATATGCACAGCCCTGCTGGATACCATGGGGGCCTCCAGGAGTCGCTGTAGGGAGGTTGTCGGACTCTTATGTGCCCTATAACCCGGAGGTGCGTCAAGATCACATGACAGGAAGAAACGACGTGCCTCCGGGGTAAAGAAGAGTTTTTATATGACCCGGAAGTGTTCCTAGTCACGTGGACAGAGAGGATGAAACACTTCCAGATCAGGACTATAAAAGGACTATGGGAAATCCCAGATGGCGAGCTGAGCTGGGTGGAAGGGTGGCAACGCGTCTGGGAGTGGAGGATTGGTTATTGATTATTGTTGTTATTATTATTATTGAGTATTGTGGAGTGGAGGGTGCTTTATGCACATTTATTATTATTACTAGCAAAATACCCACGCTTCGCAGCGGAGAAGTAGTGTGTTAAAGAGGTTATGTAAACATATATATACATAAAC